>NC_091392.1:157113604-157436104 GCF_032191515.1 Phaenicophaeus curvirostris | reverse complement strand
TGCCCAAGCATCATTTCTAGCCCGGACAGCTTCCTCAAACATTTTGGGACCAGTAAGTAGAATTTATGTGTTTGCAGGACAGCTGCAGCCCAAAATGCTTGTGAGTGCCCTCCTATTGGATCAACTCAAAGCCAGCGAAGGCCATGCAGGAGCCACTCAGGGTGACAGACCTCAGAGATCATGGAAAAGCTGCAGGCAGAGCTTGTCTGACTCCTTGCATGCTGATAAAACCATGGAGAACAAGACCTACAACTGCTGAATAGTTACTATTCTTCACTCATACTTGAGGAGCAAAGATCAATCTGGACCGCTCTTCGAAGAAACCTTGAGGCTGCTTGTCATCAGATCATATCCCTGAGTGCTAATCAAAGCATCCTTTTTTAAAGTGTCCTAGTGTAGTATTTCTAGACCATAAGTAAGGTGAAAAAGATTTTGTTCAGCCTCTGAAAAACCAGTGTGGCAGAGAGGGGGATTCTTGACCTTGTGTTTAGGCTGACAGTTCTCCAAAGTTTTGTTCAATGTGAGCCCCTTAGTAAGGAAACAGCAGGCTAGGAGCCATGCTATTAAATATACTGGGCCTTGGGAGAGGGAGATATTCAATTTATGGATGTCTTGCAATGGACCTAACAGCAGAATAATGCCACCCACACTTTAAGATCCATGGCCCTCATGTCCTCAGGTGGATCAGGTGGCCTCACAACTCCAGCAACTCCATCTCCCTTCTATTTGTCACCTCTGCTCTTCAGGGTGTGATGAACAATGGTGCAGATGTGACAAACATATAGAATTATACAATCAGCAGTGACTAATATCCACCCCACCGCTTTTGAAATGCTATTTAAACAAATGAATAAATGAAATGCTCAGGAAATCCAAACACACTAGGGGATGTGGGGAGGCTGAGGTAGAAAATGTGGTGGAACATTTCAAAGCCTGTGAGTGATCTCCAAGCAGAGTACTAGGGCAGCCCACCTCCTCAAGAGACCTGGTTTAGGTTTCTTTTTGTGCCAGTCGTGTTATGTGTGAAGAAACTTGAGCAGATTTAAAACTCCAGTCTCTAGTACTGTGTGGATGGAGCAACTCTGTGACTGAGACATGTAAATCAATCCAAGAATTTAACAACATGTAGACCACGCTGCATAATGACAGATCAATGTGGTTTCTGCCCACTGGGCTGTTTACTGAGAAAACACTGGCTTTATGTATGTTTCTGGAGCAGTGTCAGCATGAATTCAACCCTTATGGAGAATGTAGGACTGTCCTCAGATGAATGGTCGGGTTCAAGTTGTCTTTGTCTGAAACTAGCTGGAATATCCACTGAGAAATTAAGAGTCCTTGGCTAGTTGTGCAGCAGAAATGATCAAACTCCTGTTGTGCTGAGAAGCAATAGCAGTTGCTGTATAAGAATCCACTAGAGCAGTACTTTTTCCAGATAGTTGTATTGCACAGAAGGGCTCTGCTCAGCTTCTGGACTTCAACTACCCCAAAGCATAGCTGCCTAATACACCCCAAACTGTACTCGCTAGCACTCATGCAGCAGGGCTTTCATGCATTTGAGAGAAAAAGGGGAGCATCATGAGTAGCCATCATCACCCACTCTTGCAGGGTTTGAGACCTTTGTGCTCATTTTCCTGAAGCAGGAGGAACTGATCTTGCTGATGCTGTAGGAGACACTTGCTGCTTCTCCCTTTTGACCACCCCAGTCAGGAGTTTCACTGTTCCTTTTTGGCATAAAAAAAAAAGGAGAACACATTATTTATGATTCAAAACAGGACAGCTAGGCTGTCAGTGTGATTAAATGCAGTAAAGGATTCAACCCTATTTTTGGAAAGGACTTTTTTCAGTCTAAACTATGGAATAGCCAAGAGTTTACTTTTGATAAGTTTTAAATAATAAATCAATCATAATAAGTAGGTTTTGTGACTTCCTAGCTCAAAATAATATTAATATACAGAGAACATCAATCCACCATGGCACAATTGTTACTTGGAACCACAGAAATAAGCTCAACTTGACAGGCAAACCTCTGCCATTGGTGTCTCTATCAAGGAGGATCTTCAGGTACCAAATTCAGCAAAGCAGAAGCTATCTGTTGTCAAGACTTTCTGTTCTGCAAGTTTTCTAAGTTTACCCTCATCCTAGAAGCTCCATCCAGAGCTTAAACAAATCCTTGCCTTGCAGTCCCATGCCCAGTTTGTGTTCTAACCCTTACATGGGTCAGCTTACTGCCATCATTCTAAACATGCTGCCCTTGTATAAAGTTATGTATATATGTGTGTATGAAGTAATGTATGTAATTTTAATCATACAACGCTACATTTATTTATGCAACTTATCGGAACAATAGTTTGTCTGACATGTAGGATACTTTGGAACCTGGTATTTAGAGCTGAAAACAAACAAGTGAGAGCAGTCACCAGAAAAGAGAAGGGCTTTTCTTTTTTTAAAAAAAAAAAAAAATCTGTTTTCACTTGGGCATCTTGTGCTATTAGCCACTCTAGAAAAGTAAAAATTTACTCCCTCCCTTATTATAGTCTGTACTAAATATATTATCATAATATTTGTGGTGTCTCAGTTACAGTGTCAACATTGAAAGATGCTGTGTCCAAACACATCACCTGGAAAAATTTAAAAATTCTAGGTAGAAGGAGTACTACTATTATAATAGCTTAACTGAAGGGGTAAGTTGGTGCCCAAGGTAAAAAATTAAGCGTCACTAGTCTATGTTTAGAAAAATAAAATTGGAATTCTAGTCACTTCAATCTTGATTTCTTCTCATCTTTTTCTATTGATTGGAATGGATTTGAAAATCAGAGCTTTTGACTAGACCTCAAGCAAGTACACTGTTCAAACTCCTAGGGTTTGAGGATACCTTTGGCAGTGTTCCAACAAGTTTTCCACATTAATTTTTACCAGTGACTCTGCTCTGCTAACTGCGTACTAAGGAAATACAGAACTATGTATTTTGCATTTCTCTCTCTACTGTCAGTTATTGTACGTTTTTCTTTATTATATCCTCATGTCTTTCTTGTTTTGTCCTTCATCACATATACTAAAATTTCACAAAAACTACACATTTTATTCATTTAATGTAATGTGCCTCTCATTCACTGCAAATATAGATTTGCTCGTCTGTTCAGAATCAATTCTTACCTGACTGACAGGGGATTAATCAATGTTAAATGTTTGTTTCGCCATTGGAGGAGACATCTAATTTTTTACTATAATTTTTTTAGATTGACATGATGATTTTAAATGACACATAGGTGATTCTCCTTTCCAGGATTTTCAGTATAAACACAAATCCTTGTTTCCCAGTTTCGTTTAGAGATTAAGCAGAGAGTACAAAGTTTTATTTCTTGCTAGGGTTCAGCTAGAAAGAAGTGGCATAAAGAAGGCTAAAATAGAGGATTTTAAAATGGTGTAATATCTGTATAACAGAGGAAGGAGTTGCAGGTCTATGTGCAACAGTTCCTGCCAAAATCCTGTGTGCTTTAGCACATGGGCATGTACGCAGGTGGACATTTCCACGCACATACGTACTGATGCCCAAAACTCCCTCAAGCAGCGTGTTGCAATACAGTTTCTGCATCAAAAATAAATAGAAGGCACGGTATGACTGCCAGGTTGCTGTAGATACATTTGGCATGTCGACTTTGTGTGATTTGCTTCATTTTTGCTGCTCTTTTTAATGGAGGGAGAGGGGGAAAGCAACACACTCGTGTGTAGTAGCACCTTTTACAGAGTAAAGCCCAACAGCTCGTTGCATCGTTATACAGAAAGGAAAGATGTTGTGAATTACTGGAATGCAGCCAGCTCTCAAGTCAAGATTATCATCCTGGAAACAGCAAACATTGGCAGCTGCATAGTCCTGAAAGCAGTAGCTCTGTGCAGAGCTGGTGGTACGCTCTCTGCTCACACAACTGAACAAAGCAGAGCAGGTCCATATGCCCTCCCTGAAGTTAAATATCATGGCAAACTGTGTGTTCCTGCTGCTAATGGATACCTTCCGTAGTGTGTACTTTCTCTTGAGCCATGCCTGGACATCATCTGGGAGACTGCTGGTTTGCACAAGCCAAAGCAAAGGCTGGGAAGTGAATTAGCAAGCAGCACAGAGAATGGGAAGTCCACCCCCTCCCCACCTCTTTTGCTGGCATAGGTGCAACCAGGGAAAAACAGCACCAAGAGTTATTGGATTTGATCTACTGCAGCCTAGCTTGAGGCTGAGGTGATGGGTTGCTCACCACAAACTGGGCCTCAGATTTCTCTTCTGAGGTTCATAAAGCCTTTGTTGCTTCTGGGTCTGTACTTTGTTTCAGGTTCCCCACTTGCAAGAGAATGTAACACACATATCACCCACCTCTGGGTGAAGGGGGACCTCCACATGAGGAAATGCTGTGGTAGAAACCTCTGCCATGGCTTTGTGTGTGCTGGAGGGACGCAGATCTGTTTTGTGTGGAGGCATCCTGCTATTTGCCACTCCTGGGAGACCATAGGCTGAGAGAAAGTGAAAATGTCAACAGTGAAAAGCTCCATTTTGTCAGGTGCCGAGTTGATACCCCAAGCATGGTCCTTACAGAGACAGAGAGGCTTAAGAGCCACCTAGTAGAATCATAGACTCATGGAATATCCTGAGCTGGAGGGGACCCATAAGGATCATCAAGTCTAACTTCTGTCCCTGCACAGGACAAACCCAACATCCACACCATGTCTGAGGCTGTTGTCCAAATGCTTCTGCAACATCGTCAGGCTTGGTGGTGTAACTACTTCTCTGGGGAGCCTGTTCCAGTGCTCCATCCTCTGCGTGAAGAACCTTATCCTAATATCCAATCTAAACCTCCCCAGCACATCTTCCTGCCATTCCCTCTGGTCGTATGTGTTGCAGAACTGTATCCTAAGCTTGGGAAACAATGGAAAGAAAAGAGTGAGGAAAAAGGCTGTCTTCAGAGCAAGAGAAAATATCTGCTGATAGGGGGTCATTGTCAAGTTAAACACTCCTTAACAAAGGCGTATGTATTATGCTCTCTCCTGCGTATAATACTCAGGCTGCATTGTCAAATGTGCTTAATTGAATACTATATCTGCCCAAGTTTGAGCCAGTATTTCTGAAAATTTCACATTCAGACTTACTGACTTTACCAGCTGAACACTGATTGCACTTCTATGAACTTACTTAAAGGATATACAATGCATGGAGTGTGCAAACTCATCAGCAGAGCTACAATTATAGAAGAGAAACATAGAATCATTAAGTCTGGACAAGACCTCTAAGATCATCAAATCCAGCCATCAGCCCAGCATCACTGTGCCCACTAAACGATGTTCAGAAGTGCCACACTTACTTACACATTTTCTGAACACCTCTAGGTTTGGTGACTCCATCACTTCCCCTGGGCAGCCTGTTCCAATGCTTCACTAATCTCTCAGTAAAGAAATTTTTTCTAATATCCAATATAAACCTCCCTTGGCACAACTTGAGGCCATTTCCTCGCCTCTTATCACTTTTAACTTGGGAGAAGGTGGCCATTACTTTTTATAAAACATTGCTATGGCAAAATTAACATAAAAACATGAGTTGAGAGGAAAAACAAAGGACACAAAATACTAAAAGGACCATTTTGAATTTAATTGCTTTGAAAGTAGTTTGCTCAGCTTTTAATATCAATGAAGGCCAGGTCTGAAATCAGGGCTAGGTGTACAGGGTTGCCAGGAATGGGCAGGGCATTTCTTCTCCATAAGGACCTATGGGCAAAGAGGGAAAATGAGTGGGACTGATGGGCATAGAGAGCTCCCAGTAACACCTCTAGGGCTAACCCAACCTTGGCCAACAAACAGCAGGGAGAAGGTGGAGTAGTTGCTTGTTAAAACAAAACAAAACAAAAAACCAACAACAAAACCAGAAGGGCTTACACGAAAATCTGCAAAGGAGAAAATTTGCGTGATGTTTCTCAGAACCCAGGAACACATTAGCTTCCACTCAAAGACTCTGAATGCAATGAAAATTATTCTGTTTTCTTGACTTGCCTGCACTCTCCTCTGCAGGAGAATGAAGATTTCAGCAGGAAAAAGCAAAACTCACTTTATAAAATGCCAACTTATTAAATGCTATTGCTTTAAAAAAAAGCTTTTACCTTTTCAGCTTTACATTCACAAGCCTAACATTTGTATTGAAAGAGAGTCACTGAATCCATACAAATGTACCGTATGGTAAAACTTGTTATAAATCCCAGTTCAATGAATGAAGAAATAAATAGACAGGCAGCATCTTTCTAGACTATTTCTGAACATAATTTAGACACAGTAAATAGCCTATTGTCATAAATGTGTTTTATTGTAAAAACTACTATGTAATTCTATTAGCCAAATAGCAGAACAAGAGTTATGAATATTCATCAACACAGCAAAGAGACAAAATTTAACACCACTTTCACCCTATGTGAAATTTAAACTATTCCACTTATTTCCAGAATTAGGCTCTTATGTTTTCAAAACAGATTTCCAAAACACCACAAGAGAACTAGAGCTTTCATCCATATAGGGAAAAGAAAGGAAAATCATCTTTATGTATGTGACAGCGCTGTTTTCTGGATGACTGGTGACTGTTGTGCTTAGAAATAGCTGCCTAAGCCTACTCAGAGCTACTCTGTACCCTTGTGTGAATATGTAGCTACATTAGTATGCCTAGATGATTCTCAATTTTGGCTACAGTTCACCAATAATACTAAATTACTCTTTCCCAAAAAGGGAAGAAATTGTCTGAACTAAAAGAAAAGCATAGACAACTCGGCATAGAGTAGAAGTCTCATTGAAAAGTCATTTATGTCTATGTCACTGCTTCAAACCCAATTCAAGCTGAGAGTAAAACCCTTTGCTTCTGATTATGATGGCAGCTCAGGTGAAGAGGCTTCAGCTTGTATCTTCAGTCTGGTCAGCACAAAGGGGACACAGTGACTAGCAGCTACCTACCATCACAGGAGTCACGGTGTCCAGCTCTGCCTTCTGATGAGCAAGTGCTCTGCGTTTGCCTCTAACTAGGGTGTCAACATGTGGTTTCGCAAAGTTTCAAATAAGATGTTTCCCCGCTTCCAATATCCACGAAATCCCACAGGCACTTAAAAGAAGAGATAGACAAAGGGAGTTGTCACTGATTCATGTGCTAGGAAAATCAGCATAATGTAAATTTGAAAACTAGATACTCTGCTATCAAAGACTATAATTTAAAACATTATTAAATTCATTGATGTGACTTTTTTCAGTAGAAAATTGCAGTCTGGTTTATATCAGATTAGGAATTTAATACATCTGCTGTTAAGTATCTAGAAAGCATTGCATAACTTTCATCCATGAAGAACAGAGACAGAGTAAAAGCACTAGAAGATGAAGAAAAACCTGTGACAGTGGTGTTGCATGGCAACTGAAAAGCTTGGCTCTGCCATTCGGTGGCAGTTCTTTGTACTTTAAACTCTATGGTAGGGAAATTAGTCATTAAAGAGGATTTCAAATGGCAGACCCTTAATTTCTGAACTACAGTTGAAGAGCTACTGAATTCAAAAGCTTGTTTATGAAAATATCTCTTTTTTGAATACAAGCGCACTTTGTGAAGAGCTGGAGTTAAAAAAAAATGAAATGCCTGATGCACCTTAGTCAGAGAAGACCTATCGCTCTTTTACCCTAACCACAAATGTTCCTGTTCAGACCTCACACAACATTCAATCTGTCCTTAATTTTAGAGAAACAATACTTTTGCTGTTTGGAAAACAAAATTATACCAAATAAAACTACTTGGCCCCAAAATGATGGGGTTTTTTTTTCACTTCTTCCGGAAATCAGCCAGTCCCAAGGAAGATGAAAGATTAGTTACATATGTAATTACTCAGTTTTTCCACAAAAGTTGCATAGACTGCAATCTGCCAAGGCTTGCTTGTAAACATCTTTTCCACTGGCTGATCTGTATTCACAAAAGGAATAGATGAGCAAGTAAGAAAGGCCACACTCCTTTTGCTACTAACAAACGAAGCGTAGGAGCCACATTATGTTTTCCATGCACCCCATGGCCCGGGGCTGCAATTGTAGGAAAGCTGGGACCTGCTGGGCTGGGAAGGTCCTCCCGTGCCAGGTCTGTGGGCGGCATCGCTTCTCCTGCATGGTGGGAATTTGGGCAGATCCCCACTGGGAGGGAGTTGTGCAGAGGTGGCTGGATCTCAGGTCCTTTTCTAGGATTTGAAAATGTTTCTCATGTTACAGTGAAGACTAATAAAAGGAAGAATAAGGCACAGTCAATACAGTGCAGAAGACAACAAAAATTGTGTCCTTTCTCTGGCTTTTATCATGGTGTTTGCTGTTTGGTTTCAACATTGAACTTCTGGAATCTTGTGATTTGTGAAAATTGTATTTATGTTAATACATTCGGTCACAGCAAATATTCAGAGGCAAATACATGTTTACCTAGAGAACAGAGGTGGTGGTGAACAGCAAGTGTAGGTCCTTGCTTTAGTCATAGACACTACACAGATGCTCCTGCAGACATGTGGTCTTTTATACTTTAGTTCCAAAAGCTTTAATATGCTGAATTCCCAAAGCTGAAGTTGGTAGCAGGAGCTAAAGGTGAAGCGGGATCTTCAGAGAAGAGTCTGGGGAGATGGCATGGGGAGTTTTGCTGAAGGTAGGCAGGGAGGTGGTGACAGAGAGTTCATGAGAGCCTGGGAGGCTACGGTGTGAATATAGTGAAAGCAGAAAAAAACCAAACATGTAAAATAATTAAATTTGATTTACTGTTTAAATCATTTGTAAGTTGAAATGTTTATGAATGTTCACTCTGTATCATCTTAAATTTCAGATGTGGCAGACCTGGCCTTTTCAAGTTGTTTCCTAACACCTTCTAAAATTTCACATTTCACTGAGAAATCACTTTGCTCTCACAAATCTCCACTGGAAAATGATCACACATGCTGTAGGAAGGGAGAGACAGGGTTTCACCATCATCCTTACCAGGAGAAAGCCACACATTTGTGTAAAAAACCTGAAAGGCAAGTGCATCTCCTTTGCCTAGGAAGGCTGAGAAGTTTAGCCCAGCAGTGCAGGGGCTGCTTTAGTGTCTGTGTCCTGTATTCATGGGGTTAAGGACTGAAGTAATTGAGATGCTTTTGAGACTCCTTCTTTAGGATGCTAAGATATTAGGGTAGGAAACCAGCTTGGTTTGCAGCATGGCTGCCTTTCTGATATAAAATGATCTGCATTGTTTTAGTAGATTGAAATTAGTCCATGCAGGTTTTGTTTCCTGTCACTTCACAGTGAAACTGCATTTTTGTTAAGTTTTTGTAACTAAAAATTGTTTTAAAATTAAACAGCCTCTGGTCCTGGACATGTTTAACTCTAATCCCAAGTTTAGTATCACTGAACTCAGAGAGCATATTGTCCAGGTAAAGATAGTGCATATTACTCAATCATACTTCTGCCAGTAGCTATTTTCTCACATTAAAATGTACCTGATCAGCAATAGTGTTGTTTTAAATTCTTTTGGATTTATTTTTAAATTAAATTTTAAATAAATTACTGTATTATGAATTTGAAACAGCATAAGTTTGTTTTTAATCACAAATTTGATTTGAAGCAAATAGTTCCAACCTGGCATTTGTAAACCCTGAGACTAGCTTTACAGGTGGAAATATTTCATGTGTGGGTTTTTTTGGCATATTTTCATGGATTTAAAAGGCAAGTAATTCCCTGAGCAGCAGAATTTCCTACAGACTATGTCCCTTCTCGCTTAAGCTATCCTGCTGCAAAAATCCAACTCTACCTCATGTCCCCTTTGGTGCTCCTGCTCATCAAAAAACCTGCAAATGCTGTAACCAGCTAGGAGCGGTGTGCTGGCGGTTTGGGCTGCCAGCGCTGCCAGACAATGTATAATGTGTGAGTTTGGACCACTTTTCAGACAGTGGGAGCAATAATTTGGGTCCCTTTTTTAACTTGGCTGTGGGCGTCCTCAGAACATGTTGGAACTCAGTTATCCTTGGCTCCTTCACATTTAGAGTCATAGAAGTCATAGAATAACCAGGTTGGAAGAAATCCATTGGATCATCGAGTCCAACCATTCCTATCAAATATGAAGGAATTTCAGCTTCTTTTAGAAAAAAAGAACAGCAGAATAAACACGGTATTCATGGTACTGAAAACCTCTTTAAGAGACTTTGTGAGACAAGAGAAGAACTGTTGTAATAAAAAAAAAAAAGATTCAAAGGCAATATCTTGACTTGAGAATTAAAATTAAAGAGATTACTATTTGGTTGAAAAGGTAAATGAGTGAAGTGTTAGAGAAAACTAGCAGCCTTTTAATGTGGCTGCCTAAAAACTTACTTTGTTAAGACAGGAAGCTAACAAAGACCTAGTGGTTTAAGCTGTCTCTTTGGAAGCAGGGAGTAGATGAGAGCATGAAAAAAGGTTACAAGTTATAGCTCGTGGTGTCATTTAATTTACCTAGAAAGATGAGGAGAAAAATCAGTTGACATGTGGAAATCAAGTAAACTTGAAGAACTGAGAATATGGTGGAGTGGACTGGGGGCAGCTGAAGCTGAAAGGACAGAAGATTGATGATAACAAATAGTGAACGGGAAAGAAAAGTCCTGAACCTGGAGAGAAGTTCATTAGAGAGGTTTGGTCAATTTTCCATCACTTTTTTGGGCTTCTCCCTCCTGACATTCAGAGAAACTTTCCAGGTCTTCCTGACCAGGCAGGAAAGCTGAGGATGTGGTATGGACAAAAAACAAAAGGATTGTTTTCACCATCTGGGCAATGTTAGTTTGGGCAAGGCTGCTTTGATGGGTACCCATGGGCTTCCCAATCCCACTGGCTTGCTTCTTTTTCTCTTTCCCCCACCTCCTCCAAAATAAACAAGCCACTCCTGTTTACTCTTTCACCACTGGCCCTGGTTTTGATGATTTTATACTATTGTTTATTACTACTGGTCTTAGTCAGTGACTCCTACCAGTGACACTGGTAAGTTTGGGAATCTTTTCTGTTCTCACTGTCTTCTGATGTCCATCATCTAAGAAGAGTTCCCAATACATCCCTTTCCCAGTATGTGATATCTGGCAGTTTTTCCTGTTGTTTTATTAGTTTACCTCCAGGCTGGGGATGTTCAGCCAGTTCCCCCCCTTCCATTGCTCTCAGCATCTGGCAGTTTCTCATTTTGCTATCACGTTGTTATATTGCTGGAGCGTGTGGCATCCAGAAGGGTACGAGGGATGTAATGCTGCCCTCGGCTTCTGGGAGGGGAGCTGTGGAAAGGATAGAGCCCAGCTCTTCTGAGAGGTGCACAGTGAAAGGTAAATAAGCAACAGTCACAAGTTGCACCAGAGGAAATGCTGGCTGGAAACAGGGAAAAAAGTCTTCCAGAAAGGATGGTCAGGCATGGAAACAGGCTGCCTGGAGCAGTGGTGGACCCTCCCTCCATGGAAGTATTCAACACTTGAAGGAACAAAGCCCTAAGCAACCTGATTTAATTCTTAAGTGGCTTTTGCTGCCCTTTTTTACTAGCCAGCCAGGCTAGTCAGGCCATCAAAGTATCCCCCTCTGGACTTGCAGTAAGCAGATTTGCTTGTCTTCTGTAATTAAGATTTGAAAAGCAGTTTTACCCCAGGCAGTATGATAGCAGTCGTCATGTAGACAAGTGTGTTGTCTAACACAGACGTCCACGTAAAGAGAGAATCACTGTCTTTTTACAGCCCCTGTACCATGACTTTTCATAGGTCCAGTTCACTCTCAGAACACAAAAAGCAGATCACGGCCAATTTACAATGCAGTTTTTCATCAGGCACATGTAGAATAAATGTCAAATCTCCTAACATCCAGAGCATCAAACCGAACTCACAATCTGAACCCCAAGGGGCCTCACAACTTGTCACACATGCCAAGAAGATCAGGCAGGTGAAGGCTTGGGATTCAGCTGAGCAGTGAACTGGGTGAGAAGAAAAACCTCATCTCATGAATGAGAGAGTTGATTAGAGAATGAATCACTAAGGGAGAAAGTTGTACAATTAAACTGATAAATTTGGCAGCAAAACAAAAAGCAGAAAGAGGGAATGAAAGCAACAATCAATAAAGTAGTGAATCAATTGTCTAGTTAATAAGATAGTTAATTATGCAGAACAGAGCAGGCAAGACAGTGTTGGCTCTAACAAATCTCAGTATATTTCAGCCACTCCACCACTTAATTTGGCTTATTTTTATTAATGTAAGTCCCAAAGGTTTATTCTCTTAGTATTCTCCTTCCTGTAGTAATATTTAAAAATAGTAGCTGTTTCTAGACTGTCACTTTCTGTTTCTTTATATTGCTTCAGAAAAGCAATATTTAGCTTAGATCTGAGAAAACTAGTATTCTCCTCCATATGAAAAAGAAGTACTTAACTATAGCATATTCTTATCTTTATTATTTCAGTGTTTTACATTCTACTTTATTATTTCATGTTAGGGAAGGTGTATATTCTGTTTTATATTCATTTATAGTATGCATCTATCTTTCCACTGTCAAAACAAATGTGCTAAGTGCTTTCCAAGCTAAAATATACAAACTTTTCCACAAAATAGCTTCAATTCTGAAAGTATGTGCTTTCAGAACACTTTGTTATGTTGTTGAAACAATGTGCTCTGTTTTCTCCCCATTGTACAACACAGAAACTTAGATAAAGAAGCAATGATTCAGTGTCCTTGCATCCTAAAGTAATACAATACAGCGTAATGCAGAAGGCAAAGAAATACATGATTCAGTCATGTTGTAGAAGATAAAGGTGATGGATTTTCAGAACTTCTGTGAAGCTGGGACCACACCCACATAGATAACATCTTAATCTAGGATATGTCTGCATTATTTGTCAGGAACATTATTATTGTAGCATTATGGCTAGCTTCCACACAGTAATGATGCAAGACTGGGCAGTTTTGGACAAGATCCAACAGCTGTCTCCATGCCTTGGATGCGAGTTTGATTTATTCTTCATTGTTGGAGCTGGACATCAGTAAGGTGCCAAAACCCCCTGAGCACTTTAGTTTTCCACTTCTGATGATTCCAAGGCCTCTTTAGCAGTTGCTCTGGCCATGTCTCTGTCTGCCCACTACTAGGAAGAGGTAAGCTGCTTTATACCCATCTCACACCAGAGCCTGAAAGAGGTCCATAAATAAGCTTTCCTTGTCAAAGTCAACGGAGGTCCTGATCCCACATCAGCTACTCACCCCAGAATCCAGGTCTGTGAAAAATACAATTCAGGTGGTTGCTCTCTCTGTTCAGATCAGCAGTTGTGGTGTTGCCCATCTGCATCCAACCACTGTAAAATACAGACATAATCTTGTCAGTAAGTTTCTGAGGAGGAATTAACCACTTTGTAAAACCAACAGTGTCCTTGAATCTACAACTTTTAATATGCAGTTGAGTTATGAGTAGTAGTTTCTGGGGTTGTTTTTTCTGACAGAGTTTTGAAAATATTCCTTAAGGGCGAAGATGGAGAGGTTGAAGCTGAGATGGCTATTCCCTGAAACACTGCGATTGGCAACCACATAGTCCAGTTCTTGTGTATGTACATTCAGCCTGTTTTGCAGGGCTTGTTTGGCTTCATTCATAGTTTTCTAGGACATTTGATAGCGCAAGTTTATGTTCTGAGAGGTACATACAGAGACACCTTTATTTATTGGTGTTTCTGAAATCGTATTGGAGAGCCTTACATTTACTGGACTGACCCAGTATTTCTCCATCCAGGAAAACTAAGTCTATTTGCCTTTGCCTAGTTAATATCACAGACACAGAACCACCTTGTTGCAAAGTTTCAGCTGACTTCTGGTCTGTTTAGGAGGTAAATATGGTCATCTGTTCCTGAAACTTGAGGCAGCTGTTAATGGTTAGTGATCTATTCATAACTTCTAGTGGTCCATCAGCTGTGGACGGAAATGATTTTGAGCAGCTCACCTTGTGGTTTCACTAAAGATTTCCTTTTGCCCTTTTACATTATCTGATATTTTTTTGACGGAAACACCTTATGGGAAGGCAGTAACTTTGGGGAAGATGTTGGGGCAGAACATGTTACAGAAACCCATATAATGTTCTCTGCTGCTTTAATTCTTGCTAACTTAGTTGGCTCCTGTTCAAGAGGTCTCTTTGCTGAAGTGTCAAACACTTTGAAATTATTAAGCAGGTATTAAGACTTCCATAAATATTCCAAGGACTGTACTTGAATCCTTACGGTATTGTATGTGACAGGTTGGAGCCTGCCTGCAGCATGCTGTCAGAGGCTTATACACGTGGAACATGCTGGGTAATTGTTTTGTGTCTCCTTCCATGAGCTGATCTACCTAAAGGGAAAAGTGTTTTTACTTTTAGCAGACAGGACATTAATTTTTTCTAGCCCAGGAAATCAGTGTTTGGGGGTTTGAGTTTTTATTGTGGTTAATTCATGCTAGATGTATTTTAAGTACTGAAGGACTTGTAGGACTTGCAAATGCAGCCAATAGACCCAATTTGTCACGCATAGTAGAAACACTTCAAAGAGGAACTTAAAGAAGCTAACAAATAAGTTGTGTGGAAGAGCAAGGAGCATTATGGGCTTTATCTGGACTGTATACAATATCCTCCTCAGTCACTGTCACTTTTCAGAAGCACATGCAGAAGTATAAAATAGTGCAAAAGCACACCAGCAGCTTAATCAGAACAAGGGTTATTACAGTAGAGTGCCAATCTATGAAGAACTGCTTGGTAATATCAGCTTCCTGTTAATCCTATAACAATCAGTCAATGGTGAAATGTTGATTTAGTCACTAATTTACTCATAGCTAGATTGAAATAATGGAGTAAAATGAGCCCATTTAGACTGGTTCTTAAATTGAGTGCTCCTAATTGCATTTGAAAGAATAGACCTAATGCGTTTGAGTATCCCATTGACCCCGCTAATCTATGCAATTAGTTAACTATTTTGGAAAGGAGATTATCTTACATGTAGCTTGGTCTTAAAAACTAGAACATATTTTTCATACATTCTATACATGATTCTGTACTACAGTCATTGTCCACATAAAATCTTCAATTTTACTCCAATACTAGTAGCAAACCGTGTAAGCTAGCAATAGAACACCTCAATTACTTTACTATATTTCCATTTAATTACTGAACTAGAATTCTGAAATTTGCACATATTCATTGTGGGTCACAGTGTTTAGCATGGGAGGGAATCCCAGTTTACACATTCCATTAGAAATGATCAAAAGACCATCTGTCTTTCTTAGTGAGTTTCAATCATTTAAGAGCCTGAGGATATTTAGGCAGGAAAGGAGAAGTAAAAGAGAAAAGCTCTTGCAGTAAAAATATGAGCAGGTTACTTGCAAGCTTTGAATGTTTCTAGAGGGACAGAAGCTGACTGCAATTTTACAAGAAACTGCTGCTCCACTTAACGTTTTTCATCCTTGTATTTTTGGAGAGTCACCTTTAAAAAGGTGTCTCAGCAAAGACTTGGTGAGCTCCTGACCACTGAATATCTAAGCTTTTAAAATACAGTAAATGAAGAAGACAGGCTGATGCTGGGGATTTGAGCACTGTTTCCAGTTAGCGGTTCCTCTCCTTGCCTTTTTCCAAGATGATCATATTGGAAAGCAGACGCTATTTAAAATGAGATAATTTGTGTTAAAATCTTCTGTGTATGTTTACATCATGGTCCATTTTTGCATACAGATGGACATTACCAGAGTGATAATGTGTGCAGCTGCAAATGAGAGTAATTGAGAGTATGAGTCTGTGCACCTCAACAGGCTGAAGCTGTATCCACCCTTTCTATCTGTCGGGTGATATGGTTACTTGTATGCCTCAGATTTATGCAGTGGTCTTGTCTCGAAGCTTACATTAAACAAGTCTCTGAAAACACCCCAGTCTTTCAAAGTAAGATCATAGAATCATGGAACATACAATGGTTTGAGTTGGAAGGGTCCTTAAAGGTCATCCATTTCCAACTTCCCTGCCATGGGCAGGACACCTTTCACTATATCATGTTGCTCAAAGCCTCATCCAACTTGGCCTTGAACATATCCGGGCATGGGGCATCCATGGCTTCTCTGGGCAACCTGTTCCAGTGCCTCACCACCTTCAGAGTAAAAAGATTTCTTTCTAATATTAAATCTAAATCTACCCTTTTTCCACTTAAAATGTAATGTGTGACACCTGTACACTTAAAAGAGCTTTAAACATTAGCTTTACGAGCTTTATATGTTGATAATTTTTGCTTCTTTCCCAAATAGCGCGTATGTTTTAAAGTCAGGAGTGAACTGTTATAACAAGAGAATCTGACACCCTGCTTAAAGTTCTGAAGCCTTTTAAGAGAATCTCCTGGGAGAGGAGTAATAAATGGTTTACCAGACTCTGCAGGAAATACTTCAGGAAGAAATTATAGGAAGGGTGCAAAGAGGTCTGTAAAGCTAGTGGCATCATAACTGCTGCTAATTTTTCTTCTTGAGCTTGTGGGGTCTGTGGTAAAGACGTACGAGATTAGTTGTTGGACGAGGGAGTAAAGCAACTGGATGCATCTCTCCAGCTCTAGGGTTATGCTGTATTTTTCTCTGCTAAGTGAAGAAGGGGAAGGTATTTAATGTGAGAGGTGTATGTTAGTGTGATCTCTTAGGAGCAGTAAGGACAACAGGTGAAATTGTCCAATCTGCAGTTATTAGGTTGAGAACTGTTCATGTTCGTCAGATTTTATTAGTAGAGATATCCAAGTATAAAAAAAGAGAAGGGTTATTAGGGTTTGCAGCACCATCAACACTGGACGGGAAACTGCCTTACCCACAACAGGCACTATCTGCCTGATGGACTCAACTGGGCATACCAGAGTGTTCTGTTCCCTTGAGATCAAGCAGTATGAGGGCTCTTACGAGGATATGAAAGATGATAATGGTTGGAATGTCCTCCATTTAAGGATCTCATGACGCAGCCTGATGCCCTGTGAGGTCTTTGTCAGGAATCCAGACTCCAGGTGCTCATTGCTAAACCTCAAACTCTTCGCTGAGGATGAATACAGAAGCTTATTGAGATAATCACAGAATGGCTGAACTTGGAAGGGACTTCTGGAGGTCATCTGGTTCAACTTTCTTGCTCAAGTAGGATCACCTAGAGCTAATTGCCTAGGGCCTTGTCCGGATGGCTTTTGAATACATCTGAGGATGGAAACTCTATAACATCCCTGGGCAACCTGTGGCAGAGCTCAGTCATCGTCATAGTGAATAAGTATTTCCTGATATTCAGAGGGAACCTCCTGTATTTCAGCTTGTGGTCATTGCCTCTGATCCTGTTACTGGGCACCACTGAAAAGAGACTGGTTCCCACCTCATACCACACCTTTTTTCAGGTACTTAGAAACACTGATGAGATCCCCTAGAGACTTTTTCAGGCTTAACAGTCCTAGCTTTTTCATCCTTTCCTTATAGAAGAGATGCTCCAGTCCCTTAATCTTAGTGGCCCTTTGCTGGACTCTCCAGTATGTCCATGCCTGTTGTACTGGGGAGCCCAGAACTAAACACAGGACTCCAGATAAGGCCTGGCCAGTGCTGATCAGAGAGGAAGGATCACCTCCCTCCACCTTCTGGCAACACTCCTAATGCAGCCCAGAATACCATTTGCCTTTTTTTTGCCACAAGGGTGCATTGCTGACTCATGTGCAACCTAGTGCCCACCGGGACCCCAAGTCCTTTTCTGCAAAGCTGCTTTCCAGCCAGTTGACTTCCAGTGTGTACTGGTGCCCGGGGTTGTTTGTCTGCAGCTGCAGGGTTTCACAGTTCTCCTTGTTAAACTTGATGATGTTCCTATTGGGTCATTTCTCCAGCTTGTTGAGTTCCTTCTGGATAGATCAGTGTATCAAGCACTCCCCCCAGTTTTCTAACCTCAGCAAACTTGCTGAGAGAGCACTCAACCCCGTTATCCAGGTTATTAATAAAGATGTTGAACAGAATTTGATCCAGTATTGACCCCTGGGGTATATTGCTAGTTAAAGGCTTCTAACTAGACTTGGTACAACCAATCACAGCCCTCTGGGCCTGTGAATCCAGTGCACAACCCACTTTACTCTTTGTCCAGCCCATACTTCCATAACTTGTCTATGTGGATGTTATTGGAGACAGTGACAAAAGCCTTACTGAAGAAAAGGCAGACAATATTGACTGCTCTCTCATCATCTACCAAGCCAGTCATTTCACAGAATTGTCAGGTTGGAAAAGACCCCCAGGATCATCGAGTCCAGCCATTCCTATCAATCACTAAGCCATGCCCCTCAGCACCTCAACCACCCGTCTTTTAAACACCTCCAAGGAAGGTGACTCAACCACCTCCCTGGGCAGCCTCTGCCAGTGCCCAATGACCCTTGTCAAGCCTGAACCTCCCCTGGTGGAGCTTGAGGCCATTCCTTCTTGTCCTGTCACCTGCCTCTTGGGAGAAGAGGCCAGCACCCTCCTCTCCACAACCTCCTTTCAGGTAGTTGTAGAGAGCAATATTAAGTTTGTCAAGGGTGTCTTGCATTTATGAATTCATTATGGCTACTCCTAATCATCTTCTTGTCCTTAATGTACCTGTAGGTCCCTGGGTCCTCCTTTTGCTCTTTTTGAAGAATGGAGGGGTAACCACAAAGGGCAGAGAATGTGTACATGAGACAAATGGTTCCAAGTTTCTGGATTCTGATGAATTTCACCATAGTGTATTTAGAGACCACCAGCAGTTCAGGAGCTGTTGGTGGTATAGTTGAGGGCTTCTGAAAAAATGTATGAGGCCCTAGAGAGTTAGGAATGGGCAAATTTTGTACTTAATTTCCAAAATAATAAGATGGAACCGGTCGGTTTAACCCTGATGCCTAAAAACTATTGGAAGAAATACTAAATCTATTGTTGGGTACCTGGAAGGTATAATTAAGGCAAAATTGTCAAGAGCAACTCAAATGGAACCAATCTAATCTTTTCTGACAGGGTGGGCTGTTAGGAAAGAATCGGTACCTGTCATCTCTTGACTTTTGTGGAGCTATTACACTTGACATCCTCATATGGAAGCTAGAAAACTCAGTTCTGGAAAACGCTGTAGCAGAGAAATGTACAAAAATGCATTACTTTAAGAATAGATACAAATAGTTTGCTGTAGCTGCTGGTAATGGCTGGCTGAACTACCTCAGAACCCCCTCCCCATTGCAGACTTTCTTTCCTTGTCCAAACTAAGATATCAGGCTATTTCTTTCTCACATTCCCAGGGATGCCCAGCTGTTTGATCAAGGTCAAGAAGGCCAGAAAGACTTCCTTATATGCTTCAACACTGGGGGAAAAGCAACTAAATTGCTTGCGGGCTCCTATCCTAGGCATCAGTTCTGATTTCAACCATGTTCTAGATCTTTCCAAGTAAGGTACCTGCAATCTAATCATTCTGTTTATATACTTATCTAAAACATTTGGCCAGACTCTTCGTGTTGATTCCTGAGTCACCACCTCTCTGGCTTTGACAAATACAAGCGTCTCATCCTTCAGGTCTTAGTTCAAAATGGTGTTGTGAAGATAATTTCACAAAATACCAAAATGGCTGAGGTTGGAAGGGACCTCTGGAGCTCATCTGATCCAACCCTTCTGCTCAAGAAGGTCCTCCTCTAGCCAGTTGCCCACGACCATATCCAGACAGAATATGTCCATGGTTTCACTGTGTCTCATAATGAAGAATGTAACTTTTTTTTAAGGCCCTTCAAGATCTATCCTGACTTGACATATCTCTCATATACTATCAACTCCTGCTGGCCTATGGTGCAAGCTTCAATCTTCAACCTTGAATATTTTAAGAAAAACATCTTTGTGGAGCTTGAGGCTAGATATCTCTCAAATTAGGAAAAACTCCCTGCAGATATATGCTAAATCATTGGGACTTGCTTTTGGAGAAAGAGAAGATAATTAGGCAATGATCTTGCTGATGTGACTCTATGGAGACATGAGTGGGAAAGGAGAGTTGTATCCCAGCTGAAAATATGATCTGAGGACCCCTGTGGTTCATTTGAGCCCCTCACTACTCCTTCTTTGTCGATTTACTTTCTTAACTTGTTTTTCTGCCTCATTGAAGTCTGCTCTCCAAATGTACATGGAAAGCTGAAATTCAGAACAAGCTTCATAGTCATGTGTCACAGCTTTCCAGTTTGCTATCATCTTCCCCTCATGCCGCTGCTGAAAATATTTATAGTGAGCTTGCTAGTGTGGTGAAACCACTGCCTGTCAGGCACATCAATATCCACAGCACTGAAAAGCAGATGCAAGCTAAATTTTTGGACAATAGTCTTGAGATTTCATAGAGGCGAAGTTAAATATATCTTGTCACATGGCCTATTTGAGCCAAGGGTAAGAGTATGGAAGGGATCATGATTTTATATAGGAAGGTAAACACTGGGAATAACAGTACTACTGGATATTGACAAAACCTTCCCTTCTAAAAAGAAGAACCTTTAGAATAACACATAGCTAGATGAAGGCTGTGCCAGGAAATTCATGTTGGGCACCAATAACCAAGGGCACAGGGATTTTCCTGCCTTAGCAGCCCTCTCTCAGCCCTCTCTATTGCGTGAACCCCCATAACAGTCTTAGGTGTGGATGACTGTGACTCACGCAAACACCTTGTCTTGTTTGTTCCATGGGAAAACTTCTAGTAATGAGGCTAAGCTTCCCCTGGTGTCAGCTTTCCAAGGATACATGAGCCTCCCTCCACAGCTTCTTCTCCCTGACCACAAGGCATCCCTTAGATTGCCCTTACCTCCTTGTTGTCCCACTACACAGCGCTCCTACTGCTCCCTCAGTGCCTCCAGTCCGGAACTGCCTTGCTGACCCCTTGGTGACTCCGTGCCCCACTGTGCTCAGTGGCTTTTCCCAAACCAAGACCAACACTTAGCTCAGCTGTAGCCAAATTTCTTGCTGGGAAGCAGAATGGCTGTCCCCTCGCTTGAGGTTGGCAGCAGTTTACCAGAAGCTCTCTTCCAGTCCTCAGCATGCCAGGAACAGGTACAGACTTGCCTCTTGCTTTCCGGACAAGGGCCCCAAAATCCACATGGTCTGATTCTCCAGCCCTTGCTTCCCTTTCAGCAAAGCTGGCATGAGACCAAAGACTTTCACAAGGCACAGTGATTGCATACAGTGGCACATGACAACTTTGCCCACAGGGGCTGAACATGCCTAAAAGTGAACCTGGGGTCAATTTCCAAGGACATCCTTCTGTCCTTCAAGAATTCTCCTTGTTGAGCCTTACTTCAAAGCCCGAAGTCCCTAAGCCCTGGGAACTCTGCTCTATTTCACCCCTTCTCAAGAAACAGCTTTTGATCATGCATCTAGAAACCTCACAGCTCTTCTTGCTTCCTTTGGGATGTGTTTCTTTGGAACACTCTTCCTGCCCTCCAGAGCTTTTCTGTTCCTTAAGCCTGGCTTTGAGCATAGCCAGAGTTTTCTCCCCGTTGCCCACTGGAGAATTATAGACAGCCTGGGTGTCTGCCTGGAAACCTTGTAGTTGCTCTGCAGAGGTCCCTGGGATATTTGAAAGTGGACCTCAGTGACAGGGAACCTGTATAGCCATTTGGTACCACAGGAAGGGTTTTGGGAGGGTTTTTCCCTGATGTGATGGCTGAGACAAGTGGAATACCTCTCCTCTTCAGCATAGGAGAGCCCTTTACCTCCTGGCTGACACTAAGGTTTGGGTCTTTCCTTATCTAGTCAAGTTATGAACATGAAGCAGAAGTTAGGAACAAGCTTGAAGGACACCACTGGGAAACAGAAACCGTGTTAGCGTAGGGGCCACTCAGTTTCTCAGTGAGGAAATGGGTAACAATGTGGAAAAGACTCATAGAGCATAACCTAACTGTAGAGTTTTTCAAGTGTAAAGGAGAGGGTGAGAGTAATTATGCTTTTGGTAAATCTTTCCCAAAATCCATCTTTCTGCGGTGAAGGTAGAACTCTCCTTGGTGTGTTTTTCTGACTTAAACTTATCACTCCTACAGCCCAGACCTGAGTAACACCTACTGCTTCGGGGCAGGAAGACTCTGCAGAAGGACCTGGACAGGCTATGTCAATGGCTCAAGGCCAATTGTATGAAATTCACCAAGGCCAAGTGCCAGGTTCTGCACTTAGGTCCCAACAACTCCATCAATGCTAGAGTCTTGGGGAAGAGTGGCAGGAAAGATGTCCGGCAGAAAAAGATGCAGAGGTGCTGGTCAACAGCCAACTGAACATGAGCCAACAGTGTGCCCAGGTGGCCGAGATGGCCAACAGCATCCTGGCTTGTATCAGAAACAGTGTGGCCAGCAGGAGCAGGGAAATGATTCTGCCCCTGTACTCAGCACTGCTGAGGCTGCACCTCAAATACTGTGTTTCATTTTGGGCTCCTCAGTACAAGAAAGACATCAAGCTGGTGGAGTGTGTCCGGAGGAGGATAATGAGGCTGGTGAAGGGTTTGGAGCACAAGCCTTATGAGGAGCAGCTGAAGGAACTTGGATTCTCGAGCCTGGAGGAGACAGGGCAGAGGGGCAACCTTATCACTCTACATAACTGCCTAAAAAGAGGTTGTAGTGAGGTGGGTGCTGGTCTCTTTTCCCAAGCAGCAAGCAATAGAATGAGAAGAAATGGCCTCAGGTTGTGGCAGGGGAGGTTTAGATTGGATATCAGGAAAAATTTCTCAACTGAAAGAGTGGTGAAGCATTTGAACAAGACACCCAGGGAAGAGGTGAAGTCTCCATACCTGTAGGTGTTCAAAAAATATGTAGATGTGGCACTTCAGGACATGATTTAGTAGACATGGTGGTGTTGGGCTGATGGTTGGACTGGATGAAGCCATGGAATAGTTTATTGCCTGTAACGGTTCCCTTGTCTAAAACAAAAGGCTTCCAATTTGTTTATTCCATATAGAAGTCCCTTTGTCCTCCTTGTTCTTGACCTCTTGTGGTTTGTTTTGGGTTTGTTTTTTTTTTTGTTTTGGTGTTACCAAAAAAATACTTTTCTCTTGGAGTACCACACAGTGCTGTGGGATTCCCACACAATTCCCACAGAAGTGGGGTTTGTCCAGAGGACACAGGGATTCTCACGCTGAGGCAGAGAAGAGACTAGGATATTAGGCTACAGCAAGTGTGAGCTATGCAGCAGGAACCCTTAAATTGTAGATATGAGTGAGCTGACAGCCTGGTATGTTGTATGTCACAGGAGATGTATAGCTGCCTTTGGGAATCACTCCTCCGCAACATCCCACTCCTCCCGTGCTTTAAGGTCTTTTTTGACCTTGTCTGGTCCTAAGGACAGTCTATTCTCCATTGCTTTTGTGGGCTGGAGGACCCTTTGAGGATGAGGAAAAGAAATACTAAATTTTTTTTTACAATAAACATCTCCACAAAGCTTTCTGCAGATCATCACTGCCTGTCTAATGCCAATGAAATATTAACCTGTTTAGAGCTGTAGGTATATGTGGATAACGTATTTAAGCACAGAAATTTGGATGGGCTCTGTTTTTAAGCTGATCTGCACAGAGCAAGTGTGTGACATCCTCCCAGATCTTCACCCTTGCTGTTCTTTTGGGGTCAGGGAGGGTGTCATTGCCAGCACCCTGGGTGCAAGCACAGCTCAGGCTCTTACAGAGGCTTGAGGAGTTTTTCAGCCCAGCTCCTTGATGAATACTTAACCTAACATGAATTATTCAGACTGAGCTGTCCTTTCTGAGGAGGAGGTCAGAATGGGTGAGGATGGCTTTCTTGGAGAGGTGTTGCTGAAACCTCTGCTTGGGGACAGGGCGCATGTGAACATGTGTAGCAGAAGGACCCAGATGACAACTGGAGAAATAAAGAGTAGCAGAGAGGAGGAGGGGAAGTGAGGGGAGGCTTTAGACGACCATAACTCCAGCCCTTTACTTACCTGAACAGCACCTGTCGGTGATTATTTTAACCAGGACCTTCAGGCAGCAACTACCAAGTATGAATTCTTTTTCTTACATGCTTAATTAAATTGAGAATTAAAAGTGGATAAGCTCTTGATTGGACTTTTATTGCCAATGTTCAAAAAGGAAACAGCTTAAGGACAAATAGGTTTCTCAGCTATTTGATGTTTCTCAGCTATTTGATATTTCTCAGAGTCGTGTCACCAGATGGGAGAAGCAGTGGCACTGTATGATATAAAATGTTGAGAAAGCCTTGAAGAATCACAGGCTCGATACATATCCAATTATGTCTATGATGGTCTCCAGAGTCTAGGGCTAGGATGTGTTATTCTAGCATACCACAGCAACCTACAGGCTCACCTAATAATGAAATACCAATGAAAAAAAATAATCCCATTTCCATCATACCAGGGCAATCCAGGAGGAAAGAAAGTGTCTGGGAACAGCATGTTATAGGGAGTTCATGTCTGTAAGGAGCCGTGCTAATGATTTCCCAGTGGGTGGAACTGGAGAGGAAGTCTTATCTCCAGACTCCTCAGAGATAGTCAGTGGGAAACCACCGGCTCCAAAGCTTATTTTTCTGACTGACTAATAGAAGTGCAGAAGTCACAGATACGGTATGTGTTATGTGTCAAAGTTAAAGCAGTTTGCACCAAGACTGAATCATAACTGCATTAAGTCAGGCAGAAAATCTTGTAGGGAATGCAAGGATAATGACAACAATAATAGGAAGAGAAATAAAAGATGCAGTCCAAGGAGCCACCCAACCATCTGAAATCCTACTATATTTAATTTGCTTCTGAGAGAAGCGTTCTGTCATGGCAGACAGACAAGGATACATCATTGGCTGAAGCAAATAAGCATGGCTCTTCTGAAGCCAGCAAAGCTGTATTGATTTACATTACTTGATGGTCTCTGCTTGAAAATTCGTCATTATAACAAATACTATAAAACTTCAAGTTTGTCACTGGAGGAAAGCCTGTAGGGATGACAGAAAGGAATCATCTTTCCTGCTTAAAGAAAAAGATTACTCAAATGGGAAACCATCCTGCACCAGTCTTCCTTCAGGATATGATGCCACAGTGTTGCGAGGGACAGCAGTATGGGCAACAATTGCGGAAAACAGCTGAGCTGCCAAAAACCAGGAATGCCTGGCAGCTGGAGATGTTAAACAGGAAAGGATGGCAAAAAAAAAGAAGGTTTGTAAACAGGACAAGTGTATGAGTGTTTTACTGGCTGTATGCTCACTGCCAAGGATCTGCATGGATGGATGTCTACCACAGGTCTAGCAAAAGGAAGCTGGAGAGTCTTTATAAAATCTGTATGAGGAGCATGGTGGAGCCCCAGACTCATCTGGAGAAGGGCTTTCTTTAAGCTCTGTTCAAGGCTGTAAGAGAAAGGTTGATTGGAATTTGAGCTTTTTAAGAACAGAGAATTGGCTTTAATTCATGGCCTGGTTTTAAATGTAGCACATTTCCAGGGAGTGGACTGCATATGGGTTTGCGAATGCTATGTGCTTGGCCCCAGCAGGGCCTTGCTGCTCTCCAGAGGCTTGCCAGTTATCAGCAATCTAGTAGACGCATCATTGTATGCACCCTGTTTCTATTAATAATGCCTTTCTTCTTGCCAACAGGGTTCAATTCTTCCTTTATCTCATTGTCTGAGCGGGGATTGTTAGTAAATGTCGTCTTTATACATTTATTATATGCCACAGGAGGGTGCTTTATACTGTAGTACAATTGTACACAATGGAAGGAGTAGAGAAGCTAAGCAAACAGAATCATATAGGAATCCACAGAGCTTGTCTTTGCTGTGGTAAACACAAGCAAGCTCATAAGCAACATTATTTGTTATTCAAAATATCTCTCAAGCCACTTCCAAAAGCTATATGATGTTGGGGGAGGAGAATCTGCTCTCATCTTTGAAGACATACAGCAGATGGCTCATGTTTTATGAATGGAGAAGACAGCACATGTACCTATACATATACACACACATCAACACATGGGCACGTGCCCAGGCTTAAGTGTTGCATGTCTTAGTCCAATGCACTATTGTATCATGTGCTTTTTTTTTTTCAACAGGCCATTTGCTTTGGTTTCTCTTCTCAAACCTTGGCAAGCTGTTCTTCCCATCTCTTTCTCTTCTCGTGTTGTGGTAGTAGCAATCTCACACTGTTTACCTAACAGGTTGCCTTCTGAAATACATCTGTTTATCTCTGCTCAATCTAAATTGCCCACATCCACCTCCTTTTTTATGTGCCTGTAGGAATTTGTTTGCATTTTTAAAACAGAGAAGAAATTATAGCCTGTGATCTAATACAGAGACTGCAGCAATCTTGACTTTTGACACGGATGGCCTTTATTTTCCCACCTGCAAAATTCAGATTCAGAATTTCCATTGCTTTTCTGCAAGGCCTGATTTCCCAACCTTGATTAAGTCCTTGGAATGGGAGAGAATTGTGAAGTGCACAGGGAGGTAAATTAGCCTGGGCAGAAGAAGTATGCTTTAATGTGGCAAGACTGATTGAAGTAGTGGAGATTGCACAAGTATTTTGAGACAGCGCTGGGCTTTGCAGCCAGACCCTTTGTGCTGCGGGATTCCCCTTGTAAACGTGGAATGTCAGGAGATTATCTGCCCAGCTGGCAGAAAACCAGACTTAACTGAACACACACTTCAGTTTACTTGTCTTTGGTGCAACAATCACTTTACTAAATGCAGAAATACAACGATATTAGAAAATAACAAGCACACACAACAGTAGAATTCTAGCTGGTCTGCAAACATGCAGACTTCTTACACACATTTTTTTTTAACAACGCTGTTGTAATATAGATTGTGTATTCAAGACTGCAAATGAAGCTGGAATCCTTGGAGAGCCTCAGAGTGACTCAGCCAGTGTAAAGGATTTGTCACGTCATCCTGAGGATATGACAGTAATTTATACTGATATGGGCGTGATGACAGTGAGCCACGTCCCGCAGACCCCACTGAGACAATACACCCCCTTTGCCAAAGGAGCTCTGCGAGAGAGATAATGCTAGTCCTACCATCTGAATCTGTAGCAAGCTGGCACAAGCCCAAACCAAATCCGTAGATGCTTCTTATAACAACCATTGTATCAAATTGAATCTGTGGGTGGAAGAGAACAGGGGCCTGGATTGTGATCCAAAAGATAGGAGCGTGGCTGGAAACAGGAACCATCTTGAACACTGCCTTGCATCGTAACTGCGTGTGGAAGGCATCTCCCTGCCCCTGGGGCTCTTCCCACGGGGCATCTCACAAAGGGCATGGCAGATCACAGCCTTCAGCTGAAAATGCCTCTAGTGACTGTTACTCTGCAGCATGGCTGGTGGTCAGGCCCTTCGAAGGCTCAGTTTGGCAGTCAGCTCACATTTTTGTCCTAATTTTCCTGGATTTCGACATCCTTACCCTTTTACAGAAATGTCCAAAACAGCAGGGAGCCTTGCTCTGCACCAGCTTACTTTTCAATTTTGTTCTCTTTGTGCGGGCTTCTCCCTTAAGCTCCCCAGCAAGACTGCAGAAAACTCCCAAACAAACAGTTTATTTAAATGATTTCTCATCCATTGACCTCAAAGCATGCTGAGCATTCACTTATACAGCAATATGGCCATGACTTCAAAAAACGACTTCACCATCAGCCATAAGGGTTAACATAATTGGTAATCCCATATCTGCCACTGAGCTATGCATAACCCTACAGTGTATATAAATACATGCACATATGTATACATATATGCACTTACAGAATCATAGAATCACTAGGTTGGAAAGGACCCACTGGATCATTGAGTCCAAGCATTCCCATCAATAACTAAACCATGCCACCCGTCTTTTAAACACCTCCAGGGAAGGTGACTCAACCACCTCCTGGGCAGCCTGTGCCAGTGCCCAATGACCCTTTCCGTGAAATATTTTTTCCTGATGTCAAGCCTGAACCTCCCCAGGAGGAGCTTGAGGCCATTCCCTCTTGTCCTGTCCCCTGTCACTTGGGAGAAGAGCCCAGCTTCCTCCTCTCTACAACCTCCTTTCAGGTAGTTATAGAGAGCAATAAGGTCTCTACTCAGCCTCCTGTTCTCCAGGCTAAACAACCCCAGTTCTCTCAGCTGCTTCTCGTAAGACTTGTTCTCCAGCCCCCTCACCAGCTTCATTGCTCTTCTCTGGACTCTCTCCAGAGCCTCAACATCCTTCTTGTGGTGATGGGCCCAGAACTGAATGTATATATATATGCACATATATGTATATATATATTTGGGCACATGTTTGTATATTTATACTGGGTAGGCAGAATGTATCAAGTGGTTCTAAAACATAGGAACAAAAGTTTGGACCCCAAAATTGCTTTATTGACTTAATATTTTGTAATTTAATTTAGGGTACAAATTAATCCTGAATAACTTGGTGGTATTATGACAGGATGCACTGAGCTGTGTGCTTTTAAGTATGAAAAGCCTCAAGAGATATCAATCAGGCTTTCCTAGTGACTTTCCACTTATATCAAACTTCCATATTTTTGCACATACTCAAGATTCACTGGGTTTGTAAACAGAAAAGTTGAAGAGTACAATGGTATCTCAAATAAAAGTACACCTCCAGTTGTAATTAATAGCTGAAGAATTTACATAAACTTCATATCAATGAATGCATGTGTGTGTGTGTAGCATGTGAACCCAGCGTATACAGCAAAAATTTGGGCATCACCAGAAGGAATGAAAAAGGAATCTGTGAACTGTTCCAGAAACACCATTGTGGAGTGTGGGTCAAAAAGATAGTGGGATTTAATCCAAGTTTGGTGAAGGTGCTGATGTTCGCTGTCTAGAAAAGTGACATATTATCTCTTTCTCCACATTTTTGATTCTAGCAGAAAGTTTATTTCCCATATGTTATGACACGCAATTCCATGGGTCTTGCTGTGTGAGTGAGGCCTCTGCCATCTCTACAAGTTCAGCTAGTTTTGAGGAGTGCCTGCTTTCCTGAATTTCTGTAATTTAGGTTCCTATCTGAGGCTTGGGTAGCCCTGTCAAGATTAAACCTCCTGGCACAGCTCTCAGGGTCACTGAAATACACGAGCTTTCCCACCACTTCTAGACGCTCTCCCTTTCAAAGTATCATCCTACATATATATATATATGTATATATATTTATATATAGTATGCACATATAAAACTTGGGAACTCTGAAAAGACAAAGGCCTCCATGACCTTACAGGCACAGGGCATGTGATGTAAGTGGGAACTTCCTCTGAAAAATCACTGCAAGACTTGTCCCATGTGATTACATGCCATGATTATATACAGTAAAGTGTTCAGAGTTTAAAATACACTCCAGATGCTTTTTCCTGCCCTTTCCTCCCACTCAGCTTGACTTTTCCCTAGCTGATTGATTCTCATAGTTTATATTCAGAAATTCAGTATTTTGCTTACTGACCAGATCAGCCTTTTGGGGCACACCAAAAACTGCCCTATAAGCCCGTGGAAACACAATATCATATGCTGAGAAGCTGTGGTGTAACAGAAAGGGGTGAGCAAACCGAGTGTGAGTGTTCAGCTGTACTCAGCAGCAGACGAGCTCTGGCTTTTGTGAAGTCAGCAGGAGTTTTCCCAACAATCCTAAAGGTACAGAATCAGGCCAGTTTTGGGGAGGAATGACAAACACAATCTAACAAAGAATGAGAAATCGTTCCTTCTGTTATGATTTTGAATTATTTTTATTCTTTGTTCTTTTTTTGCTTGTTTCCTAAAACATGAAAATTTTAGGCTGCTTTTGGTCCCAGGTCACTTGCTTGATCTTAAGAAGAAATTTCTTACTATGAGGGTGGTGAAACGCTGGAACAGGTTGCCCAGAGAAGTTGTGGAATCCCCTTGCCTGGAGGTGTTCAAGACCAGGTTGGATGGAGCTTTGATCAATGTGATCCAGTGGGAGGTGTACCTGCCCATGGCAGAAGGGTTGGAACTGGGTGAACTTTAAGGTCCCTTCCAACCCAAACCATTCTATGATTCTATGATCTGCTTTTTAATTCTCTGTTTCTTTGCTTAGCAATACGTAATCATCAGAAAGATCCAAAGTTAACTCCACCATTTTTTTGCCGTCTACTTTTGCACTCCTGCTCCCACCTCTCCTGCTCCCATGAGGAGGAAAGACCATAGTCTTGTTCTATAGACAAGAGCTCACAAAGTTTGCTGTCTATGCACCAATTTTGCTTACAGTGTGTAAATATGAAAGGAAGACGAAAACAGAGCTGGGATATGACACAAAGAGGGGCAATAGTTAAGAACAACCTTGGATGCAGAACAAACTGCCATCCCATTACTACAGTGTTTTAGTTTCCTCCCATGGTAGATTTCCATGCTGATAGGATCCCAAACAAGTCTCGGGATCTCTAGGTCCCCTTTCTCTTTGGGAGCAAAACTATGGGCAATTTTATGGGATCTGCTTCACAAGTGCAGGACAGAGAAACAAAGAAATACGCCAACATATTCTGGAAGGTATGCAGGGAAATGCTGGTATGAGGAAGGAGGAGGGCTGACAGACAGATCCCTTTTGAGGGTGATTACAAGAAAAACATTACAGCCCCCACTTTTGTCTGATTCATTCAAATAGTTCTTCCTATATCGAGTTATTTACATATTAAGAGGAATAATATTATTCATGCTAGCAATGTACATGGAGGTACTAAGATAAAAGAGTGCTTTAAAATAAGAAATATATATATATACTTCCAGCCTTAAACACAGTTGGTTGTAGATACCACATATAATGCATCATTCATCAAGGACTGGAGCACATTAGAGAGCTGGATTTGCCTGCCTTTTCCTGCCTTGCCGTGCCTTTCCTGGCCTTTCATCAGCCAGCAGCAACCACTCCTCTAAGTTCTGCTGTGACATTTGTCTCTGATGTTGATGCTCCAGACTTCTGTAAGGAAAGGAGTATGTTTATTGCTGCATAGGATCACTGGAGACATCACAACTCAAGATCCCATGAGGTCCTCGCAGTATCTCAATTGGTATCTCATGCTGGCTCGCTCATGAGATTTCTTTTGTGATGTCAGTTATTTTTTCTATTAGTGTGAAAGAACTGTTTAGATTGCTTATCAGCCAGAAGAAGCAGCACTACTGCACTGAACACACGCAACTCCTTGGCACAGCAGACCAATGTAAATACAATCTGCAGTGCACAGGAGAAAGGGAACTCCAAAATCATGGAGCCTGATCTTCACCTATCAGAAATCCCATGCTTTTCCTTGCCTCTGTAGCCCCACTTGTTACTGCAGCAATATAATTTTTCTGCTTTGCCTGTCTCAATTCTTTGCTCCTGCACAGACAGTATATTCCCCCCTCTCCAGCTTTGTCTTCCTTAGGCTCATAGAAACATGGAATTAACTACTCTTCTTATAATATATTCTTAATACATATATATTCTTAATATATGTTTTCTATATAACCTTCCCAATAGTCTTTCTCTTTTTCAGCTTACTTTCATCTTTCTTGAACTCGTATCTCCTACTATACACAGTAGTACAGATGATATCTCACTGTATTCCTAATGCAGTGGCATTAATATGTCTCCATTTCTGCTAGACATACTAATGTTTAAGGATTGCATTTGCATTTTTTGCAGCCTCATCAGACTGGTAACCTATCATAATAAAAAAGATAACTAATACAGTCAGGTCCTTTTCCTCCCTTGTCCTTTCTACAGAGTCCCCTGGTTTATAGCTGAAAAGCTTGTTATTTATTTGGACATACATTATCCCTGCCTTTCAAGCTTTTGCATGTAATCCCTTTTTTATTATTGGAGTCTGCAAAGTCATTCTTTTTTTCCCTCTATAATGTTTAAAACCTTGTACCTAAGTGTCTTTTTCACATTTCAATAGCTCACTCTTGCTTTGCACTGTATTTATTTGTGGAAACATTAAATAAAATAGTCTCAAGACCGAACCTTGAAAAACTCTGCTCATAATCTCCCTCCAGCCAACAGTTCTCTTTTCACTAGCTTCATCTTCTGTTTATCTGCTTTGTTTTACCTTACATTTCCTATCCCAATGCAAATCTTCACTAATGGTTTCCAATGCAACAAAGTACCATAGGCTTTACGGAACAAATACATCCTTTGTCTGAAAAATCAATCCCATTAAGAGAAGCTATTGCATATAATATAACTTGAATAACCTGGGGGGGGAGGGGAGGTTTAGTATTTTTTTCATTCTTGTCCGTTTTTTTAATTGTTCCTAGCATTAGTGTTTGATGTGTTTGATGGGAACGGTTGGACTCGATGATCCGGTGGGTCTCTTCCAACCTGGTTATTCTGTGATTCTGTGATTAAAGTCCGTTCTAAAACCTTGTCTGCCAGAGATCATAACAATTATCCACCAGAGTTGCTGAGACCAGAGAGGTGATCCACCATAGCACAGACTATATTCCCTTTTTCTTAGAAAATGTGGCATGAAAGGTCCCATTTTCTACTCTCTGTTCATAGAATTCTAGAATCATAGAATCATAGAATCATAGAATCATAGAATCATAGAATGTCCTGAGTTGGAAGGGAACCTCAAGGATCATTGAGTCCAAGTCTCGTCCCTACACAGGACGATCCCAGACTTAACACAATATGTCTGGCAGAATCACAGAATCACTAGATTGGAAAAGACCCACTGGATCATCGAGTCCAACCATTAATCACAGAATCACTTGACGATGTGGTTCAAACATTTCTTGAATATTGTCAGCCTTGGCACCATGACTGCTTCCCTGGGGAGGCTGTTACAATGCTCCCCCAACCTCTGGGTGAAGAACCATTTCCTCATACCCAACCTAAGCCTCTCCAGGCACATCTTCTTGCCATTCCCTTGGGTCCTATCATTGGTCACCACAGAGAAGAGGTCAGCGCCTGCTCCTCGTCCTCCCCTTGTGAGGAAGCAGTAAACTGCGATGAGGTCCCCCCTCAGTCTTCTCTTCTCCAGGCTGAACAGACCAAGTGACTTCAGCCACTCCTCATGTGGCTTCCCCTTTAAACCCTTCACCAAATTTGTGTCCTCTGGACACTCTCCAGGAGCTTGATATCCTTTGGCACTCAAAACTGCACACAGCACTCAAGGTGGGGCCACATCAGTGTGGAGTAGAGTGGAATAATCACCTGTCTTGATCAGCTAGCAGTGCCATGCTTGATACACCCCAGGACACTGTTGACCCTCTTGGCTGCTAGGGCACACTTTTGGCTCATGTTCAACTTGCCATTGACCAGAATGCCCAGATTCCTTTCCATAGGGCTGCTCTCCAGCCTCTTGTTCCCCAGTCTGTATGTACATCCTGGGTTGCCATGTCTCCGGTGCAAAATCCAGCACTTGCTCTTACTAAGCTTCATGCAGTTTCATATTCCAATAGCACCTCTGAATGTGAAAATCTCATGAAGACCCTTGCTACTGGGCCTGCCATTGCACATACATATTCTTCAGAACATAAGGAAAAAAAACCATTTAAGCTTAGGAAGATATAAGATCCATAGTTGTGTTAGCACAGAGGAAATCGTCAGTAGGTTTCTTGACTTTTCCCTTGGTTGCTTACAAATGTTACATGAACAGATTACACAAAATATTCTTGTGCAGATGATGCAAAAATATTTATGCTTTCTGATTTGTGGGCATTGAAATTATAATACTAGGAATTGTTTTGCTGTTTAGTGTTAGATAGGAATGGTTGGACTTGATGATCCGATGGGTCTCTTCCAGCCTGCTTATTCTATGATTCCATGATTCTATGATTCTTTCTGGACAATGGGCTCTAGTCTAGGTGCTCTGTTCTTTTTGACCTGAGCAACTTCAGTTCTCTGAATTCTGCTTTACTTATTCTTGATGTAATTGGTGCTGCTGCCTTTGCCTTTTTGTTTTACAGCAGTCTTTCTATTGAAGGCACATTAAATATAGTCACTGAGTTTGCACATGGTGTCAACAGTGTCATAGACTCATGTTCATTGCCTCCCCTTCCAGATGAATAGTTATGATCTGAATGCCGCCAGTCAACTCACTTTGTGGGACTTGGATTCCTGGCTGCCCAGACCACATTACCGGAGAGGTCACTAACTCTTGAGGGTTTTTTCCACATTTCAGATATCTTCATAATCTTGTACTGAGTCATGCACTGTCTGTAGTTCTGATAGAAACACTCCAGCTCACAGATAATGAGTTAAATTCTCCACAGAGGCTGCCAGATTGACCCATCTTAATATGCCCCATCTTTTCTCAGATGAATTGTGTGGTTTTCCCCCATTTAATACTTCTGTTCAGTAGCTCACATTCATCTTCAAATTGTGAGAGAAGTTGACCTGCAAAGCCCTGACTTCCTGATTCCAGCTGGCAGAATCAGTACCACGCTGGGCATGGGCATCTTTGAACACCTCAATTTAAGTGGCAAAATGTTAGTGCCTGTACCCTCTTGTAAGCAATGGAGATGTAATAACACAGCAAATTAAGTTCAGACATCTCTTCAGCTCCTCTCAATGACAGTGCTTAGGGCACAACTGAATTGCCTTTTTTACTGGTTTGCCAACCATGCCGGGCAAAATATCTTCTTTTTCCTGTGCTTCTAATTTTTCAAGCTCTTCAACGAAGGCTGCTAAATCTTCTTTCCAGAGATCTGAAGAAGATTTCCTTTTAAGGTCATTTAGTTCTCTCTCCTTTGAATCTCTCTGCTTAATTAACTCTTCTACCTTCATTTTTTTGCCTTCACACAGGCCTCTAGTGACATTTCACAGGGGCTCCAAGTACCAGTGCAGCAGTAAATAGTACTGAACTATGATAGGCGTTGCACAATTCAATAGAAAAACAGCAGGAGAAAGGAGTAAACAGTATCCAAATATTGGAATTATAAGGTTTTTCTACTAACAAATAAAATTAACTTTATGCCTTTTTTTGTCCAGAATTTTATTTTATTTTTTTTTGGCAAGCCCACAAGTGATTATTCCTGTAGCTGGTCTGGTCCCTCAGGTTTTTCTCAGGATGTTGCAGGGAATATGGACTGTTTGTGGTGCTTTCATACAGTTATGCTGCAATAGACATGCATTCACTTCTCTTACTAAGAAGCAACTGTCCAGAACACTATGAATTTTACTACTAAAGCTTGGGGTCACTTCTTCATATGTACTTATATCTCCCATCCATACAGTGTAGGGAGTGACAAAATAAAGTTTCTTAAATGCAGGTAGGAGAGCATCACTGTGTTTCCTTACCTTCCACAATTAGTAATTCATTTCTCTTTTGGGGGTGTTGCAATTTCTATTTGTCATGGATTTTTACACAGGTCCATGCATTGCTCTTTTTGGCCACATCAGAACAATTGAGATTTGTAGAAGTAAAATGATAGAATGCTGACCAAAAAATCTGTCACGTGTTGATGAGTACATATTATAGTTCAAAAAGCAAGGATCTACTCTACCAGAACTCTGCTAATAAACTGTGATAGCACATCCTACTCCCTTCACAAGGAAAGCAGCAGCTTTTTGAGTCTGATGGCAGGGGGGTTGATGTATGTTTGCAGTGGCTGTTCTCTGTTGGGGCTGGAGGCAGAAAAGCAGGTCAGGAAGAATTTTGTGACTACAGAAGAAATAATGGGATATGGAGAAAGTAGTAAGGTCTATCGTGCCATAAAGGATGGTTCTGCTTTTTTAAGTTTCAAAGCAGGTCTTGAGCTGGCCAGAGGTCAAAGCAGAGTGATTACTCTGTACCTGAAACCAGTCTGTTCTGGACCTCCACAGTAAATGTAGAATATTCAGTAACTGAAAACACAAAGGGTTTCTTCCCTCTATCACCGGTGAAGACAGGCAAGTGCTAACTCTGCCCTTAATATGGTGATTAAAGATTATTATGGCATGAGGACAGATCTGAGGAAATACAGTAGGCCTATCTAGTTACAAAACAGGGATAGAATTGCGATGTTCTTGCATTTTACCCAGAAAATGGCAAGATTTCCTTTCAGATGACATGCACTTTTTACTCTAGAAATAAATACGTGTTAAAGTTAATGATGAAGAGAAACAGAAAACAATATCAAGTTTGTCTCTTTTAGGTTGATGTCATATGTTATATTAGGATATTGAGTATTTTATCTGCCAGCCTTGAATTCCCTATATCCTCAGACTATCACAGCTACAGGAGCATCTCTAAAAAACTAATTCATCTAAACACTTTTTTGAGGATTTCTTTTCTCTGTCTTTTCTATATGAGAAAAAGAGGGTTCTTCTTTAGCTTCAGTTTGGAGGAAATTTGCAACAACTGAGATCCCAAAACAGAATTCTGATTTCTCTCTCTCTTTTTTTTTTTTTTTGTGTGCATGATTAAAATTGAGTAAATCTTCTTAATAGTATTTTGATATATTTTCTTTTCAAGTTGGAAACCATGCTATTTCTGATTAATTCATACTGCCCTATGAGTCCTAGAGCTGTGCAGATAAGCTGAATGCACCACAGTACAATATCTGCATTGTAAACCTAGGGGTATTCATGGGCTTTTCAAGTGAATGCACATTCATACGTGAAGTAGGCAACACACAGTGAATGAGCTACATTATGTGAATGTGCTCAACAGCTGAAAAATGAACTATGTCATGGATTTCAGCTTCATGGAGTGAGCAGCTGAATTTGATGGTGACACTGAAAGATTGTTCTTCTCTGTGACTCAGTTCGATTCACTGGCCTGACAATGCCCTCTTCTTTGTGAATCCTCCACACCTGTAGACACACAAGTCTAACAAAGGTCTAATTCTGGCAGTCAACGAAATCCAGGCTATTAGCATGCTGAACTAAGCGCAGCAATTTTTCTGATGTCGCTGTTGTTTTGTAACAGTCATTATATGTCGGAGAAGGGCATTACACTGATGCATTCTTTGAAAGTTCAGTTCCAAGATTTTATGCCAGAAAAATATTCCTGTTTAGTTTGATAGACTCTCAAGAAAATTATAGAAAACTTACCATTCCTAGGCTGTAGCACTGCCAACTAGAAGCCAAATAGTCTGGTAACTGTTTTCGCCCTTAGGCCACTTTGTACTAAATTCTTTGCAAGATAAATAACAGCAAGCTACTAAATAAATAGCACAGATTTCTCAGGAAATTTAAGGTAACATTTCTAAGTCAAACCACAGGAAATCCCTAAGGACTTTAACTATAGATTTTCTAATTGATACAATCCCAAATAAATATTAAAACCAAAACCACAAATTACATTCTTCTTGCTGCTTGAGATCTACACTGAGCTGTCAGAATATTAAAGCAGTCTGCACCTGTGTTGTTTATAAAAAGAACAGTGGCTGTCACTGAGCTAAAGGAAAAAGGGAAATAACTGTCTGCCTGAAAGCATGGGGCTTGCTTCTTACTAACCAACTTGTGCTGCAATCCCCAGTTTAACCCTAAATCAAAGTTTCGAAAGGGAAAGGGAAATAAATCTTTCTACATGATTGAAAAACTATCCCAAGTTTATATTGCAATGGAAATGCCAACACCTTCTTGGAACTCAATTTTAGCAATAATTATACATGAAAATGCCACTGAGAAACAATAAATCTTCAAATCTTCCTGCGTATCCCCAGAAATATGCAAGAACTACTTGAAAGCCTCTAGAAGTCATGCATGAACTATGAGGCCAAAACACAAACTCAAAAGAGATGCTGAAGCATATTGCTGATTGTATATTAATAAACAATGTGTTCTGTGGTGTTGTTTGGGATTTGACTGTGTAGTTCAAACACACACACAAAAATAGAGGTGTGCTGTTTTCAGTATACAGCAGATATCTCGGGTAGTGACCTGGCCTGGAAGCCAGGCTCTTGAATTCCTCTCTATGTGATCCATGACATAACCAAAGACCCAAAACGTCAAATGAAATAACACATGATTCAGAAAGGCTTCAGGAAAGGCCCAGCCAAAAAGAGCAGAGAAACTGTAAGAGGTCATGCAAGTACAAAAGAGAAGGGAAGAGAGTTTTGTTTCAGACTGCTGCCTGCTCAGGCAAACCCAAGTTTAAGGACCAAGTGTTTCTTGACGTAGTGTGGATTTTTTTTTTTAAAAATCAACATTTTACTTTAAGCACACAAATTCATAGAGAAAAAGTGTTGGCTAAATCAAATGCATTGAAAAGATTGTGCTGTTGTTGCCCATTTAGACATGTCGTGGGAGGAGACTTGATTTCAGTAGTGGTGGTAAAGTACATACCTGAAGAGGCATTTAATTTAGGAGAAGTGGTTTGTGAGTTACCTACATTTTAAGGGCTCATGCTAACTGGCTGGCACACCATCCCTGATAAGCTGGACATATCAAAAGGGCAACACAGAACTGGGAAAAACCTGCTCTGTGCAAATCTTATTCCCATTTCTTCAGCTATGCTACTGGACTATGGGCTGAGGAACATACTTGTGAAACTTCTCTTCTCCACTTCCAGAATTCACCTTAAGGCAATATACTTGATTTCCCTCTTCGGACTGCTAAATTTGAGTTTAAAATATACCTCTTCAGGGATACAAACATGTGGCAATCATTGTGACAGCTTTTAAAGCTGTCTGAAGGACGATATTTGCTGCCATTTTTCTCTTTCCATCTTTAAATGCCATTTCCCAAGTGGAACCCTTTATTTGGTAATGGTGTATCTGCACTGAGTTGAAAGAGATTCTGAACAGAAATTAGCAGGAATAAAAGCAAGGACAGCCCAGCCACGTAAGTTACTTAATATAAATTGTGTCATTTTATATTTTAAAATCTGTGGCTGGGGCACCTCACAATGTCATAAACCAAACATAAAATGCAGCACAAACCTAAAGTTTGCTGTCTAAAAATTGCAACTATTTGAGTCCATTTGTTATGAATAAAGATAAGGGAGGGGAAGGAATGAACAATTAGTGTTGGAAGCATAAGAAGTCATCATTAACATGAATCTTAAAACATTAATTTTGTAATTCCTACAAGGAAGCTGCAGACCTCTGAAAGCTGGATTCAGACAGAGGCACAGTGAAAAGGTTTTGAAAAACCTGAGGTTCCATTCAAGTTAGTGGTTCTGCCCTAAGTAAGGCATAAGTGGGAAGGCATAAGTGCCAGAGATTTGCAGCCCTCCCTCCCTCTCCCAACCATCTGAGGGAGAACATGAGAGTGACCTTGCTCAGTAAGACCTTCACTAAGCATCTTCTCTGTTACACCAGTTCAGAGCACCTGGCCATCACTTTCTAACTGTGTCTCACTGATGTCCAAGCTGTTAAAATCAAAGATGGAAAGGGCTGTTGAGTCCCAGGCAAGCACAGGATGACACCAGACCTGCTAGGAGAAGCTTATGGTGGCAAGGGCACGCACAGGTCAGAGATGTGGTAACACTGGCTGTAGATTGCCTCATGAGGGATGTCAACGAATCTCATGAAAAAAAGGGCTCCATCAGGTGTCTAGGAGTGTGGTGCAATTCACAGGGAGATGACAACACGAACTGCCTTCCTTGTAAAAAAAACTGTTCAGAAGTCCTTCTTGCAATTTAAATAAAAATGGCTTCTCATCATTTATTCCTGCAGTGTTAAAGGAGAAGGAAAGAAGCAAACAGTAAGCAAGAAGAAAGGCAAGGAGAGAAGACTGGCTTTTATTAGAGACAGAAAAAGAAGAGCAGGAATTACAAGACCACAAAGAAGCAAACCCTCCAGCAGTCTCAGCCAAAGGTATTATCATTTCCAGCGTGTGCTGGACTAAGGGCCTTGAAGGATGGGTTTGTGTAAAACCAAATGTGGTTCAGCTTTCATCGGAGTACCAGGGAACAAAGCATCTAAACCTGACCATGCCACCGAGCTGCACAGCACGTCCAAGGAGCTGTCACTGCTCCTCTAGGTCTGTGCAACTCTACTCTTGTGTCTCCTGCCCTTTTGGCTGGAAAAATTTTGGAACAGCACATCCCAGACTACATGTTTGTGCAAGGTGTGGGGCATGGCAGGCACCCCTGTTTCGGTCTCACCTCCTCCTTTCCTCTGGGCGTTGCTGCAGTGATGTAAGACAAGATGGGCATGAGCATAGAAGCAGACCAGCAAAAACCACAAGAAAGCATTACGGTGGCCCAAGACATTTTAATGCTAGGAATCTTAGAAACATAGAATCTTTGGGTTGGAGAGGGTCTTTAAATATCATCTAATCCACCCGACCTCCAGGAGGAGGGGCGTCTTGAACTCCATGAGGTTGCTCAGACCCCCATCCAACCTGAACATGAATGTTTCCGGGGACGGAGCCTCCATTTCCTCCCTGGGCAACCTGTTCCAGTGTTTCACCACCCTCATTGTAAAAAATTGCTTCTTTATATCCAGTCTAAATCTATCCTCCCTTAGTTTAAAACCGTTACTTCTTATCCCACCACAACAGGCCTGGCTAAAAACTCCATCCCCATCTTTCCCATAGGCCCCTTTTAAGTACTGGAAGGCTTCAGTAAGGTCTTCCTAGAGCCTTCTCTTCTCCAGGCTGAGCAACCCCAACTCTCTCAGCCCGTCATCTTCAAGTACATTATATATTCAAACTTACTGTTGGTTTTATGGTCAGGAACAAGTTTTGCCTTAATGAAAATAAAGGAAAGTGCTGAAGTTCAGAGGCTATGCAAATGGAGATTAATATACACTGTAAAAAGGGTTATTTAACATTTTTACTGCTGTGAAACTGTAACACTTTTTGATTTTGAACATTTTCAGGATTATTAGCTTTGCTCAAATTTAATACAAGAAATCTATATGTATGGAATGGAAAGACAAGCATGAAAAATTATTGCATGAAGTGCATAGCAGAGTAAGAACTCTGTACGGACCCTGAAAGACTCCATATATTTAAAGACAACCATTTTGGAGATATGACTGAGTCATCATCACGTACTGTGTGTCTGAATGTATCAAAATTAGAGTAATATATGTAGTCATAAGGCAGATCTATGACTGAGTAATGAAGAAGCTGAAGAAGAGCTAATAGCTGGAATAATGATAGATGAGAATGTGGCTTGTTATGATAACATGCAGTTTGCTTAATGGGGAATGGGCACAATAAAAGAGTCAAGATATTGCAGTGTGTATTATAAAAAACAAGAGACAAAGGAAAGATGGTCAAAGAGGTCAGGCAGGCAGACTTCAAATAACTTATTGTACGTACTCAGTGCATCATAGAGAAACAAGTTAGAGCTAGCAAGGTGACAGAATATCCTTCTTACCGGAGTGTTAGCATCTGTGGCTTCTGCAAAGCTTGGCTGCACGCTTTATTTTCAGCACAGGGAAGGGAAATGGACCTTGGCACATCACACTTGAGAAGCTGCTGGTGATTGTCACAAGCTGCTGGTGGGACAAAGACAAGTTGTCTCGTTTAAGGAAAAAGAGATAAGTGGCCCTGTGATGTGGCTCTTGGTGATCCTGCTCCAAGAGAGGGGGAGAGGCAAGCAACAAGTTTCCTAAATGCAAAATGGTTTTGGAAAGCTGGTACCTCATTTGCAGGTAAGAGTTTTGCCATCAACTTCAAGACTTGAAGTATTTTATACATATATTTACATATATACATACATATATTTATTTTTTATACAAATGTTTATGAAGCAAAAATACAATAATATTGTGCAATGGTTTCACATGGATATCATAATATAGCAATTGTGAAATAAAGTGTCTGCCTCAAACTCCTCATTTAGCAAAAGTGACAGCCCATGCTGCAAGTTCATTGCTAGTTTTCCCTACGTACAGAAATAATTTCCTTCTAGATTTCAGTGAAACCTTTATTTTGGACCTGTGATAAGTGATTTTTTTCTTTGGTTGGATATATTAATAAGGGAAATATTTGTTATTTGTGAAAGTACTATAATCAACATGAAATGCATATGAATTCCTCAGTGTCGATAACCTGTAATAGATTATCATTATCCATTAGTTATCATTCCAGTGACAAAAATGACTAGCGAAGAACATTAATGCTTGGGAATAATCATCTTGTCCAAGATGAATGCAGCTAGTTTCTTACACTGTGCAAGTCCGATATATTAGAGATCAGTTTTAGCATTGCTGAACCGTTCACGGGGTCTTTGTTTCTGGAGGGTCAAATCATGGAGGAGCTAATTATCTGCACTGAGTTCCCTTTAACATTTTTCAAACACGGACTAAGTTAGTAATTGAGAGCTGTTGTAGGGAGCTTGTGCCGGCATCCCCCTCTCTCTGTCCTCCATCTGCTGTCTCTTGCAGCTTTGAATGGATAATCACACCCAAGAGCGTGTGCGCAGAGGGTTCGGTGCACGCTTACTCCAAACTATGTACCCTTTGGTGGTTGTGTTTACTTAAACGGGGCTGTTAATGAAACTGAAGATTTGCTGAGATATCTGCGGGGCTGGGTGCCTAATGAACAGAATTCTTAATGGGCCATAAATCCAATCAAGATTTTCATACCGTGTAAGCAAGCAGTGCAGTTTGTGGAAAACAAGTGCCTCCCTGAAAGCTACTGTTATGCAAATATCATCACACTTGGGGCATACATTAAAGCAGCCCTCTGACTGCAGCCTTTTGGTTTTAGGCAGGAAATAAAATGAGATCAAAACAGGAGGGAATAATAGTGGTCGATTTGCAAGATAAAGATTAATAAAAGAACTCATTTCATGCTTTACATGGAAATTTTATAGTTACCTTGCCATAAATTTTTTGAAAAGACCTTTTTTTAAACTTTTTTGTGCCAGAACTATGATTCATTCACACGAAAAAGGTTATACGAGATGCACAATGTTTAGTTCATTCAGGCTTTCCTATTCAAAGGAGTGAGACTTTTGTGAGATCTGCTGTTGTTCGGACAGGGAATTAGTTTTATTAGCAGTGTGTCATTCACAATGTGCCTTACACATCTACCAGCTTCCTGATTTCTTTTTTTTTTTTTCAATTTGTTAGTGCTGGTGTGGTTTGGGATTGCTGTTATGAATAAAACCCATTGTATGCTCCCTATACTCTCACCCTAGGGTGGTATTTCCTTCTGACCAAAGACACAAGACTCTTAAAAAAAAGAAAGGGAGCACAAAAAATAAAAGCTACACCGTACTTCCAGGATGTCAGCGTTATCATCTGATTTAACCACAAAAGTCTTCCTGCCTCATCCTTTCCTGTGTTTTTACATGTTATTCTTTGCACTGAACTAGCTCAGGAGCTTTTCCTAGTCCTTTTGTTTTCTTTGCTAAAAACTGCCTGCATGTTACTAGAATTAATTCTCTCATTTGGGAGAACATCGAGACTGTTCGCTACAAAGCAAACCTTTATTATTCACAAATCCTAGTAGGATCACATGAAGCGTGGGGTGTATCCCTGGTCCCTAGCAAGCAAACGCAAGCAGACTCAGTCAGCCTGCTCTGCTCTAGCTTCCAGACAGCTGGAGTGGGAGGACAACAGGCCCATGTCTCCTTGCAAAGGATGCTGCTCTCACACCACTGGGGCCCAAAATGTGCTGTAAGCAGAATTTAGGGATCTCATTTTAAGCAAACAAGCAAGCTAGCCCTGCTGCAGCTACAAATCCATCAGGGGCACGATTGTATCTGTGGTTACATACAGGATAGAATCATAGAATTGTTTGAGTTGGAAGGAACAATAAAGATCACCCTCTTCCAACCCCTGTGCCATTGGCAGCAAGACCTTCCACTGGATCAGGTGGCTCAAAGCTTCATCCAATCTGGTCTTGAACACCTCCAGGGATGGGGCATCCACAGCTTCTCCAGGCAACCTGTTCCTGTGCCTCATCACCCTCACAGGAAAAAATTTCTTCCTAATATCTAATCTAAATCTACCCTCTTTCAGCTTGAAACCATTAACCACTCGTCCTATCACTGCATTCCCAGACAGAGTGACAGAGTTCTGTGTTGTATCATATATGTAGCAAGAATGTGTAATAATTTGGTTTTTATTCTCACAAATTTATAGTCCAGCGGCAAATCCTAGTGACCATCTCTCTGATTGTCTGCATATGGCAGACCATAAGTTTTCTTCAAATTAATTGGAGCAATCTGTTCTAGAAAAAAATCTATTTATTTCAAAAATTCTAGTACTGTAGCAACCAACAAGCTAAGCAGACTGGGAGAATGCACATAATTAACGATTTGTGCCCTGCTTCTCCACTGAAGTTTTTTGTTTTCAACACCAGGCCACTGCCTGCTATTATTCTTTTCTTTGCAGAATAAAGAGCCTTCAAACTGTGTAGACTGTGAACTTATTTCTTCCTCCTGCTTGAGTAAAACTGGTGAAGTTCCTGGATCATTTCATTGTTTAGCATCTTTTCCCTATCGCTTTGGTTCTGGGCTTTTTTTCTGAACTCTCTTCCTGTTCTCCGTGTCCTTCCTAACCAAGGTGCAGGTGATAGATAGTGCACTTCGGCGAAGCTCATGCATGATGTGAGGATGATGGACACACCATTCTCCTCCATGTTCTCCTGCTCCTCCTCCTGGATCCTGTCCTGGTTCTACAGCCTCCAGTCACAGCTTGTTCAGACCTGATGCTGCAGCGAGGGCTTTGGAGCATCAGCTGGCATATTTTATGATGCTCAGGTCTTTTTCAGGGTCTCAGCTTACCAGGAGGATCGAGTTCTGAAAATGCAACCTATGTTCTGCAGTTAAAGGTTATCAGTCTCATATTTGGTTGTGTTAAAATGCCTGTGGGCTTCTTGTGTGCATGCACGATTTTTTTTTTTGCTACCTTGAATTTTCTCAGTCATGGTTTTAGTTTTTTCTTCGCTTTTTTCTTTCCCCGCCTTCAAATCACTGATTAAAATGTTCACTAGAAAAAGAGTCAAGAATTGCTCTCTGTGGGACCTCCTTAGAAACCAATCCACTCCTGAATAATTCCCCATTTACACATGTCTCTAGGGAACTGGCAAACAGTTTTTCATCCATACTGCTCAGAGAATAGCATTAATTTTGACACCGTTCCTTCCATAGTGGAAAGGAGAGCATTCCAGGACTGCTGTATTTGACCAGAACAAAGTTAAAGCTGTAGCTGTACTTGAGTTTTCATGAGACTCAAATAGCAGAAAGCTAGCTGGCCATCTCAGCCTGTTCCAGCTTGATATTTCCACATTTTTTTGAAAAAGAAAGGCAGACCTCTGCAGTGAAGTGTTGCCAACATTTTAAGTCTCAGGTCCCATAAAATGTTCCCAGCTTGGTGTGGTAAATCTAAATTAACATTTGTAAAAACGAGAGAAAAAGGGCTGTGGAATCTTTTAATATATTTTAACTCTTTTTTGTGCTTTCCTGTAATACAAGGATGTCCTAGGAACCACTCAGCTCTTCCAGTGCCAGTTCTTTCTCAGCACTGGGAGAAAGCAGCTGTGACAGTTTTTACCATTATCAGATGATGTCCTGGAATGTGTCACTGGGTTAACCACAACCACAGTCAGGGGAAGATGCTTGGCATGAAAAAAAAAGGTGCTCACAGGCTTTTCAGCCTGTAAATATTGTGACTGAGGCTGTGTTGGCTAAAACAAGCAAATACATCTTTTGGTGTGGGAGATAGAGCTAGAAGATAGAAGCAGCACGTAGGTCTGCAAACCCAGCCTAAGGGTCCTATGCTTAACTGAGCAACTCCAAATTGAATGGAAGAAAGTGGATTTCTTGGACTAAGATAGTCTCGTTGTCATTTATGAGAGTTATTCGTACCTTCAAGCATAATAATCCATGAACTGTTTATGTCCAATCCCCTTCCCCTGATTTTCTCTGAGAATGGAGGATACAGAGACACTGTAACCTCGTATAAAAGAAATCAACAAAACACAGGCAAATCACAAGGCATGCAAAAGTCACCATCTAGACTTAAGATGGGTGAGATGATCAGGCCTTTCCTTTCTCACCCAAGTAACCACTTGGGATCGCCTCTCTCAATTTTATGGTTTTAAGACTGACAGCTACTAACCTGGGCACACTGGAATAATTGCGTAAGAGGAAAACTAATCCCCTCCAACTTTGTGGGAAGCAATGAAGGAAGTTTGCTATCAAATATCCGTCTTCCAGGAGAGACATGAAAAAGAGTGGCCCAAGCTAACTCATTTTTCTTGGTCTTTCTTAAAAAGAAAATTATCCTCACTCTTTCCTGTAAGAACTCAGTCTGGTTTATTTGTGGGACAAATTACTATGCAATCGCAGCTACAAGAAAAAAAAATATTTAAAAATTGCATATTGCTTGCCTATAATGGACAAAATTGCTCTTTGCAGCAAGTAAAAGCCAATTTGGCACACTCGTACAACGTTTTCCTGCTGCTCACCTATCCCACGCACTAGATACATGTGTGTCGGTTGTTCTTGCATCATCTTTAAAAGCCTTAATGACTGACTCATTTTTGCAAGGCATGCAGTGAATGTAAGCTGGACTTCTGCAGGCTTTTGGAGCCAGGGAACAGGAGGAGGCTGTGGTGAAATAACGGCTGCAGGGAAGCAGACACCAGGAGGGCGGCAGGGTGGACAAGATTCACCCCATCCAGCTCTGCTTCTTGCTTTCCCCTCTTATTTTGGTCCCTCTGTGCAACTAATTTGCAGCCAAGCATTTGTTTCACATACAGGTGAGCTGACAGAAACCATGTTACCTCCAGCTGAATGCCATGATTTCTCCAAAGGATGTTACTATCGCCTCATGCTTCTGCCAGGAAAAGGGATAGCAAAAGAACATCTTTAGGGACTTCAGGAGAGCTCTGCAGTTGCCTGATCCTAGCTGGTTGTGCCAAAGTTGAGGCAGAGGGAGCATGTACAGAGGAGGTGACCACAGCTGTTGTAGCCACATCTGCAGGACAGCATTGGTCCGTGTCACCATTCTCTAGTATCTTCTTATATGGGATGTTGCTTGGCTGTTTTGGGAAGTGTAGTGTCAGCCATCGTTCAGTTCCTCAACAGGAGCAGTGTTGTGATGCCTGTCCCAGTCTTGTGTAGTATTATTGTCATTTCAACAGCCGATAGCAGTCAAGACAGTTATTTGTACTCAGTATTCCTCATCAAGTTGGACAAGTCGTGCCCGAGTCAACACCTCATAAAGCCAACCTCTGATTCTTACAAAACAGATTCTTACAAAATGGATTACTAGGAGGAGCAGGCAGTTACAACAGCAATGCCTGGCTGTGGGTGGAAAGTCAGACAGAACAAAACTCTTCTTTTACATGGCTTTGAAACAGCAACAGAGACTAGTTGGCTTGTCCATGACCGACTCCAATGAAAACAACACTAGTACCAAATTTCTGACTCTTCCATGTATCTGTTGTGCATCTGCTGTGGCTTTGCTGCGTGGTTACTTTGCTTTGGTGGCCAGAGAGCATTCTCTGTGGGACTGGCATCCTCCACGCTGCCATACAGCAGGCACCATCTGGGCAAAGACTGAACACAGCTTTTTCTCACCTTGTTGCTAACACACCTCAGCACATGTCACAAGAAGCTCATTTTTCAGGCAGAGGAGACAGACTTCCCTGCTTGGTTTCTGGCTTCTCTCCTGCAGCAGCAGCAATGATATCAATTAATATCAGCAAAGATGCCAGTTAATTAGTGGTGGTAGGCTGGAGGACACTGACACCTTTCCTTTGTATGTCCTCTTGGGAACAGATTAATCCCAGGTGGGTCAACCAACTGTGTGGCAGATGGCCGCAGCTCTTCCTGCTGCTCACCTTGGTGGGGGCTGACCTGCTGCTCAGCACTGCCCACTCTGGTGTCCAGCACCGCCTTCCCAGTCCATCATTCAGCTGCACAGAATTTGGGGCGAGAGCTTCATTATCAGCTTATTTTTTGGGCAATCATAAATGCTTATGTTGCACCTATACTCTGCCAAAAAAACAATCTGCCAGGGAGTAAATTCTTTCAAGTAAAATTTCTAAACAGTTGAATAGATCAGCTTGAAGTCATTACATACTGCTGCAATAACCTCTGTGCTGTTCTGCTTTATGATACTCAAATATTATTTCAAATAAAACTAGCCTAGCACCTTAGTCTTCGGTATTGATTACATGATTAAAGCAATAAATGCAGTCTGAGAATCCCCGAGGTCAGCTCCAAACTTCACTATGGACTGCGCCATGTCAATCTCTTCACACATTCATCTTATCTCTAGCGTTAGATATCTTCTACTCAAAGTGAGTTGTATTGGCTCCTCCTAAGCTTCCAGGGAGGGTGATGCTTATATCCTTGCTCAGGTGAGCAGATACCTATGAATCACAGAATCACAGAGTGGTCAGGGTTGGAAGGGACCTCTGGAGATCATCTACTCCAACTCCCTTTCTAAAGCAGGTTCACCTACAGCAGGTTGCGCAGAATGTGTCCAGGTGAGTTTTTAATATCTCCAGAGAAGGAGACTCCACGGCATCCCTGGGAAGCCCATTATAATGCTCTGATAATCTCATACTAAAGAATTTTTTCACATGTTGAAGTAGAACTTCCTTTGTTCCAGTTTGTACCCATTGCCCTTGTCCTGTTGCTGGGCAACAGGACAAGAAGAGTGTGTCCCCATCATCTTGGCACCTGCCCTTTAGACATTTATAAGCACTAATAAGATCCCCTCTCAGTCTTCTCTTTTCCAGGCTAAACAGACTGAGATCACTCAGCCTCTCCTCATAAGAGAGATGCTCCATTCCCTTATCCATCTGGAGAGAAAAAATTGCCTGGTGATAGCCCTGTGAGAGATCCCTCTACCTGTTGTGTTTCTTTTCTTCTGGGATTTGTACCCTTTACCTTTCTAGACTATACATTCTTGATGGTGACACATGGAACAGACAGAGGTTGTACAGCAGAGCTCTGCTCCTTTTGATCCACTCCTTACATCTTTGTGGCAGAAGAAAGGATCAAGCTGTTTTGAAGTGTGCCACACAACTGTTGGTGAAATATTAGGTCTGAAATTATCTTAGCTACAGCTTCTTTCTGTAGATTTTTTTACTATAGATTACAAGCAGCCAGTTACAGAGGAAAACTCTGTTTCTCACCAGATGCAACAGTGTCAACAGCGAACACTCAGGTTGCTCTGGTCCCAGTGTGGGCACCATCACTGATGGGTCAGTGGACTCAGTGGCAGCTGAGCAAAGCCTGACACTAGCTGCATCTTGCTAGCACATCATGATCAAACATGGCTGTTTGAAGAATGGTGATCTCACCCTCCAGCTGCTTTGAAACTTGCCAAGCCTAACAAGCTTCAACTGCTGCAACTCCTCAGAGCAAGAAATCAAGAAACTTCTTCTATTTGTGTCTCCAAGAACAAGGATTTATTATAATGCAGAACTTCTATATTTTCATAATAGCTCTCCACCCATCTTTCCCATGGATGAGGGTTACATTTTTGTGGGTTTTGTTTCTCTATTTTGCTTGAAAAGAGGCTTGACTGTTGGGGCACAGGTGGGTGCTGTGGGGGCACAACACTTCCCAGCTGGGCCTGGCATGCGGATCTCACCAGGGTGGTGGCTTTCATGGCTCTAAAAATCTAAAAGGAGGGGAAACACAGATAATCACATGCTAGAAACACGGGCTTAAGAGTACGACTTGCTTGTTAATTCAGGTTCTCAGAGCAAAGTCCTTTCATCTGAATAAGCTGTACTTAACTGCTCCACTTCATCAAACTGGGAGCCAAAAATCTCTCCCCACTGGCGAGGCACCAGTGTAGGCTCGGTGGCTTTCATGTGCTCCAGACCATCTTTCATTTATTCTCACTTGGCTGGTCTGAGCTACCTGCTCCAGGTAACTCAAGCATCCAAGAGTAACTCAAGCATCTGACAGTCTGCTTCCCACCTGATGCGGCTACATCTCCTTCTGCAGGCTTGCCTCTTCAAAGGTGCAAAGACACCAGAGCAGTAAAGCTGAAATGAAATAGGCACTGCTGAATCTTTGCTTTCCTTTACCTTCTCTTTCCAATGTGCCTGGATTTTCGAGTTATGAGTAACCTCTTGAAAAAGAAGTCCAACATTCAAAGATGAAAGTCTTTTGCTTGCTGCTTGCTGCAGTGATTAACCAAATGTAAAAGATGTTTGTGTGGTGATAACATCACAAAAATTTAGGAGCAGGAACTTGAGACAAGTTTAAAATGATAAGGAAGAAACTGCAATTGTTCAAACAGAGCTGTTCTGCTTCAGTGCAGGAGGTGGGAGAGCTTTGCTTTTCACTCACGTTTGAGTGTGATGAAAGCAGGAATCGCAAAACAGACATAAACAGCAAATATGTTTAAAAATGACTGTATGAGTCTGCATCAAACCACTTCTCTCTGTCCCAAGGCCTCATAATTACTAAATTTTTTTCTGCAGCTGGAAAGCTGATACAGATGAATGGCTGCTGAGTGGATAATGGCAGATGCATTCGCCTCTAAGCTACTGGCAGCCAAATTATCGCTTGACCCAAAGTACCTGAAAAGATCATGCCAAGTTTTCTCCTTACTTGCATATGGATGCAGCTGCTTCGTTGCAGAAAAAATTAATCAATGAAGGCATCAGCAGCACAAAATATGCCATGTGAGATCAGATTCATTTGCTCTCAGGAAGGGAGAGGCTGTGGCAATCACTGCTTTTACAATGTCGTGGCTACACCAAATGCAAAATTTCATTTTCAATCCACCTTGAATCAAAATATTTCTGAATTCTGGACAAATATAAAGGACTTCTCAAATACAATTAAATATTGTATTCAAGCCTCAAATTTTTTTAAAATGCATTATTTTGTCAGAAAAATGGGCTGGGCTTGCAATACTAGGACTGGGTGATGGAATGTCATATTCAGCAGTGTGATGGAAATGGTAGGAGGATGCAGATAGACCAAGGTTCTGACCTGGGGTAAAAAATATATAAAAGAAGGAAATTGAAATCATGTCACATCTCAGAAGCATGTCCTAACCACCAGCAGCACCTCCCTATCCTGAGTGGTTTTCTGAATGGCAGTTAAGCAAATATTCTCAAGCTTTCTCTCTCAAGCAGCAAGTATTTCCCAGAATTCACAGATAATTCAGCCTAACTTAAATGGAATTTTTCATTGCCAAAATCTTGTTCAAGGCAAAGTCATAATTCAGAAGCGATATCAGGTATGAAGCAGAAGTCTGCCTGACAGTGTCATACAGAAGTAAAAGAGCCTGTAAAATAACCCCAGGGGGATATGATTTGTGTCTTGCTCCAGCTCTTGGATGTGATTGGCCAATGTCAGTTCTACAGTCTATTCCTCTTGGAACTGCAGAACCTGTTTGTAGCAAAGACAAATGTATATTGTATTTTTCCAAGTATAAAGAGATGAAGCTGGCAATTTATAATGTTGAACTGCAGCTTCGGCCAAGTTTGGTGGTTTGCAGAGCTTTATTTAGCTTTATTTAGTGTGGCTGCTTCATTTTGAGCAAATTTTCCAAATGACCCTCAGAGATGGGGAATAATTTTCGGCCTTTAACAGATTTGATCTCTTATCATTTTTGAACTAAGGCTTTGGAGATGTAATTATTGTAATGCTTTATTAATTCAAAAGTTAAACTTGTATTTATTTTATCAGTAAAAAGACTAATGAGCTCCTCAGAGGGAAAGCTCTGCAATGAAATAACAGAAGTGTACAGTAAGAACACAGCCTTAGAGCTGATTTGGGAGGAGCTGTCTTTGAGCCAACTCTAAGATCAAGATTGTTGCCGTGTTCATTTATGGAAGCCTCCTCCATTGATTTTTCATTTGTGTATTCATTAGACTGAAAGCTCACAAAGTGCAGTTGTTAATTGCCATCAATGGTCTGGTTTTGAATTCTTTTCATTTTCAGACTAAGTTGATAATTCAGCTAAGTAGCTGAATGGCTGAGGCTGGTTAATACCAGCCTGCTGCATTGCCTTTCATTTCTTCTCTTGAAGGCCTCTATGAAGCGAAGCAAGGGCACATGTGCAGATTATCCTCAGCTTTTCTTGGTCATGAGATGCCACCTTACCTGTTGATAACTATCGTATTTTTCCTGCGGGACATTTCGGCATAACAGAGTTGTTCTAACAGGAATTAACCATCTTACATTTTACACCAAAACAGATTTAAAATCATTGATTCAGGCAGCAGTTCGAAATGGTCTTTCCTGCCTGGGATTTAGACAAAATTTCTACTGTTTGGAATTCAGGGACAGGGACGAGGCTCTGTTATGAGGGTTTGCATTCTTCAAAAGATGTAGCATGACAAGAGGCCTTCCCCTGCAAAAAGAAGGTGAAAGCTGATAGAAAGTTATTTTACTGTCATGGCTTGCAGGTTTTTTTTTTTAATCACTGTGGAATGGCAGTAATAGCTTGTGCTGAGGGTTATCTTTTTTCCTTCTTTTCTTTTATCTTTTTTTTCAAATGAAAAGGTAGGAGGCCCAAAATGTGTAACTAAGTATTTTGTGACAGAAGAAGCACCATGAAGGGAACCAGGTCTTCTCCACCAGCTCCCAAGACAAGACTTCACAAAGAAAGACTGGGAGTGAACGAGATTGAACCCAGTGCTGTACTTGGACAGAGACAGCTGTGGCTGCTCACCAGGCACATCTCAAAGACAACTGACCCTCGATTTTCATCAAAGCGCAGGCCACAGAGGCTGAAGTCTCTGCCTCTCCTCCATGGCTCCAGCACATCCAAAAATGGAGCTCTGACTGCTGGAGGTGTTCTGTCTCCACAGCTCACAATGATTACAGCCATCTTACAGGGCGTTCTGCAAGGTGGCACAACACCTTCGTTCCTGTTCAAGACCTCATGTTGCGGGTGGAGGTCATTAATCTTCCTTTTTTCCTTCTCCTCCTCCTGCAAAATGCTCCAGGTGCAACTTCTAAGGTGTAACTGGGCTTTCATCTTCTCCCTGCCATGGTCACTATTTTATGAGCGTGGAAGAAACAGTTTATGAATATGCAGAGCACTGAAGGACACTCCTGGTTGAGACACATGATAAACCGGCTGTTAGTGCACTTTGCCATGTAATTACCATATTTGGTATTTTTTAAATGACTAGCTGGAAGTTTCACAAAATTAAAATAAAATTGTTGTGCTAATGAAAATCAGAAAGATGTGAGGACTATGACCTTGATAAAATTTTCCATATTTAAACTTATCTGGTACAGTATATTTACGCCTAGTTGCAAGGAGTGCCTAGGGAAAGGCACTATGAAACTGCCAGGCATCAGTAACCAGATAGAATCATAGAGTCACCAGGTTGGAAAAGACCTACCTTATCATCAAGTCCAACCATTCCTATCAAACACTAAACCATGCCCCTCAGTGCCTCGTCCACCAGTGCCTTAAACACCTCCAGGGAAGATGACTCAACCACCTCTCTGTGCAGCCTGTTCCAGAGCCCAGTGACCCTTTCTGTGAAAACTTTTTTCCTAATGTCCAGCCTGAACCTCCCCTGGCGGAGCTTGGGGATGAAATAATAAATGGGATGGTCCTCCAGTAAAGTGCTAAAAATTAGTGAAAGTGCTTCTTTTGCATTATTTTATCATGCTTTAAATATGTATGTTGGGATTTTTGCCAACAATATGATAATTTAGGTAGATTTCTGTACTGGCAGCCACAACACAAAAGGTGTGGAGGCATTCATGTTACTTCTTTTGTATCCGTGCCTGAACATGTCACTGGTTATTTTCAGCGTCTCAGCTCTGACACAGCACTGGTTGAAAGATGACTCCTGGAGTGTGTTCAGCACCCATGCTCCTTCCCCCTCTCTTTGGCTGCAGATGCCAGTGGAGGTAGTGTGGGTGTCAATGGAGGTGTGGGTGCCAACAGAGGTGGTGTGGGTGCTGATGAAGATGGTGTGGGTGCTGTAGCAGCCAGTCTTAGGTGCACCCACGGGACCTTGTGGCTCCCCATCTGCCCCAGTCCCTACCCTGCAGCCCCAGGCACTGGATGAAGGGAGGAGGGAAATGGAGTTTGGGACAGTCTATCAGAGCAGGTCACACTGTGGTCAGTCACAGCAGGCTACAAGAGTGCACCTTTGGACTTACAGCATTATCTAAATTTACTAATATACAATTACAAGAATTTCAGGCTTGTGTTGATGGGCACTTTATAAACAGATCTTTTTTTCTCCTGAATAGAAATAAAATCTCATAAAACACCGTATTTTGCTAGCCTGGTTATTCCACCAGCATGGGTCATTACCAAATCACTACATCCCTGTCAACATGCCTGAAATATTTTGCTTGCTTCAGTTACATTTCTCTTGAGCCCTGACTGGTTGTGTATGCCAGATAACCAAAGATGCGCCTGAAGCTCTGCTTTAAGAGCAGAGTTAAGTCATATTGTGTAGGCAGAGGTGTTCTAGCTTCTGCATGCTATTGCTCATGCCTTACAGTCCTTGGAGTCACCTTGCTGCCTTACTCTACAGATTTTTTTAAGTGCTGCAGTGCTGTTTGTTACTAAGTGGAGGACAAGACTGAAGACTGCTTTAAGGAGGAGATTGGTTTAGCTCTGGAGGGGCAGCTTCCAGAACCTATTTAGATTTTTCTTCCACTCTCCATCTGTGACTGTAGTTATGCAGAGAGGAGATGTTTACTTATTTTACATGGCTCCCAAATGTCATTTAAGCATTATTAACGAGAGGGCTACTACCTCCCAAATTTCTAATTAAGGTCTTCCCTTTAGTATATTAGCAGTGCTTTTGTGGACATTTTCTTTAATTAGTTCTGACTTTCTGACTCCAGTGCAAAGTAGTTTTTAACTACTGTCTGCAATGCCCACGAGTAGTGAGTCAACCTATTAAAAATTAAAAATCAATTTTAGACTCACCATATAGAAATTCACCAAATGAACCGAGTGCTATTTCATCTTATTTTCATTATCACAGCATCTAAGAGTCCGGGTGGTGACGAGAGCTTTAAAAATGGAGAGCAAAGACAGCCATCTCACTAAGCCCCAGGCCAGGGAGGGGGTTTTGCCTCCATGGTCCTGTCAGAGCTTCACCCCAAGCTAAGAAGGTGATGAGTAGTGGGAGATGTAGGATGGGCATAACAGACGTAGCAGAGTGCTGAAGGTTCTGGGTTTTGATGTTTACCTTGATGCAGGTGCCAACCTGGACCCACTTGCCAGCAGCTCTGCCCGAAGGACACCCCATAGATGCTTCCCCTCCCCCTATCCAGTTACGCTGTCCCCCATTTGTTCACAGCCCTGAGAAAAACATGTCATAGAAATGTTAAGCAGCAAAACCCCCAAGATAACGGCTCACCCTGAGTTTAACTGTGTCCATATCTACCTTTTGAGAGCATGCCTATACCCTCAGAGCCTGGACATCCAACCTAGGTCTAGTGCATGGTGTAGTTCATATCTTGGGTGCAACAAGAGTGCAGTTACACTAAATCAAACCCCAGCTAATGACTACCAGCCACCAAAAGCCGTTCTCACCCTCCCCTCAATCTCCTGCTGATGCCCTTGTACCCCTAAATTGGCAGAAAACTCCCCTTGTGCTCACTGGATATTGGGGAAGGGTCAAGGCTGAGCCTGGGCCAGGGTGAGAAACAGAAGCTGGGGCTGGGGAGAAACATCATCATCCCTTGCAGCAGGATTTCCCAGATGTGATGTTGAGCAACACATGGACACCAGAGTGTCTAGGGTGGCTGGAGAGGCAAGGACATGCACCTGGAACACAGAAGTGGATGGCTTCCCTGGCACACAGGTGGAGGTTCACATCTACATTTCCAGCCCTCAGAGTAGGAAAATGTTGAGGTACAAAGCTGTGGCTGGGGGGCTCGTCATTCATGCCACCATGACTGTCTGCACACCTCAGAAATCTGGTCAAAGCCACTTACAAGATCAAGGCCTTTTTTTGTAGCTTGTTTGGACCAAAGGTGGTCTCTTTTTATAAAATGCTTCACATTGCTGTAGCTGTTGCAGTCAAAGAAAATGATTCCAGCCCACTGAAAGATTCATGTGGAAATTTTGTTGGATCAGTCTTGATGCTTTCCTTTGTGCTCAGGCTTGATTTTCTAAGTATGTTCATGATTATTAATATATTCATTAAGAGTATGTTCGCACAGTGTCAAAGCAAAGCAACAACTCCAAATAGATATCAGAACAGAGAGTCAATCAAACCAATATGCATAAAAGGTGCAAAAATATCCATAAAGAACAGGTCATGAAGAATCTAATTCTCTGGTATATTCTGAAAGAGATCCATTTATAACTTGGAGATGTATGTTTAAACTAAAAAAAAAACCCCAAAGGTCTTATTGATTCTGTGTTAATTAAGACTAAGGATAAGTTAAGGTTTCATAGTTGAAAATATAAGGGTTGTGCTGTGCAAATCATTTAAAACATGTCAGATGGTCTTTGAAAATGATTAAGTTATTCAGAAATACTGACAGTGTATCAAAATTTTGTACCTGACTAGACAGTCTGCTGCATGTAGGGGAAAAAATTATGGACTAAATCATTTTCTGGAACATGACAATATTCTCCAAGAATTTTTGCTTTTAACAAGTAGCATCTGAGTGGTAAAAATTATGCAGTACCAAGTTATGAAGTACTGGGAAAGAAGGTTTAATTCCAGGGTCTTTACTGTAATTTTGGCTGAATGCTTTCAGCTCTAGGATCAGGGCCAACAAGGAAGGAGGACTCTCAGAGCTCAATTAATGGATTAGAAGAGAGTATAAAAATGAAGAGTTTAAACGCATCTGACATTGGAGATACTTTTGGGTGAAAGAGCTGGAGGCTGGGGCTGACTGGGTGTAAGAGAAAAAAATGTGCTGTGAGGATAATTAGATAATGGGACAGGTTTCCCTGCCAGGATGTGCAGCCTTCAGGTTTTCAACACCCAAAGGACAAAGCAACCTGATCAGAAGTCAGTACTGACCTTGCTCTGAGCAGAAGGTTGGACTAGAGATGTCCTGAGGCCCCTTCTCACCTGTGTGGCTTATTTCTTTAGTCTGGATGAGTCTGCCACAGTCTAAACTGGGAGTGACCTTATAGTGAAACCTTATATTCTAAACACCTGACAGAGTTTGCTAAGACCAACTGCCTCAGAACAACTTGGAGCTCTCGTCCAGGTCAGAGGAGCTTCATGCCTCACTATGTCAGGTTCTGTGCATGGCAAGAGGAGCACAAGTTACCTATCTGCAGTATCTACGAGCTCCATCACTCCTGTCTCCCTCCATAAAATGAGTCCGATCATAGAATTGACCTGGTAACCAAAGGGGTTGATCCTGAAGGAGGCCATTTCCTTCCTGCCAGTGGTAGAGAAGAGCCTCCAGGAGAGACCGAAGAAGAGAATAGGGCTGACAAGGCTGTCCTGATGTTTGCATCTCCCTGGGAGCCACCTTTCTTGGACAGAGGACCCAGCCCTGGGTGTGGAGCCTCTTATCTTGGCTCAAGCCATTTTTCTTGCCTTAGTTTGCTTTTATGATCCAGCATGGCTGGGGTTTCCGCAAAGATTTATTGGCACAGAGGAGCTCATGCAGCAGATGCCAGGCTGGATGGATTTCTGGTTGAATGCCCAAGGCCCTCTGTCTTTCTCACCCCAAAGAGATGGTGTCTTCATGCGCCAGCATGTGAATGCAAAGACATATCCATGGTTTGGAGGTGTCTGAAATCATCAGTCACAGGGAAGTCATTCGGGGACCACTGCTGGCTTCCATCTTCTCAGCATCCTGAGGTAGCTGCTGGGGATGAGGTTGGAAGGGGCTCTGTGCAGCAATTCTTCTCTTTGATACTGATGAAAAACCGCAGGGCGTGAGGGGTATCCAGACTCAAAGGCTGCTGAGTCCATGACAGGGATGACCACTGACATCTGAACGGACACCAGCACTGATGCAGCCAGGACTTGGCTCAGTACAATTAAACAATTCCCTCATCAACAAAGGGGAAAACCCCAACTCACAGCCTATCCTGCTGCCTGTCAAACACTCCGCTCAGAGCTGCTGCTGTTTACTCAAGTGTGGGTCCAGGGGAAGGTTTAATTGCATCTCAGAAGAGAAAGTCCAATTTCCTCTCATCTCTAGCGGAACATCCCACCCATTTTGCAAGTCCTCTGGTGGTCCTGGTCATTTATGATGTCAGCAATGCTTTTTCACATCTCCCTTCACACCTGGTAACTAGGAGAAAAAAATTATGCCATAATAGAAGCAGTTTGTATTTCTAAATCACAAACATCAGAATTGCATTATACTAACAGATATCATCTTTATTTTTAGGTCATTTAATCAATTTGGTTGCTTTCAGAAAAATTTTAGTCAGACCAGCTTGTTCTAACTTACCTCCCAATTCTTGTTGCCATGGCATAACAATGATTATTTCACTTTTAGCTAAAAATAAACCTTCAGCAACAAATGTATTAGCCACACACGCACAAAAAAAAAAAAAAAGGAAAAAGAAAAAGAAAAAACCCACTATGAAAACAAAACACTTTCCTATACACATTTTCATATTACTCCAAATTGCTGTTGCCTGGGCATCATTGCACAAGGCCCTGGAGAGATGCCCCCCGCCCTTGCCTATTTACATACCTTTATATTCCGGCTAATGAAAGGCAACCGAATGCTGAAAACATTGCAAATATTTTTTAAACAGCAGTAAAATCAAGTACCTTAAGAAAGACTGCCTGTCCTCAGTCAGACGGAACTGCCTGTCCTCAAACCCTGTGTAGCTTCTGGGCTTTGCCTGGAGGTATCTTTTATTTTTTTTTTTTTATGAACCCAAGCATCAGAGAACATCCTCTCCTCCCCAAAGAAGTTGAGAAAGCCAGGGCACAGGGTGCCCTTTCCCCAGGGCAGAGGCTGGCCCCAGCCCCAGGTGTGCCCACTGTCATCTTGAAAGGATGGCAGGGGAGGGGGGAAGGCCCCATGGCAGCTGGGCAAAAGGGACTTCTTCCCCGCTGGGGAAGAAATTGCCTCCTTTGCAGCTATGTTTTTTGCTCAAAAATAATGTGGTATGCAACGTATTATTGTGTATTTAACAACAGAATTGTATGAGTTGAAACTGAAAGGGGAATGGAGTCATCCATGAGGAAATGGCCTCAAGCTCCACCAGGGGAGGTTTAGGCTGGACATTAGGAAAAAAGTTTTCACAGAAAGAGTCCTTGGGCACTGGCACAGGCTGCCCAGGGAGGTGGTTCAGTCATCTTCCCTGGAGGTGTTTAAGGGATGGGTGGACGAGGTGCTGAGGGGCATGGTTTAGTGTTTGATAGGAATGGTTGGACTCAATGATCCGGTGGGTCTCTTCCAACCTGGTGATTCTATGATTCCATGATTCTATGATTTGTAAGGGTTAATTTAGAGGTGCAGCAGGCTACCGCAATGCCCCCCTCATGAAAAATGTTAGTAGGTTCAGGGAAGTGTTTTCTTTCACTTTTGGTTACAAAAGCCTCTTCACAGAATCACAGAATCACTAGGTTGGAAAAGACCCATTGGATCATCGAGTCCAACCACTCCTTTTCCTTACAGTCTCAATGCGGGCACTTTGCAACAGGAAGAGGGCAAGTCTGGCCAGGTTTGTCCTGCCCTGCTCCAGTGCCACTCAGCCCAAACAAGTTGGTAAAGCTTCCTGCAGAACCCTGGAAAGAAATGCTTCAGTGGCACGAATCCTAGCATGCCTAAGCAAGGGGTGTCAGTCAGCCCCAGTGAACAGAGGGCAAAATGATAATGCCAACATTTCTGAAGTTCAATTACAGGAATGAGACTGAAGCAAAGAAATGACTTCTCTCCATGTGTTTCTGGAAAATGACCAGCCCTTACACAAGCTGTTGGTGTTTGCTGAGCCTGTGTATTTGCTGATTCGTATGCCCCTATCTTCAACTGTCAGTGAGGCTGATCCTTGCGGGGATCCTCACCTGGTTTTGTAAACACAGCCTCTAAAAAAGGAGAGAGAGGAGAGAAACCCAAGGGTTGCTGGGACTGCCTGGCTCCTGTCCACACAGCAAAGCTCCCTGGCTTTGTGTCTGCTATAAACCTGTCATCAGCACCTTGCTGACCCCTATGTACATATATATGCACGCATATATGTATAAACAAGCACCCCCTATAGTGTTGGTATCCTCTTTTGTAGCTGCTTTAGTAACAGAAAGGTTAGTGGCTTTGTGACTGCTCACTTGTGAACCTGCTGCCTCAGCTCCCATGGTGACAGCCAGCAGGTCGATGCTGATGATCCCATGGTTAAAATCAGGCAGGTTTGGGGAAAGGAAAGCTTGTTGAGGTTGGGAAACTCAGCAGGTGTTTCCCAGCCTGAAGCAGAGGCATATGCTTGCAAAACACTTGCCATGTCTGCCCAGTCTGCTCCCCAGATAAAAACAGATGGAGCATGGGATTTTTCTGTAATTGGCAGCTCTTTTAATCGGAGAGGTGCCCTGGGGCTCAGCACTGGTGCGAGATGCTAGGCACAGTGGCTCACCCAGTGAACTGGCCCAGTGGGCTCACCAGCTGAACTCCTTGTTTTACCTGTTGCTAATGCCAGCACTTGTAATTAAAAAAAAAACAAAACCACCCCTACCTGTGAGAAGAATGAAGTGTTGCCAGAGCAGAACTGCCCTGAGGCCCCATCCCAAATTTGTACCTTGTGTCCACGCAACCCAGACCCTCACTCTCCTACTGTTCTTGGCCCCCAGGCATGGAGCTTGTATTCAGGTAAGAACTAAGGCATTTAGGCAGCCATCTAATTTCTGCAGCCTTTGGGCATCTGCTGTTGTCACTCTCACCCTCTTCTTCGAGAGAACCAGGCTGGGCTTTACAGATGGATGAATGGATCAATGTCTCCAGCCAGCACTCCCACTCGTCACACCACGCCTGGAAGAGCATCACCAGCTGTGACTTGGGAACCTGCGGGTTTGGAAAGGCTCTGCAGAGACACACTCACTGCTCCTTCCTCCCCCGGCCCTTGGGTTTTGATGAATGTACAAGGTTCATACCATCTCATGGCCTCACTACTGTCAGCATTGACTGCAAAGAAACCAACCTCATTACTGTTACTTATGGGCTTTATGAAGATTGCTTTTCCATAGCTACCCTATCCAGAATCCTCCTTCCCATGTCCTTCCATCAGAGGTTCAGCAGAAGGAATGGAAAAGCACAGAAGATTCCTTCCTCCTGTGTTGTGTTGCTGGGCTTGCAGTGGAGGGACTCACAAGCTAAGCAAGGATGATGGAGAAGATGGAGTAAGCATGGTGCTTGAGGAGCCTTACAGCCTTTCTCGTGCCACATCAATGCCAATGCCACCACCCCTTGGAGGGACAAGCCCTGCCATGCAAACCATTTCCTCCTCAAGGGTGCCAGAAGGGTGAAAAGATAGTAGATCGGTCTGCAGGTCCCAGGAGGTGGCAGAGAGGCTGCAGATCCATGGCTACCTCCTCCGCAAAGGCCTGGCTCTTGAGGAGAGTGGGCACCAGCCCAGCTGCAGGAAAATTTCTGGCAGGGATGGTTAATCTTGAAATTACTTTTGGGAAAGACAATGAAAAAAATGCAGATCCATTTTCTGCCAATACTCAGAAAAACTCTGTGCTTGGCTTATGGAAATGCTCCTCTGCCACTCCAATTCAGTTGCTGTTTTCCTTTAGAGCTTACATTTTTTCCCCTTTTGCTTCATGAGGTCAGCCTGCAGTTTAACAAGAGCTTTAAAAACCCCATTGCGATGTTTAATGGTTTTCCCAGGGCATCTTCCCTGTCTTTTTTTGCACTCCTTCCTTTGCTCATCATATCCATATTTTTTTCCAGAGTATCTGTCTCCCATCCATTTACAGCAGCCCCTTCCTCCTTGAATTATTTATCACTAGTTCATCATCTTGGAAACCAACTGTTTTCCAGATCTGCTTTTAATAGGTGAGATCATTTCTCTTCACAGCATCCCAAACCTGAGTTTCTGAGTACAAAAATCCTTCTGTTGATTATCAGCATTGTCATCATTTGGGCTTTATTTTTTATTATTTATTTCTACCTTTCCCCACAAAGAGAGGCTAAACCCACTCTGATGCGCTGCCTGTCGCTGTTGTTAACTATCTGGCACTGTCACTAGTTTCATTGAAGCCAGAGGGAATTCTCTGCATCCAGCTAAATGCAAGTGTGTGTTTTTGCAGGCTTAAGAACATAAAAAAGTATGACAATATCTGAAAATTCTTGATAATTAATGGGTATAGACTTACACTTCACTAATAATGGTTGGACTCGATGATCTGGTGGGTCTTTTCCAACCTGGTGATTCTATGATTCTATGATTCCAATAAAATCCCTATGGAGGGTGAAACAAATTGCCACTGGTCTGGAATGGGATCAGGCAAGATAAAATAGTCAAATTCTGCCTTACTCCAACTGTCTTCTGACCAGCGGAGCTAAAACAGCAAGGGCACCTCAAAGCACAGCACATTCATAGGCAAAAGAGCCCTCAGTTGTTTAGCAAATACAAAGACAATAAGGGGTTAAAAAACAAGATATATTTCTATTTTATCTAACCTCCCCCTATCCCAGTGACTTCTTCAGGAAATGTGACAGTGCATAAAAAAAAAAAGCAATACGCTGGTGCACACTTGGAGCTCCCACTTCACCAGCGATGAGTACATTACAAGCATATTACTTTAAGGTCAAAGAGACGGTAAACATGTGCAAGAGTCTCTCATCGACCTCACTGGGCTTAAAAATCATAGGATTTTAATGACTTCCTCCTCCTGTGAGCCACTTGCTTGGTCACTAAATTGTTTTCCTGCTTCTCGGACTTCGTCCAGGAGTGGAAGAGAAATGCCCAAAGACTGTGTGCTGGTCCCCGTTTAAATGGGCAGCATGTGCCGCTGCCCTCTTTGCAAGGGAAGAAGCAGATCCAGATGATAGGCAAGTGCTTTAGCATCACCGTCAAGGCTGAGAGCCCAGCTTGCTCCTGGGCACTTTAAACATCTGCACAGCTGTGCCTTTTGGCGCCTGGCTGCAGGAACCGCTGAACCGTGCCTGTGAGTCGGCTCACCGCACAGCACTGCTGCCAAATTGCCACCCAAGGGATACATAGCAGCTGGGGGAAGGGGAAGGTGAAGGCTCTCGTGTAAGGGTTTTCCATCAGGACTGCATGTTCACAGGATGACATTGCCCCCTTGGATAGTGTGGGGACAGTTGGGTGCTGAGGATGCTGCTTGGATGGGCTGGACATCATCCCAGGGCAGTCAGAGGCTGCTGGGCAGACACCATACCTGTGGGACCAAAATCTGGGCTATTTATCAGTGGCTGGAAATATTCACCAAGTATTATCTGGTTCCTTGTGCTATTCTTCTTCCTCTGGTTTCATTCAGAGTCCTGTATTTCTGATGAACACTGTAAGGAAGATGATTTCTTTATCTTTGCATCATCATTTGTAAAATCATATAGAGAATAGGTATTAAATGAGATCAGGTGAAATACGAATATATTCACATGCCTTGAAGCCTATGACTCACCCTGATCAGTCAGGGTACAGCCCTTGCTAAGGATGTGGCTGTGCTTAAAACTCCAGGTACCATGCAATGTATCTATCCATAGCTACATAAAAGCATGTTCATATGTATTCTTGTGTGTTCGTGTATATGCACACATATAAAAAGTTTGTATATCTGTATTTACATAAAATAAATATATTCAGAACTAAAACAAATGTATACGAAGTTGGAATTTGATAGCACCACAGTCAAACAGATTATAACTTCGCTGCGAAAGTACACGTTGCTGTCTGCTGGTATTGTAAGTAGTCTGGCTAGATGTTAGACATTTTTTCAGAAAAACGCTGTTTTCCTTGCATAAAAATATAAGCAAAAAATACATAATGGAGGATGCTCTAACGACCTTGCACAGAAGACCTGGTACCCAAGGCATCTGCATCAGTTACATTCAGTCTTCTTCACTGGAAATTGTCATTTCTGAAGGACTGACAAGCTCCCTGGAGAACTCAGGTCTGCTTTTTCATCTCCCTTGGAGCCACAGAGGTGGCAAAAAGAGAAGGAGACAGCCCTCTCCAGCAATGACTAGGGTTATGTGGTGGGAAGGGAAGACGGGAAACCTCAAGCAATTCAGAAGTTTCAGCTAGAGCATCTAGCAGGTTAAGAAGGGCTCTTGGCCTCAGAAGATGGTGGTTGGCACAGATCCTGCAGAACTGGTGCTGAGGTCTGGTTTTCAGCTTTTTCCACCTCACAGGGTGAAGGAATCTGCTGTGGGCCAGAGCAACTCTCTTTTGCCCAGCCTGGTCATAGGACACAGAAGTCTCCAAACTCTTCTGGTGGGAGTCCAAATTTCCAGCTTGTGACAGATTCCACGATTTTGGACATTGTTTTCATTCCAGATTAAAGAGAGCCTGAAGTTTCCCCGTAGACCACATTCCTCAGAAGAAAAAAATCTCTTCAGGGTCAGAAAAAAATTTGTCTTAATTCAGAGCTGAGATCTTTTCTATTGGAAAATTATTTTGGAACATTGTTTTAGAAAATATCCGTATCAGAAAATATGTTTCTCTACATATCCATATATGAAAAAAAAAAAAGTTAGGAGGTAGCATCTCAATAAGAACCAAAAATTTAGTTTCCTTTTTCTTCACCTTTTAAAAGAAAAATAAAATAAAAATCAGTGTGTTCTAACAGGATATTCTGGATTCATAAAATTACTTTCAGGCATTAAATACGCAGCTGGAATGACCCTTGTTTGGTTTCATTTCTTAGAGGCCTCCCTAGGTGCTTGCTCCCATGGGACACCTCCAATGACCCTTGTGGCAGCAAGCACTGCCTCCTCCTGCAGCTCTGGGCAGAGCTGGCAGCTGCAGGAGCATCAGCAAGGAAGAAGTGACTCTGCCAAGTGCCACCTCAAGCCACGGCTGCTCTTGCGGCTGCAGGGGAAACAAGTGCTGGTCTTGCTGGTCTCTGGGATGCTGAAAGGTATGGAGTTGGAAGACAGCTTTTGCAGGTCAAAAGCTAATAAAAATGTCCTTTACAATACAGGCATCTTGACAAGCACACACATACTCTCCCAAGGAACTTGAGCTTGGGCTCTGCTGTTAAATCAAAGCAGCAAATCACAAAAGGACTTGAAGAAGGAGGACAATGAGCCTGAGAAATGCTACATCTGGAGCAAGGAAAGGAAGTGAGGAGATACGGGAGAGTAATCCCTTTGAGATGCTCCTTCCAGCTGTCCAGATGTATGTGAGGAGCAGTTGTGTGTATTTATGGAGACGTCTGCACAGGGTTGGAGGTTTTTTTTGTTCCATGATCATGGGTCAGCTCAGAAAAAGGAGTTCTGGGGAAAAAGCCACAGCAATACTTTCTAGATTTTCTATTTCTTTTTCCTTGATCTTGCTCTAACTTATTATTAGAATTAATGGAGGACTAAACCCCTATTCCTCTGCATGCCTATTGGCTACAGTACTGCTGTCCATGACGGAATTATAGCAGGGCTAGGAGGGAACCGTGGAGCTCAGAAATAATTCTCAAATGCAGCAGTAGAAGATTGCACAGTTCATTTCAGTCTGCACTTTGTTGAATGAGGGCCAAAGTGTTTCATCAGTAATGCACAATGAGATGAGGGACAGTCAGGGGGATCAGCCCCACAGCAGTGCTGTGACATACCAATAGTTTCTGTTCATCTGCTTCAGGCTGTCAGTACTATTTTCAGCCAGGGTTTTCTTCTGAAGAGTCATAAGACTTGGAAAATCTTCCATTTAAACTGAATCTGTCTTGGGCAATGACAAATAAACCCCTACAAAATGCCTCCTGGCACTCAGCACAGTGGCATGTGGGAGCTGGTGGTCTGGGCAGAGGACGCCTCACAGGGACATTGCAGGCTGAGAGCATTTCACCTCCTCCCCTCCCGTTGTCACTCCTGCCTGCCACCTCCCAGCACGGACATCTGAGTGGCCTTGCAGTGCCATCAGTCTCGCAGGAGACCATCCAAAGGAAGCATTTGTAAAGCTACAAAACTTGAGTTAAGCAAAATTTCCATGTTAGAACAATATGTCTCCTTAAATGTTGTCTGCCAGTGGCCTCTAAAAAAGAAAAAAGAAAAATCACTCTTTACAGTGGAAAGAAGGAAAGAATTGCTAAAATTTATGCTAGGCTTGCGTATAAAATCTATAGATTCTTCATGCTGGCAAACACTAAGACTCACTATATCAACAAGTCTTCAAAGCTGAGGTATTGAGCACTAAAAATAAAAGTCTGTCCCTGATTGTAGAGTAGGGCCCAGCCCTTCCTCCATGATCTTGAGGCTGTACAGCTGCCTGTTTGCTACAAATAAGGGTACAGGTTTTGAGTAACTTTGCTATCTAAAAAAAAAACAAATTACCTTTGAGATTGGTGTTTTTAAAAAGTTTGAGGTAGTGCTTTTGTGTTCACTCACTAGTTCAAAATACCCTTTGGCTTTCTGACCAAATTGCTTCATTTGGATGCTGTTTTCTCCAAGCCCAAATTTACTTGAGCATGGGTGGTGCTCATTTGCACAAGCGATGTATTTGAACCACAGTAACGGTGGTCAAAGTGGGCTCACTCATGGCCCTTAGTTACCTGTTTCCAGCAATGCTGGACTGGTTAAATAGAGCAAAATGTGTGCCATCACTGCCCTCCTGCCTTGGCACTAAGGTTTAGGACTCCAGGGGCAGGTAACAACTTAAACACCACATTTACAACAAGTAACTTATAATTAGTCTACAGGTCTACGGACACTAGGCTGTCACCTGGCTGGCCTGTGCCTATGCCACATTTTAGCCCCACTTTCTGCCATGTCTTTAATTATTCGTTGATTCAAAATTTGTTTTACAGGCTTGTAAACCATTGAGATTGGATTAATGAGTGTGTAAACAGCTTGGATCACACCCTCCCTCCCATTTCTCACACTAGCCGAATTCCCGTGTTATGTTATCTATCTAATTTGATAGATCAGAAATCCTTACTATCAGACTGACAATTTCGTGGGCCAGTTCCCTCAGTGCTGGGGATGGAGATTATCTGGTCTTTCTCACTGGAATATATTAAACTCTGAGTTTAGCTTCACTCTGTAGTGGGGTAATTTCCATTTCTCTGAACATTTCCATTAGTCATCCTGGCTCTGACCCTGCAGTCTAGATAATTATTCTTATTGAATTGCAGAGAGAAGCTAGTCTTTTATTTTTTAAGACCTAAATAAATTGTTACTCCTCTTAACCTGAGCAGGAAACTGAATGTTAGGATCTCACAGATAATTTCATTTAGGAGAGTAAATCAACAGAAGGAATCCCGTGGCACTGAAGCAGGTTTATTTGCTTGCTTGCAGGGATGTACAATGTCCAGAACAAAAGCCTCTGATGGCCTTTTCCTGGCCCAGGCCCAGATGGACAGTGCTGGAGCTGCCAAGCCCAGGCAGGTCTTCCAACAGAGCCAAGGGCCGCTGTCACTGTGGCCACCCAACCCCATCAGCAGCCAGCAGCAATGCCTCTGGTCCCAAGAACTCAAGATCCCAAAAAATATTTTGTCCTTCTTTGAGAAAATTTGATTATCAGCATCTTCTTTCAAATCCCTTAACTGAAAGATTAAGCTGCTCATTTCAACATAGTTAAGCAAACAGACAACCTTCATTTTTGTCCGATGCCCTCAATTGTATGCAGTATTTTCACAATCTTAAACACTTCCAGGAAGATGCAACAGTTTCAGAGGTCTCTGCTATTTCTTTTTGTTTCTTTGCAAGTTCTAACCAGACCCGACTGGGGTTATTTCTCACAGTAGTCATAGACAGTGAGACCTCAAATATGTGGTTTCTTTCTTTCCCTTTTCTTTTTTCCTTCTTGGCCTCCACACACAAGAGCATTTATGAGGCATTTATGATGTGTCGTGCTAAGCCTGGAGTCTTTCCATGGCCCTTTCCGTCCCTGTCTAGGATACCATATCCCGGCGGCCTCTGGGGGGTTGGCCAGGACAGAGCACAGAGGGACAGAAGTGGTGGCAGTGACGCCTTTCCCAGCCACCATGTGCCATTCCTCAACCTCTTCTGCCTGCCACAGCTGACCCAACCTCAGTAGCCTCTCACCTTCTGCTGAGCGCTCTTCTTCACCATGATGTATCCCTGGTCCAGGGCCATGATGTGACTGTCCAAACACCTTCATCAATATGATGGGAGGTGGCACACAGCAGGAGTAAGAGCTGTGGCAGGGTACAACAGCCATGACCACAGAAAGTCAAAGCCTCCTTTTTCACATTATCTTGTTACAGATTAGGTTTTTTTATCTTTCCATTCACTTAAACCGAATCTGCTCATGTCCACTTGGTCAAAGGTCAACTTCTAACTTCTACAATGAGTTGTTCTATAACCACTTGTCTGGTTAACAGAACAGGTTAAGGTAATGTCATATTTGATTGGTTTAGTAAGTGAGCTGCTGTATCCAAGAACACCTGGGGGTGCTGACTATTAATAGGACTATTTTCCAGTTAGTTCCACTTAAAACTTTTAGTCTTTGCAATTATGTGATTTCCAGGAACAACTTTTTTCCAATGAAACTGCAAAGCTTTCTCCCACTTCTAAATCCAGTACTAGGAGTGTGGCAGAGCACACAATCCCTAGTTCCTTAGTCATCTCCTGCAAAATTAGAAGATAATACCACACTCCCATTTTAAATTCTGTTTCTCTGCTTCCTTAACAGCTCACAAATTGGTCTCTTGTTCTTTTGTCTATCTATCTGTCTGTCTGTCTATTTACCTATGCCACTATTATCTTCCATCTATCTGTCGTGGTTGTTGCTGTTGCTCCAGCAGCACAATATGCACTTTTTCTTCTATCTGCTCACTTACTGACCAGGCCCCTAACAAGTGTGCAAATGCTGCAGTTGTGTCTTCCTGATCTTGGCACGTTTCTACCTGTAGCAGGTCCAGTCCTTCACCCTCTGCATTTCTGGCTACAAAAAAGCTTTTTCATTTCCCCTCTATCCTTCCTTTTCTCATGCTGCTGTCCATGGATACCTCTGCTTTTAAATTACTTTTCTCTGTCTCTGTAGTAAAACCAAGCACAGGGCTTCCCTAATCTCACACAACCTCCTCCTCCGATAAATTTTTTTTTAAACACTTCTGTTTCTAGACTTGCCAGCATTTATCCCACCAGACGAATAGCTTAGGCAGGAAGGTGAAGTCCCTTTGGCAAGAGGAGTTCTGTTCCTGGAAATATCTACTACATAAGAAAGAACGTGGTTCATGCCCTGCTGCCATGAGGAATGACCCATGAGTTTTCTTTGTCCTGGATTCCTGAGGAAGTGCAACTATTCCTTTTCAGCATTATTATCAGCATCTTCTAAGGATTTGCTGGTTATTTGATGTAAGATAATGAAGCTGCAAAGTAGATTAATTGCATTAATTCACATTAATTTAGCTTTTTTTGGAGTTTACTTCTTCAGCAGTTATTTGCTGAATTTGATAATTGCTTACTTCATCCTGTGAGCAAACCATTGTGTATTATCCACCACCGCAGGTGCCTGTTTTTATTTTTCTGGTTTAAGGCTGTCAAGGTAGGTGTAGATATACAAGAGACAGCATATTAACTCATCTGCCCTTGCTACTGGCTGCAGCTGGAAGTATTGAGACAGCAGCGCCACTAACTCTTGTTGGGATTGCACGGACAGTTGTGTCTGTTGGGTTGGCCAGAAATAACCCTGGCAGGGAAGAAGTGATGCAGGAAAGGAGAAGAAAACCCAATTGGCATGATGATGTAAAAACAAGGCTTTGGGCCAAAGGGCTTCTGCAGACATAGATTGACCTAGTTGAGGAGACTTAGCCCCCATTAGCTGAGTCCTTCTTCCACTTGCTGGGGTTGACATCATTGCAGTGGGACTCCACCGCTAGGCAACTGAACATTCATCATCTCTCTGTGGCATCCTTTAATTACACTAAAATCCCTGGGAATACTGCACTGAATCAGAGTGGGTGTGGTCACACAATCCTTTACGAGGGTGCCCATGTGGTTGCCCATCAGAGGGCAATAATGAACATCTGGACAGGGATTCCACCTCAAAAGTGGCTACCTAAATATGCACATCTAAATATAGGTGATGAAAAACAAACCAGGTGTCTAGATCCCAATGAAGTTGAGGGAGCCTGAAGAATCATTCAGATTACCAGATTTAGATGTCCACTGGAAGATGAGAGGAATAAATTTAGGAGCCCAATAACTAGGCTGAAATGCTGCCTTGGATGGCTGATAAAACCTTCATAATTTCTAAGGGCTTTCTAAATGGCGGTGCCTGCAAACCCCAGCACTTAGTAAACAGGTGGAAGCTTTTCTGCAAGGTCCATCGTAGGCCTAGCCCAAGCTAAGGGTTACCCCACCACACACTTTATCCATCCTTTCTTGGGCCAGAGAAGATACCACTTCCCAACCCCACTCCCCATACCATGTCTCTTGTGCTAGAGCTGGAGGGAGACCAGCAACAGCTCCTCTCGTCCACCACATGTTGTGCCACAGCTGGGGCAGGTCAGCACATGGTGGTGTGGCTGGAAATATTCACTGTTTCCTTTCTGTTTCTTGTGCTGTTCAGTATTTGGGGAAAGAGCATGTGTTGAGTTGGGGACGGAATCTGTGTAAATGTGTCATCTTGTCCCTCCCTCTGTTACCAGGATAGAACGGTTTAGTGCTGCTTCTCCTTTTGTCAAGCTAAACAACAAAGGATGTGCATTTTCCTTGCCATTACTGCCACCTCTGAACTCTGTTTCAGAACCAGCTTTTTGAAACTTGAGAGGAAAAACATTTCCCTCCCTTCTGAGCACAGGTAGGTTTTACAATCATAGAATCATAGAATCACCAGGTTGGAAAAGACCCACTAGATCATCGAGTCCAACCGTTCCTATCAAACACTAAACCATGCCCCTCAGCACCTCGTCCACCCATTCCTTAAACACCTCCAGGGAAGGTGACTCAACCACCTCCCTGGGCAGCCTGTGCCAGTGCCCAATGACCCTTTTTGTGAAAAATTTTTTCCTAATGTCCAGCCTAAACCTCCTGTGGTGGAGCTTGAGGCCATTCCCTCTTGTCCTGTCCCCTGTCACTTGGGAGAAGAGGCCAGCACCCTCCTCTCCAGAACCTCATTTCAGGTAGTTGAAGAGAGCAATGAGGTCCCCCCTCAGCCTCCTCTTCTCCAGGCTTGTTGAGGTGAAAGGTTGCAGTGCCTGTCTCTCTGCAGTGCTGGCAAATATGTCTCACAGAAACATTTATCCCTGATACGGATATTCAGACGTCTATTTTTTCCAGGTTATGAACACAGAGACTTTTCTTCCCACAACTTAACCTGTCTAACCTTGTTTGTCTACTAACAAATCCAATTTAAGTCCTGTTCTTTTTTATTTTGGTTGCTGTTGCACAGAAAAAGAAAGTTAATCAGAAGAAAAGACTTTCTGCTTGTGCCAGAGCTTACTGAAGATAAATAGGCTTGGGGGTTGGGTGCTGTCTTTTTCATTACAAAGGGGCCCAATCCAGCCACAGAGCTCCTCATTTCTGTCACTGAGCCTGCAGATGATGCCCTCCAGGTGATGCTGACTGGGAGCACAGGGCTTCCCATGACTGATGCAAACCATCCAATTCCTGACACACCTGGCAGCAATGCAGCAGCAGAACCAGTGAAGGATAGCGGTGGAAAGCAGGTTGGTGTCCTTGGGCACATTCATCCAGCCAGTAGATTGTCCTGAGGCTGTGTGGGGACAAGGATAGTCAGGAGTGGCCCGTGCACTGGCCAGCTCATGCTGCTCCACTGGGTGCTGACCAGGGCCACATGCCATGCATCCCCATGGGAGACATCCATCCCAAGGGGAAATATGTGACTGGCATGTTACCATATTCATGTGTACGTTAAACAGCACGGACTGCAAATTATCAATCTTTTAGCCTGCATTAGAATATTGTCATTGAATAACTGCGCACAGCATGAAAATTGCTGTTGATGGAAGGGTAATTTAAGGATGAAAATAAGTGCCCTTTGAAGCGGGATCAAGCTGATTGCTTTCCCGGGGTAGCCAAACCTGGGCAGATAACCTCGCCAAGTGAATGTAAGTCAAAATGTTTTGGGCAGATGCTGGGGAAATGCTCAGGATTGTTTAACTGAGCACTGACACTTGGTGTGGTCCAAGTACTTGCACAGCTGGTCCCAGAGCCACACCACGGCAAGAGAAGGAGCCCTGATGGCAGGAGCCAGGATTTGCCCCTGGGTGATGGAGGCAGCCACATAAGTCACAGTGCTTCAGCCAGCTCCGTGCCATTAGGAAAAAAATTTTCACAGAAAGGGTCATCGGGCATGGGAACAGGCTGCCTGGGGAGGTGGTTGAGTCACCTTCCCTGGAGGTGTTTAAGGCACGGGTGGACGAGGTGCTGAGGGGCATGGTTTAGTGTTTGATAGGAATGGTTGGACTCGATGATCTGGTGGGTCTCTTCCAACCTGGTTATTCTATGATTCTATGAAACAGCTTCGGGTGCCTGAGCTTACGCTCCTGGAGGGCTGTGGTGGGCTGGAACCAAGGGTTCCTCCACGTCCCATGTGGACAACAACTATGTCAGGAAGACCCATGGCTCTATGAAGAGCACTTTAGGCAAAGGGGTTTGGGTGCAGTATGTCCCTCAGAGTGCTCATCATGCTCATGCAAGGGAAGAAAAAAAGAGGGGGTTTGGACGGAGAACAGTGGTAGGAGAGAATGGAAACAGCTGCCTTGCAAATGAAAAGATTTGCCAGGCTCCCATGGTTAGATTTAATAGCTGGGTGCTACAAGCCCAGGAGAAGAATGTAATTTATGTCATTACTGCTGAAAGGCTGGTTTGATGGTGAGGGCTTCATTTGAGTTGCCTAAAGCGTTTAACAAAGGGAAAAGTGAAAACAAACATGAACATTGTAATAAAAATGATGAGGATTTTGGGGAGACTGCCAGGCACATTTTTCCAGTGGTGCAAAGCTCTCTCCTGAAAAGCAGCTCATTTTGTCTGTTTTAACTCTAAGACACGAAGCTAGTGTTAGAGGTAGAAAGAAATAATTAGGCTTTGCTTTAACTACACAAGTTGCTGGAACAGTGGTTAAGTCACCCTGTTGTGCTTGAATAGCAGAAGCGACAGTGTGGTTTTTTTCATTCAGAATTAATTTCCTCTTCTTGAAAAATGACTTCTTAAGTATATTTTGGGGATCAGAATGGAAAGAGACAGAATGGATCGAAAGGGAGGAGGTCAGGGTGTTTGAGTTAAACCTAGCTTTTCACTGAATATGACAATTCTGTCCTTGCAGGAGCACAAGCAATGTGTGCAGCTAACCCTGCTGTTTCGCCTGGTTTTGTACACGGTGCTATTTTTAATGTATCATCTCGTCCAGCATTGAGTGGAACGTGGCGGGAACTGGAGTTAAAAAAACAAGCAGGCAGCAAAGCTGCTGCTTCGTGATGGCACTGCCATGCTGCCTCCTCTTCGTTCCGGCTTGTATGAGACCGTATGGTGCTGGGTACAGCCGGTCCTCTCCCCACAGCTCAGCAAATGCCACCACATGCAGCAGGGGGAAGCAGTAAATTCACAGGTTATTTTGGTGACATGTTGAAGTTGAGTCAGGGTGCCTTCCTTGACCGCCTGCTCGTCCTCTGCCAGCGAAACACACTGAAGGACTCATATAGCCCCACAGCGAACACGGAGGCAGTATCGGCTCCCGATTTACTGTTTAGGCTGAAATAGTTCTCTGGAATGCTTTTGCCCCTAGCAGCCAGTCAGCATTAGCTGCCATCCTAGGCAGCGTCATAGAATCATAGAATCACCAGGTTGGAAGAGACCCACTGGATCATCGAGTCCAACCGTTCCTATCAAACACTAAACCATGCTCCTCAGCGCCTCATCCACCCGTGCCTTAAACACCTCCAGGGAACGTGACTCAACCACCTCCCTGGGCAGTCTGTTCCAGTGCCCAATGACCCTTTCTGTGAAAAATTTTTTCCTAATGTTCAGCCTAAACCTCCTGTAGCAACACTTAAGGTGGCAGTGCTTAAATTATTGATACCAGGATTTCACCACAAAGCTCCCCATCCTGCAGAGAAGGCCGTGCCTGCCTGTATTTTCCCACCATTTGGCACTGGTGGGACCACTGGAAACAGGTCAGCTGCTGCCAACTCGTTCCCTGCAGAGACACAAGCTCCTCACACCACTCATTGCTCCCACCATAAAGCCTTTCTCCCTTGCACAGCCATGGACAACTGTCTGGGGGGACTTTTGAGATGATGCTCAGCCCAGCTCCATCCAGCAAGGCTGATGCTTGCTCGCTATTAATCGCAGCCAACTGGGTAGCAATTATTTTGCTATAGAACTGCTACCAGGCCATTCAGATTATATGCTCCAGTGCTTTGAGAGGCACCTAGTAAAGCAAATAGCAACAATCCAGAGAAATTATCTTTATTTGCCTGTAAGCACAGCATCATAACTCAAGGCTCCCAATGAGCCTCTTTTTTTGGCACACAAGGTCAGCGCTGCCTTTTGCATATGGTATACATCAGAATAAGTCTAAGCCAGGAACAACATCTCTTTACCAAGAAGATGCATTTAAAACTTAGATAAGTTTTGATGCTGTTGTCAGAAATTAGCTTCTTACAGAATAGGCTGGCAACGAGCTTTCCAGTCTCATGTGTGCAAATACTTGAATACTTTTAGATGAGTTTTAAGAATATATTATTTTACTTTTTTTGCTCTAAGACTTCTTGATGCACACAGGAGATTGTTGCCAATTTCTCATTAGCTTTAACAGTACGTGATGAGGGATATGCACCCTAGAAAAAAAAACTTAATTTTCATGATGCTGTACATGCCATTCCCTCTCCCTTCCCCCCTTATACAGCTAATGTTACATGGTGGTTTCTTGTAGTGAAAAATATGACTCTTGTTGAGCAAGCAAGACCCATGGACTCCAAAGGTCTCTATAATTTAAGGGTTTGCCGTTGTCTTTCTGTGTCTTTCTTTGCATGGGTGTGTCCCGTGCTGTCCTATTTTCCTTTGACTAACACTGGAGGCCAGTGACAAGTGGGGTTCCCCAGGGCCCAGTGCTGGGTCCAGCCCTGCTCAATGTCTTTATCAATGACCTGGATGAAGGCATTGAGGGCACCCTTAGCAAGTTTGCAGACGACACTAAGCTGGGTGGAAGTGTTGATCTGCGGGAGGGTAGGGAGGCTCTGCAAAGGGATCTGAACAGGCTGGACCGCTGGGCTGAGACCAATGGCATGAGGCTTAACAAGGCCAAGTGCCGGGTCCTGCACTTGGGGCACAACAACCCTGTGCAGTGCTACAGACTAGGAGAAGTCTGTCTAGAAAGCTGCCTGGAGGAGAGGGACCTGGGGGTGTTGGTTGACAGCCGACTGAACATGAGCCAGCAGTGTGCCCAGGTGGCCAAGAAGGCCAATGGCATCTTGGCTTGTATCAGAAACAGCGTGACCAGCAGGTCCAAGGAGGTTATTCTCCCTCTGTACTCGGCACTGGTGAGACCACTCCTCGAATCCTGTGTTCAGTTCTGGGCTCCTCACCACAAGAAGGATGTTGAGGCTCTGGAGCGAGTCCAGAGAAGAGCAACAAAGCTGGTGAAGGGGCTGGAGAACAAGTCTTACGAGGAGTGACTGAGAGAGCTGGGGTTGTTTAGCCTGGAGAAGAGGAGGCTGAGGGGAGACCTTATTACTCTCTACAGCTACCTGAAAGGAGGTTGTAGAGAGGAGGGAGCTGGTCTCTTCTCCCAAGTGACAGGGGACAGGACAAGAGGGAATGGCCTCAAGCTCCGCCAGGGGAGGTTTAGGCTGGACATTAGGAAAAAATTTTTCATGGAAAGGGTCATTGGGCACTGGAACAGGCTGCTCAGGGAGGTGGTTGACTCACTTCCCTGGAGGTGTTTAAGACACGGATGGATGAGGTGCTGAGGGGCATGGTTTAGTGTTTGATAGGAATGGTTGGACTCGATGATCTAGTGGGTCTCTTCCAACCTGGTGATTCTATGATTCCATGACACCCTGGGAAATGCAGCAGCAGGAGGGAGGTGCTGCAGGCAGGACACACAGGCAGCAATGCAGCTGCCAGGGCGTGAACATCTCAGGCCATTGGTGATGCAGCATTACACAAAACTTGGCTAGCAGTGGGGCATCTGTGCCAGGGATGCCCATGAAACCTCTGCCTTCTGGCTCAGCTGCTGCTGAGTGTATCACCAACAGCACTGCCCAGCTGTGAGGGCTGTGCAGTGACAGGCACAGCACACACAGCCAGCACTGCACCAACCTGCTTGTGAGAAACTTCTCTTTTAATCAGCAGACCTGCAGTTTGTCCTCTGGCTGGCTCCTCAGTGGAGGTTTCCAGCAAGGAGATGGCTCTGAGGCTGGAGCCAGCTCAGAGCAGGTGCTGAACGGATCTGACTCAGAAGTGCAGGTTGCCAGATACCCAACAGCTAGCGGAGTATTTTGATCATTAATAATAGGAGGAGTAAATACAAAGCAGCATCTGTGTTTCCAGAATGAGCTGGGGTCTCAGCATTACTGCTTCTATAAACAAGCTGGTTTTCCTTGTTTATTATCCAGAATCAGATCCAGCATACTTAGCAGTCCTGGAAGGACTTTAAATCTCCTTCAGGTTCTGTTCATCACATTCGTGCCATACATGTGCTGTCACTGTCACTGGGGTAGGAGGTCACCAGGAAGGGTCAGGTGCTCTTCCTGGCATCAACATATAAGCTACTTTGGACTGTTTCCACTGGACCATCCCGCCAGAGGCAGAGCACCTGACACACTTTTTCTTTTCCCCTGTTTCCAGCAGTGGCTACTGCAATTTCAAGACATTGGTTTGGGCAGCTCTGGAGTATTATGGGTGCTTTTATCCCTCTCCATCACTATGCATTTAAGTGATGTGCCCATTTCAGTGCTATCAATTTCTTGATTGTGGTTATCACGTGCAATAAACTCCACTGCCTTATATTTATGCTGTTTTCAGACATTTTCCCTTTTGGTGTTGCTATAAGACTCCGGTGGATCTGCATTTGCTATACAACTCACCGTTTGTCACATCTTCAGCTCTTCATGTCATCATATTAGTTTAATATCTAACTCAAACAATTCTCATCTTTTCACTGCTGACTGCAGAAGTTTTGTGTAATCTTTCTCGTTTTTGCCTCTGGCTCATTTTTCTGTTTCTGATGTACACCATGAAATGGCATGCGAGTAATGCTCTGCAGCATTTCAAGTAGGGGTACGACAAATTTATAAAGAGGCTCAATGGTTTCACAGTTTTCAGATCTGCAGCCTTTTTTGAAGCCAAGTTATTGAACGTAATACAGTGCAAAGTAACTTGAATTAGTCTAGGACATACACTATGCATGTGATGAAAACTTTTAAATCATACTTTTCCTGTGCACCTCGAAAAGGATTTCCACCCGCTGTTATGCTGTGTATCTAGTTTTCCCAGTTAGCCCCAGGGACCCACAGTCTTCCCCAGTATTTATGAAGCTAGCTATATATTTTGTGACCAGTCAATCCTGCCCCTGTACTGCAATTCTAGGCCATTAACAGCTCTATTAATCACTGTTGTCCGTTCAGAAGGAGAGCATACCCTATTCCTCACCTCTCTCTGCATTAAAGTGAATGATTTTTTCCTCCTGCTTTGTCTCTTGCCTGTTTCAGTTGATAATTAGAAACATCTTTTGTCCGCTCTTGCCATTTCTGTGCCTTGAGTACCTTTACTGAGCAAATGGGAATGACAACTTCAACAGCGCCAGCAAGCTCTTCTGCCAGGTGTGTTTTTGCTGACCAAGTCCCAGAGCTGTTAGCGCTGAAGAGGGCCCAGCACAGCACAGCGGGAGTAATGGGAAAATAAACTCCTTAGCAGGTTTCTGTGGTGTAAATAGGATCGGCATTTCATAGACTCATAGAATCACTAGGTTGGAAAAGACCGACGAGATCATCGAGTCCAACCATTCCTATCAAACACTATGCCATTGGACACAGCCCAGTGGTCCAGCCTGTTCAGATCCCTTTGCAGAGCCTCCCGACCCTCCAGCAGATCAACACTTCCACCCAGCTTAGTGTTGTCTGCAAACTTGCTAAGGGTGCACTTAATGCCTTCATCCAGGTCACTGATACAGACATTGAACAGGGCTGGACCACTGGGAGCACTTGGGTGTATCCCCTGTTCAACACTAGCTGTACTATTTTCCATGGTGACAGTCAGTCGAACAGCCAGCCTTGAAGACTCAGCACTCACTTGATCCATGTTCATGAATGTCCAGGGTAGCTCCAGGTGGGAGAAGCTCGATATTTCCCATCCTGTGGCCATGGAAGAGGCTTGCAGAGAGAAGGGCAGCCTGCAAAGGCATATGGCACATTTGCTACCCAGAAAGACAACCAGCAGGAGGGATTGCAAAACAGTGGATTTCAAACGCCTACAGAACAGGCATTAGAAGTGAATTTCAAATTCATGTCAAGTGCTGGCAAAAGGAAGTTTCTTCCAAAAGCCATGCTCAATCAGGGAATAGATACACCCTGTGACCTTGCATCCCATCAACACTGCCTCGGTGCTGTGAATCTTAATTAGCACCAGCAACACTCACAGCAAACATTAAACGAGCATCTTCTGGGCTGGAAGGATTCATTCAAAAGGCGTTGAGTGGGGAAAGGAGGCAGCACGTTGTCACTAAAACTTAGCGCTCATGTAAAAGGGAGAAAGTGCAGTGTCTGTGAGTGCTTTGATGAAAGCTGCTTTTAGCTTGAATATATATAAGGAGAAAGCACAATGAAATAGAAAGCCCAGCTCCTGTCACCCACTTAAGGACACCCCTGCTGACTCTGTTTGGAGGAGGTCAAACAGGGAAGTCATGCTTTGCTGCTTCTAGTTTTTAATAATTATTGCCTGTGTGATAGTTGGTGAGTGCAGGTTTTACATTTGGGCTCAGTGGAGCTCGTACCCACTCTCTCCGCTATGAAAAGCAAAGATCCTGCTTTAACAAAGAAGAAGAAAGCAAGGACATACTGGCACCTTTTGCAAAATGACTGGGTCCCTTGCTCAGGCTGCAGGCACAAGAGTCTCTCTGACCACAACCTTCACTTAATAGGTTACAAACAAAACTATAATGTATTTGTCACACAAGTCTTTCATCACAAGGTGGCACATCAGAGTGCATCCCACGACACAGCCACACACTGGTACAGACAGAGGACCAGAGCCCTGACTGCTGGTGGTTTTCCATCAGCAAGGAGAACAGGCTCTCGCATTTATTGCCCAGTGAGTGGGCAGCCCCAGGCAGGAGACTGACAGGGACCTCCAACAGGCTGCCCAGGGAGGTGGTTGAGTCCCCTTCCCTGGAGGTGTTTAAGGGACGGGTGGATGAGGTGCTGAGGGGCATGGTTTAGTGATTGATGGGAATGGTTGGACTCGATGATCCGGTGGGTCTTTTCCAACCTGGTGATTCTATGATTCTATGATATCCACACTGGCTCTGCCATGGTGCTCTCCCACCTGGACCTTGTAGCTCCTCTGGTGTTTCTTCCTCTTTATCTCTTTACCTTCTCTGTTCAGTCTAGGGTCAAACCCTCCCTTGGCAGGGTCAGCCGTGTATCACCAGGCCTGGCTTGAGAACATCAAAAATCTTTCATAGCCTCATCTGCGAAGATAATTCTGCGTGTACCTTCTTCCTCCTTGCCCAATTCAAAGGCGCATGAGTCTGAAACAAGGTTAAGTTTCTTTTATCTTTTTTTTTTTTTCCTCTTGAAGGCCATTTCAGGCAACTGATTCAGCTGGCCACAACCTGAAAATGTTAGGGTTTTTTTTAAAAATTGTTCCTAGTAGCTGTAAGAAAGCATTTCCCTACAGTACACACCTGTGGAAACTGTCTGCTTGAATCACCTCACAAGGACCCTTCAGAGCAGCTCTCAGATGCAGGCAATTTTGATGGTGAGAACTGGTATTTCAGCTATTGTTTTTTCTTTCCTCCTTAGGAAACAAAAATCATTTAGAGGTTTGGGTTTTTGGGTTTTTTTTTTTGTGGATTTCATTGGATTGCCATCATTTCTCTGGGGGAAGTTCACACGTTGACTTCTCTCCTGCGGCCATTTTCTTGTTGCTCCCTCTCCAGCAGCAAATTTCTCCATGAGTAAAAGCAGTTAATATTATTAAAAAGGTTTTTTTTTCATATTTCTGCTGGGTTTTGCATGACAACCAAAATCTGTCTGTGGAATCACTCTTTCCTCAGTCCATTCAGGCTATCCCTTGCGCTCATAAGGTGGAGCACACCATGCTTGTCACTAAAATAATTGGCTGTAGGAAGATCTGCCTCCCTGGCTAAGGGCTGGAGAGTCTCCAGAGGGGCTCGCTATTCATCACCATTCTCCCAAACAGACTGGTGAGGTTGCTTTTATGTATGTAGCCTCCAAGAGCAAGTTCACAAAAGATTGCTGTTTTTTCCTTCTCCCCCACTACTTAAGGATCAGGAAAAACACTCAGCATGTAGATCCAAGATGTGTGTCAGAGACTAGTTCCCTCCTTGCTTCCCTGTTTCCCATCTACCCAGCCAGAATGTGAAGACTCTCCCTCCCCAAAAAGCATCTTATATTCCCTCTAATCACTACCGTTGCGAGCAGAAATGTGCAGTTACACAGAAATGCACCCTTTGCTGTTTATAGCAGTCCTTTAAAAATAATTCTAGCCAATTTACTAAGCCTGACCTCCTGTTTCCCTGGCATCACAAAGCCCAGCTCTATTCAGGCTGTCCCTTTCCAGGAGATTCCCCATCTGAGTGCTTGAAATGCTTTTTGTCTCTTTTGCCACACACAGCACTAAAAGGGCTGCAGCAGAGTTTATATTTACCCGCTCTATTTTTATAAGTACTAGACTTACAGAGTTACTTCTTATTTCACTGGGATTTTTCAGGCAAGGGAAGAAGAAAAATCAAAGCCTTGAGTTTTTATAACAAATGGAAACAATATAACCTTCTTTTCCTCCCCTGTTGCCTTACATTCTGAATATGGACATTCTTGGACTTTAGTAAAGCCTTTGACACAGTTTCTCACAGCATTCTGCTGTGGAAACTGTCAGCCTCTGGGCTGGACAGGCGCACACTCTCCTGGGTGGAAAACTGGTTGGCTGGCCGGGCCCAGAGAGTGGTGGGAAATGGTGTGAAATCCAGCTGGAGGCCAGTGACAAGTGGGGTTCCCCAGGGCTCAGTGCTGGGTCCAGCCCTGCTCAATGTCTTTATCAATGACCTGGATGAAGGCATTGAGTGCACCCTTAGCAAGTTTGCAGACGACACTAAGCTGGGTGGAAGTGTCGATCTGCTGGAGGGTAGGGAGGCTCTGCAAAGGGATCTGAACAGGCTGGACCGCTGGGCTGAGACCAATGGCATGAGGTTTAACAAGGCCAAATGCCAGGTCCTGCACTTGGGGCACAACAACCCTATGCAGTGCTACAGACTAGGAGAAGTCTGGCTGGAAAGCTGCCTGGAGGAGAGGGACCTGGGGGTGTTGGTTGACAGCGACTGAACATGAGCCAGCAGTGTGCCCAGGTGGCCAAGAAGGCCAATGGCATCTTGGCTTGTATCAGAAACGGCGTGACCAGCAGGTCCAGGGAGGTTATCCTCCCTCTGTACTCGGCACTGGTGAGACCGCTCCTCGAATACTGTGTTCAGTTCTGGGCCCCTCACCACAAGAAGGATGTTGAGGCTCTGGAGAGAGTCCAGAGAAGAGCAACGAAGCTGGTGAAGGGGCTGGAGCACAAGTCTTATGAGGAGCGACTGAGAGAGCTGGGGTTGTTTAGCCTGGAGAAGAGGAGGCTGAGGGGAGACCTCATTGCTCTCTACAACTACCTGAAGGGAGGTTGTGGAGAGGAGGGAGCTGGTGTCTTCACCCAAGTGACAGGGGACAGGACAAGAAGGAATGGCCTCAAGCTCCGCCAGGGGAGGTTCAGGCTAGACATAAGGAAAAAGTTCTTCACTGAAAGGGTCATTAGGCAATGGAACCGTCTGCCCAGGGAAGTGGTTGACTTGCCTTCCCTGGAGGTGCTTAAGGTGCGGGTGGATGAGGTACTGAGGGGCATGGTTTAGAGATTGGTGGGAATGGTTGGACTCGATGATCCAGTGGGTCTCTTCCAACCGGGTGATTCTATGATTCTGATGCACTTAAAAGCAGAGTAGTTCCAAACTCAATAGTTTTTCAAGTTCCTTTAGTTTCAGAGTTTTTTTCTTTATTGTCATTTACTGTTACTACAGGAGGGAATGTCACTCAAAGACATGAGTTTGTGAATCCATTTTGCCATAGAAGTCTCCTTCAGACGAATAACTGTCCCTATGACTTCCTTTCCAAAAGTATGAGATGAGGATGTAACACATCCCTTTTACTTCAGATTTTAAAGATCGCTGATTGAGAGGATGATATAAATATTAACTGTAGACTATAAACTAAACAAAGGGAAGCCAAAAAAATTATGTTTTTTTAAACAAATGTCACCACACAAGCTTGTTAGCACATTAAAACAAGAAGCTGATGATAAAGTTTATAAGCGCGACCAGAAAAGGATCTGTCAAGTATCAGCAGAAGAAAATATTTCTTATTTCCTGACTTGAACATGATACGCGCCCAAAGGTGTCCCTCTGCTGCAACAGGAGAAACCTGGGAAGGACAAGTCACTTGAGGTCCTTTGCCCCTAGGGTCCCGAGTTCAACTCACCTTTAAAGCACTCAGCTAACAGAAAAGCAAGTGCTCACCTTTTCTAAAGCCTTTTTACAATAGGTGTATGAAAGAAAGAAGTCAGAAAAACAGTTTTATCTGGAAACTAACTTTGCTTTAACTGAGGATCAACTATTAACTTCTTAGAAATATTCAGGGGATGACAACAAGCTGAGTGGTGCAGTTGCCACACCAAAAGGACAGGATGTTATCCAGAGGGACCTGGAGAGGGTGGAGAAGTGGGTCTGTGAGAACCTCATGAGGTTCAACGAGGACAAGTGCAAGGTCCTGCGCCTGGGTCAGGGCAATCCGTGATTTCAGTACAGGCTAGGGGATGATGTGATTGAGAGCTGCCCTGCAGAGAAGGACATGGGGGTGCTGGTCAATGAGAAGCCTGACATGAGTCAGCAGTGTGTCCTTGCAGCCCAGAAGGCCAACTGCATCCTGGGCTGCTTCAAAAGAAGCGTGGTCAGCAGGTCAACGGAGGGGATTCTGCCCCTCTATTTCTCTCTTGTGAGACCTCATCAAGAACACTGTGTGCAGTTCTGGAATCCTCAACATAAGAAGGAGATGGAACTGTTGGAACAGGTCCAGAGGAGGGCTACAAAGATGATCAGAGGGCTGGAGCACCTCTATATGATGATAGGCTGAGAGAGATTGTTCAGCCTGGAGAAGAGCAGGCTCCGAGGAGACCTCGTAGCAACCTTCCAGTACCTGAAGGGGCTACAAGTTTTAAGTCTGGGGAGGGACTGTTCACAGAGGCTTGTAGTGACAGGACAAGGGCAATGGGTAAAAACTGGAGAGGGGCAGATTTAGGCTAGATGTAAAGAGGAATTTCTTCATCATGAGAGTGGTGAGACACTAGCACAGGTTGCCCAGGGAAGGTGTGGCTGCCCCATCCCTGGAGGTGTTCAAGGCCAGGTTGGATGGGGCCTTGGGCAGCCTGATCTAGTGGCAGGGGGGTTAGAACTGATTGATCTCTAAGATCCCTTCCAGCTCAAACAATTCTATGATTCTATATTACCAGAACATTTTATTTTTTACAGACTTTTAAGATAGGCCTTCAAAAGCCTGCTTTTACCATCAGCATAGGAGTGGTCCTGGCAGAACATTTAAAATGTTGTTGTACTGTAATCACTAGATGAGGAGCCTTGCCAAGTTTCACTAAATTTTAATTTGGCTCTCCTGTAGGAGCCTCAGAAATCCTCGGGTCTCCATGACTGTTCAGTTAACTAAAGGAAAAACGCCTGCTCATGGTCTCAGCCAGTTGCTTCAATCATTATTAGAATAGCCTGAGTGTTTTGCCAGACAGCAGTTAAGTTGTGCCTATTGAGAGATGGGGATGATGAGAAATAGCCTGTACTTCCAAAAACCTCAGATGTGGTAGTAGAGACATTCAAAGAGAAAGAAAACGTCCTATGTGCTATCCAGATGCAAGGTGTCCTATCACCTCCTGCACTCTCAGGGACTTGCAGGGGGCCAAGTCGTCTTTGCACAGCATGAACATCTCTGAGTAGGGAACTGACTTCTGCATGTTGTAGAATCATAGAATCGCTAGGTTAGAAAAAACTTAAGAGATCATAGAGTCCAACTGTACCTGTACACTACTAAACCATATCCCTAAGCACTTCATTTACCTGTTTTTTAAATACCTCTAGGGATAGCAATTTAACCACCTCCCTGGGCAGCCTGTGCCAGTGACTGATGATACTTCGAGTGAAGAAATTTTTCCTAATGTTTAATTCAAACCTCCCCTGGTGCAACTTGAGGCCGTTCCCTCTTGTCTTATCTCCTATCATCTGAGAGAAGAGACAAACACCCACCTCTCTACAACTTCCTTTCAGGTAGTTGTAGACAGTGATAAGGTCTTCCTGCAGCCTCCTCTTCTGGAGGCTAAACTGCTCCAGTTCCCTCAGTCGCTCCTTATAAGACTTGTGCTCCAGACCCTTCACCAGCTTCATTGCCCTTCTCTGGACTCGCTCCAGGACCTCAGTGCTTTTCTTGTAGTGAGGGCCTCAAAACTGAACACAGGATTGAGGTGAGGCCTCAGCAGTGCAGAGTACAGAGGGAGAATCATTTCCCTGATCCTGACGGTCACGCCGTTTCTGATACAAGCCAAGATGCCATTGGCCTTCTTGGCCACCTGGGCACACTGCTGGTTCATGTTCAGTCACTGTCAACCAACACCCCCAGGTCCTTCTCTGCCTGGCAACTTTCCAGCCACTCTTACCCAAGCCTGTTGCACTGGGTTGTTGTGTCCCAAGTGCAGGGCTCAGCCTTTGGCCTTGTTAAACCTCATCCCATTGGTCTCAGCCCATCAATCCTGCCTGTTCAGATCCCTCTGTAGAGCCTCCCAATCCTCCAGCAGATCCACACTTCCACCCAGCTTCTTGTCATCCACGATTGTACTAAGGATATGTTCAATCCCTTTATCCAGATCATTGATAAAGATATTGAACAGAACTGGACCCAGCACTGAGCCCTGGGGAGACCACTTGTGACCACCTCCAACTGGATTTAAGTCCATTTACCACCACTCTTTGGGCCTGGCCCTCAAGCGAATCTTACCCAGTAGAGGGTGCGCCTTTCCAGGCCAGTGGAATCCAGTTTCTCAAGCAAAATCCTGTGAGATAAGGTGTCAAATGCTTTACTGAAGTCCAAGTACACTCTATCCACATCCTTTCCCTCATACATTATGTGGGTAACCTTGTCATAGATGGAGATCAGGTGATTTTGGAGGACCTGCCTGTCACAAAACCATGTCAATCACATGGTTTTCTTGTGTGAGCTGTGTGATCAGGTCTCACTTGATGCGTCTCTCTGGAGAGGGTCCCTCAGAACTGCAACAATTCATTTCCAGCAACAGGACACCTTAGTCCTGGCTTAGAGGCAGGGCAGGCACACTAAGGGCCAGAGCCCGAGCCACCCTGCAAACTGTCATGTCCTGCAGCTCGACCACAGGCAGCAGCATACAGGTTCTGTTGAGGCTGTTGTGCAGGAGGCACATCTTGGAGAAAGCCAGCTAGAAATGAGCCCACAGAACAGCACTGCAGGCGTTACATAGTGCTAGAAACCAACACAAACAGGCCACTGCACTCTGGGCCATCAGGCCACTTTGCTCTTGGTGCAACTCATTGAAATGAATGCATCCAAGCATCCCAACAAATCTGAGAGCACAGATGCTGAATTACCCCGCCAGTACATCTTAGGCAGCATGTTTATCTCTGCCAGTACCCAGTTGCTTCATCAATCAGTCAATGGCCAGAGCTTTTATGGAATCTGTCCACACAAAGCCAGGGCAATGGCAGGTCTGCTCTGAGAGGATTACAGGGGATCGCTGCTTAATTAGTCTAAGAGGACTGATCTCAAAGATTATTTCTCATATAGAGCAAAAAGAGCTACCAAGTGATCTTTGGGTCAGCCAGCTACTGCACTTATCAGGCAATGTGACTGAAAACAGCACCTGTTAAGACTTTCAATCCTGAAGAAATCCAGTAGCAGAGGTATTTGGGACCATACCGACACGCAGCTAGCTGGTCAGGAGGAAGAGCATGTCATGCCCCTCTCACAAAGCGGCAGAGCAGCAACCTCTAAAATTAGTCCAGCTTATCCAGAAACACTGTCTGTGGTGGCTTCTCAAGGCAGAGCAAGTATTCCGTGTGCTCTGGTTCTGCAGCTCCCAACCAACACCTTGAAGACAATGATGGCACCTCATCCTTCCTCTGTGATGGATAGCATCAATCTGAAGGCTGGTTTTTTTAAAAGAAAATGTAGGTTTGGAAGTAATTAAGCGATCAGCTGTGTGTTTCTAAACACACCAAGTCCCAGCTGTGGTCTGCAGGGAAGCTTTGCTAAAGAAGGTGAATCTAGCAGCTGCTGCAATGTTAATCCAGCTTTCTCAGTGTCCAAGCATCATTGCTGTTCATCACCCAGCAAGCACACAATGCAGAAGTGCTTATGTGAGCATTTTCTTACAGGGAGACTTATAGAATGGTGAACTTCCATTTCTTTTCAACTTTTATTATTACTACCATCAAACTCAGAATGATCACCTCACCGCTACAGTTTCTGGACACATATAGTTATGAAATAGTAGCTGAAACATTTTTCATTCAAAAAGATGAGGAAACCCAAATTGGGCTTGGATTATTTTCCATCTTGTTTGCTTGATTTCTACTGTCTGTTATTTGTTCGGCTTTTTTTACACTTTAGACAAACATGCCAAAACTTAGAACAAGTGAAAAATGTGAATGACAAGGCAGTATTAAAAACTTTCAAAAGATGTGGCCCTCAGTTTCTTGGAAAACTTTATAAACAAGCAAAATAGTCTTATCATTTTTGTGATACACAGACTCTGTACATTTCTGTGTCAGAACATGGCCCAAGAACAGGAGATAAGTGACTTCTGCCACAATGTATTAATTCAAGAACACAGAGTTGGAGATATTTTCCTGTGTGAAACAAGGTGTTTTCCATGTCAAAAGAAGCTGAACGTGAGAATGGGATGCTCACCCACTGGCAGAGGTGACTCATCTAGAGTGAGAAGCCATGTACCTTGATGAGCATTAAGTCTTTGCTGTCACTATACTTCCTCCATACTGTCAAACATCAAGTTTTCACCAATGTATGTTTCTGGACAAACCAAAGATCTCTGAAACTAGGGCTGCCTTCTCCTGACTGAGAGAAAACAATGCTTATTGCTCTTTAGATTTCTGGTAACAGTGAAAAATGCATTTATCTTTATATGCCAAGCAGAAACCAGAGTCATCTCCCCACTGTCATCTCATACAACTTGTCTCCAGGTGAATGTTGTCTTCCTAGATTAACAATGTCCATCTGACAGGTTAACTCTCACCTCAAACGCAGAGATTAGGGATTATTTGAGTAAACTACCAAGCACATCACACACAGCATTCCCCTGTTGAGAACGGGAACCAGGACACAATACGCTGTAATCACACACCCACACTTCATGGTCTCTGACTGTTTCAGTAAGGATGTTCCCAGAAATAACCACAAATACCACCTTCATCAAGAAAGGGTGCTTGAGTTCACTTAATAAAGAGGTGCCAAGCTACTTCTGGAAAGCCTTGAATTTTCACAGCCGTATTTTCCTCTGTAAAATTAGGCAGAAGTGGAAGGGTTTTTTATTATCTCCTCCATCTTAAAACACAAACCTAATATGAAATCAATACTGCATCTGACTCTCTTTAAAGCGTTGCCTTCCCCAAAACAAATTTACAACAGATCTAGACAGGAGAAAATTTAAACTTTAGCTAAAAAACAGTTAGAGAAAAACAGCTTTGGAAAGAATCCTATCTTGTAACAGCAGCACCAGATACATCTCTTGTGGCTTCAAATAGAATTTGAGAAGTGCGTTATTGCATACTGCATTGAGAGTCCTCGTGAGTTTACTTTCTATCAATAGGACACTTACATGTCATCCATTTTGTTTTTCAGAATCCCATCTGCTTTGGATTAATCAATTACTTGTGTTCCTGTAATTAAAATCAGACACAGCAAATACTGTAAAGGTTAACTTATTATTGCCCTACTTAAAGGCAGCAAGACTTGAAAGTAAAATTATGCTAACACTTCTGGAAAGCTTTTCTTGCGTCACTGTCGGTCATGAACCATCAGGCAGGTTGTGATGTTCATGCATTCAGACTAGTTTTCCACCACTGGTGTTTATGAAACCCACCTCTGAATCTGCTCCTAAAGGACTTCACCATCAGCAAAGCTAATTTCTATTTCTTGAACAAGATGCATTAAGATCTACAGTTGGAAAGCCTCCCTTCTGAACAGTCTCATCCTACTCTTTCCCAATCTGTTTCTCAGCTCCCATCCAGTGTGTACACAGGTGTGAATATATATTTTTTTTTCACACACACACACACACACGTATATAAGCACAAGGACTGTGCCTTGTACCCAGCAGTTACTGTATATCAGCTGCAAAGGGCTGAAAGCATAGCCAGTGGCAGTTGAAGAGTTTGGATGCAAACTTCCATCCCTCTTTGAACCAGGTAAACCATTTGTTTCAGAGGCTTGTAACTGGGCCAAGTTTTGACCCATGTCCTGAGACAGTGCTTTTTTAGGGCAATTTCTCAATGGTTCGAACCAGAAAGGTGCCAGGTCTTAACAGAATGTTTTCAATAATTTACTATATGCCAAATGATCCATTTTCCTTTGTTTTATCCTTAGAAACCCCCAAAAACAAACACCAATCAACCATCCCCAAATCTAGGACAGATACATCACCCTGAGAAAACTGGAAATATACTAAATATTTTAGAAAGCAATAAAAAAACCCTGATCATCTTGTCTCATATTGAAAAGTGCAGACAACTCTTATTTAATGTAATTATCTACTTTATCTGCCATAACAAAGAGTGAATAGTACAAAGAAACCAATATAATAAGCAAGAAAGCTGTAATCTGGAGTATATTTTCAGATGTGGGATAAAAGCATGTTTTGTTTTTCTAAACTGTGTTGCACAACTGCAAAGCTAAGGTGCTGCATCTCAAGTAAGCAGGGATGACATTTGGGGATAACATCTTTTGCATATTGTCTGTACAAGGATTCTGAATGAAGAAAAAACCCCAAGTATTCAGAATCTTTCCCTTCAACATCTCAAAAAGAAATTTTATACTACTTTCAACTAAAAGAAACATCTTGTAGAAAGCTGCTCTTAAGATTCAGTTGTCTGATTTATCTACCTTTAGCAAATAAGCATTATTGTGTAGGAATACTCTTAATCTTGGTCTGTGAGAAAATGCTGTATTTTTCCCCACTCAACAGAACAGTCTCAGTCTACCTACATATTTTTCTTGAACAATCTTTCAGATTTATATTTTCACCTCTTTACCTAGATCCATCCCTATTCCCCTTCACTCCTGCCAGCTAACCACCTCACTTGTCCATTCTTCAGTGAGATCCTACATGGCTGTTTGACCTTGCAAAAGGTTTTAAGAGCAGCAGGTAGGTAAGTTATCCAGTTGCCCATGTATGTGGTCATTGCACTGTGAAAAAAACCAAAATAAATTCTCAATGCTCCCCAAACTATTTCATATTCAAGTCAACCCCAAATGTGTGAGCTTTCAAGTAGGCAGAAAAACAGTTCCAGCAGAGTGGGATGAAGATCTGCTGTTAGCAATTCCACTATCACATGGTGCCTGGTTCACAGCAACATTGCTTTTCCTTCTACCCACTTGCAATCCAGCCTGTAATTGCAACCCACTGCCTGAACACTGGTGTGGGCTCAGAGAAAGAGCTAGAGCCAATTCCTGCTTCCAAGCTGGGTTGGGTTTGCTAGGCAAATAGGCACAAAATCTAGTAAAGCTCACACAGATATAACTCTGAATACAGTGAAGGAGCCCAACCATTGAGATAGTGCTTTTATGGCCACTTTTCAAGCAAAGGTGCCATCTGAAAGTATTGCAGGACGACATGATGAGTGCAATTACAAAAGCTCAGGTAATAAAGAAAATTTAACTGTTGCACTAACTTTTTACCTCATTGGAGGTTAAAAAAAGAAGGTAAGAAAATCATGTGTCAACCATCAGGCAAATAAAGCCCAAGTAAGAACAAGACTCAAAATCCAGATATATTCACACAGGTATTAACTGACCTCCCCATGAAGAAAGATGGAAAATTTGCTGCTCGAAGTGGCTACACGTTCAATGACTGCAACTAGCATGGATAAACAGAAAAGGTTTTTCTGCAGGTTTTATGGCAAAATGGGAATTATGTATAAAGACACAACTAACCAGAAATTTATGTTTGGTAAGAGAATGATGAAGTCGGTGCCTGCATGAGGAAGACATGACTACATACTGAGTACGCTCACGTGAGACAGACAGACCAATAAAGAGAGTTGTCAGCAGTTCCAGAACAATTCTTCCTGCTCTTGGAAAGAGGATGCTGTGTCAATGGAGGAGAAAGCACAATGCAGCAGGCAAGCAGCATAGCAGAGAATGTTACTGCAGGTAGCTCAGGATAGAAGACATAATCCAGTGACTCTCTGGTCAAGCAACAAAAGAAGTGACTGAAGACTGGTGATCCAGTAAGACTGGTACCTGTGGAGGATGGATAACAAGACATTTATTTCCAATCAAAATCTTTTACAAAGCTTTCTGAGAAAGTCAACAGGTTTCCCACAGTAGCTACAAAAGGCCCCACAAACATCACCCCCCTCCAAAAAAAAGAGCCTAGAGAAAACATTTGTTAAGAGTACAGTATTCAAAGTTTTCTAGTTGTTTGAAAACAGCACATTGCACACTGGCGTTTTGGTTGAAATGTTCAGACAGCCCAAAGAACTCCTGTTTTCCTTGTATAGGTATCTTCTTGGGTAAAACAAGGGAATGCAACGAAATTAATGGGACTGCAATAACACAGCAACAAAAGTTCCCCTGGAACTGTTCTACAGAATGAGTGGGCAAATCAAAACCATAAAATCAGCAGTATGTGTCAACCTTCCATATTATTCATAGAATTAGGAGCTTTTAAGATGTGCCAGCCTTGGGCTTTTTTGTTGCTTATGGCATGCATGACATGTAAGAGACCAGCAAGCACCCATCATTACTGAAAACAGGGTATTTTAGTGATACTGGCATGACTAAAATGTAACTGCTGATCAGTGCCAATTAGCTAGAATAATCCTGTTAGCATTAGCTCGTCTGTTCATTTATAAATCTCTGCAACCATAACTGTATTTGAAGTTCTTTCTAACACTAACGCCTTTTGTATAGTGCTGAAAGCCGGCAAAACACTCATCAATTGAACAGCTGATATAACAAACAATCCTTTTTTAACCCTTTGCAATCCCAATGTTATAAAAGTACTTTGGCGCATTAACTCTATCATATATTGACCAAGTTCATACATAATTTTGTTATATTTTACTGTGATGCTTATTCTCTTGCCTAGCAAAGAATCTTATCAAATACTGAGTCTTACATCCATAAAAACGAAAGTATATTTGCTTTTTACTTATTGCTATTTAATTTGTACCAGAGGAGTACTTTGGCAAGAAATGCTGAGCTGGAAATAGTTGACAGTGTTGTTTGAAATTACTGGGCAGCTGTCCTCAGCTTTGGATGAACTTTTTGATGAAATCAAAATGGACAATAAAGGAAATGCAAGGGAGGTTTCATTAAATAAATTTATTTGTTAAAATAATTTAACTCCAAATACAACTGCTGAGTTTGCATTGAGTTCTATGTACAATTCTTGTTTTATTTGAAACATCAAGGTTTAAACAACTGACATTGTTACAAAACAAACTGTTGCCCCATTTTAAGTTGCCAGTTGTATTAGAGCTCAACAATTAACTGTGAAATACATTAATTCACCCTAGGAAACTCCAAATCAACAGCATTAAGCCTGATTCCAGAACCCACTTCAGTCTCTCTTCAAACCCTGATCAAGAATTAACAGATGCACACAACAATGCAGATAAAAGCCTCCTGCAGTTGTCAAACATTTGTTTTTGTTGTGGAGTTTCACAATTAAAGCCTAACCAGTGCTTTGATGGCACACTGGTAAAAAAAAAATAAAAATAAAAACCAAACATGCACAAAACCCCCCAACCAAATTGTTGACATCTTTAGGCAACATTCTATACAGGAAAGCAAATACCAGTAGTTTTCCCACAGAAAAATAATGGCAACTGTAGCACTGAGGTTAGGGAGAGGCTAGAACCAGAACAGAAAATGTCTCCAAAACTTTTTTTGATGCTCTGAAGGGGCAGACACAACAGGATAAAAACAAAAGAAAAACAAAACCCAATGCAGTTATGTTAAATATTCTTGATCTGATTCTGGTTTGTTTGCCTTGACTAGTTTTTGTGTGTATTTTTAAGGGAAAGAGGAAACAGTTGCTCTCACTATCATAGCTTAAAAGAATAAAAGTTGCAACATTTAAAAAAACCAAACAAAAAAACCCAACAAAACTGGAGAAATGCTGTCTTCGTAGAAAAATATAAAACTCTACAAGAACAGCCAAAGCAAAAGTGGGTCTTTGGAACAAATAATATTTTAAGGCATGTTATAAGAAACTTTCAAATACTATATAACTGGAAATCCTATCAGGGTAGAAATGAAACAGTGACCCAAGACCAAGGACTCCCACAGGGTGGCCACACAGGTGCTGTGCGGCTCACTCACCTCCCTTTCGGCTACCCCTAGAATTTGAAAAAAATCTGTCGAGTGCAACTGTCATTGATTCAAGCTCCACTATCTTCACATTAGTGGAAATACAAATAGTGCATAACTACTTCCTCAGACCTATACAATGAAAACCAAAACTTACGCTTTCCCCCCTGCCACATTGTGCGGTAGCTTATTTATGGCCTACGTTTCTGAAAATGTAGGAGTGTACTGAAGAAACAAGACTGGGAGATACTTCTGTAAATACCTTCTGTTAAATGTTTTACTGTGCGTTTCTTCCCTGTATTAAAAGCCTGTCTGTTTTATAGCATGAACCTCATGTTAGGCAGTTTATATTGTACTTGTATGCCATTTTCTTGGTTGATAAACAATCTGTGAGGTAAGATTTTTAATATTTCTGTAAATAACATTGCATAAAATATAATTCCAACTGAGTTTAAGATTTGGGTTGTTTCTTTGAGCATTTAGGCAGTGGATTTCACACTGACAAGCTGAGCAGTACCTGTCAGGAAATGTTTTACTGTATTAACAATACAGATATTTTAAAATTGAAGTATAATTAACTCAACATCTCACATCTTACCCAAGCATGGCAGCTACCACGACGGGCAGGCGGGGGGGAAGAGAACATTCATACCATCTAGTTTAGGCATATAAGTTCTGTGACTTGGAGGACCAAAGTTAAGAGCCTAAGTTTGCTATGTAGTCAATGGAAAGAGGTAGGTGCCTCTAGGAGGGCAATTCAGAGCACCCAAAATGGGCATTCAGATGCCAGAAATAAATGGTGTGCCTATCTCCCTAAGAGAACAAAGTACAGTAACGAAAGCTTCACAAGGTAGATGGGAAATGGGCTACATATATATTCTAGTAAGGCTTAATGTTTTGCGACATCTAATGCCCTTTGACACACTGGTTGTGGAAAGATCTTGAAAGATTAAGGGCAGAGATGGCCAGTTCTCTTTCATTATTAGGATTACCTTTAGTTATCATCCACTGACGTGTAATTCAAAATGTTAATGACATTTACGTATGAAAATCTGCAAAGCATTTTGTACTCAAGTTTCCTTTGTAGCAGATGAGTGCATTTTCAGGAAGTTCTGCAGATGGAGGCAAAACTCTCAAACGTAACTCCAATTACAGCATTTCTAAGGGCCATATACACACACACACACACTCAACACGCACACACATCCCAGCACCCCAGTTTTCACTCATTTAAACACAAGGAACTACACTGTTACTGCACAAGATTGAAAAACTAATAAACACATGGTGTTATTTAGACCACAGGCTCAGTGACTCTGTATTTTTACGGCCAATTTTACCTATAAAAGATCCAGCTCAAGACAATCTCTTCAGCATTTAAAATCTAAACATTGTGATTGAAAACTTTTCTATACTTTGATTGTAAGACTTCGGAATAGGTATTTCTGTGCCATTAGTCATGCAAATGATAAATACTTCACTGCTATGAAACTAGCAAGTCAGAGCTTGAGCATCCTTTCAAAATAAAATATTGGCTCCCACCATCTAACACTCCAATAATTGGGGCAACCTTTGAATAGTGTGTCAGGCAATTAAAGAGCCATTTCCACACTCACCTAAGGAATTACAACCATAACCATTTCACCTCTGAACTAAATGATTTCACATTGTTATTCAATTTAAATTTTCAACATTAAAGCTATCAAATAGCAAACTTGATTTTTCAAAGGTTAGTTAGGGATCACACCAGAGAATGTAGCCCTTAAAGGCAAGAAAAACTGTTGTCTTTAACAAACTTAAAAATGCAGGATGTTCATACTGTCCCACGAGGTTTCTGCAGAAGGGAACATATGGATGCAACATGGCTTAATTTTCCTTACAAGATGGTACTAGTTAATCTATTAAAGTGTTCCTTGTTAGTAAGGCTCAGCAATTTTTTTTCATCACAGTTGCTTCCTCCTGGTTCAGTAAAGTGATAAAGATGCTTCCTGCTTTGTAAACAGAGGGTTTGTTTGGCTTTTTGCAGACCAAAACCTGAAGCGATCCTCCATTTTTGAGCAGCAAAATGAAAGATTTAAAACATTCCAATGCCAACTATTTCTTCACCTGCCATTTGTTTTCAGATCTTGCCTCTCATTTCACACACTGATTCAATGTTTTCTTTTTCAAGATGTGGGATTAAGTGTTGAAATAAAAGCATCAATTTTGGAAAAAGAAATTCAAACTATATAGGTCTCTGGTAGCCTCTTCCTCTAACACTGTCAGAAGTTCTGGTGAAATCAACATATTTGACTGAACAAACTTGGCCACAAGTGATAGCGCACATCCTGAAGCACGGTAATTAGACACTGAAAGACTTGGCTCTCCTTTCGCACTTATGCTAGTTGTGAATGGTCTTCAGAGATATTCTCTCCACTGCTTTTGTTTCCCATTTCCAAAAGTTTTCCATCTTCTTCGGAAATAGTTGCTGTTGTTGCTGTCTGACATGACAAACATGAGTATGCTCAACTCGAACGACCCTGTAGATCAACTGGCTATGCCATAAAATTGCAGGTGCTCAAAGGGAAAAACAGGTGAGATGTGGTCATTTAACCCAATTATATTCAGAGTCAGTGATAGACTTTCAATGCTCAGCTCTGAGTTAATGTTGCTACTTCACTACAGATGTATTTCAAGTGACTGACAAACCAGGAAGTGAAGTAGACAGTTTTACCACCTTACAAAATTTCTGCAAATGAAGTCCAGGTCAGGTAATTTTTAATGCTATTGTATATTACATGCAGAACAACAAGGATCATCTTTGTCTGGCTGTGCTGCATAGTTCATTTGTCTAACAATTTCCGCAAAGAGCTCATCCACCATTGTTTTACTTTTCGCAGAGGTCTCCATAAAGGGGCAGCCCCATTCTTCAGCTAAGGCTCTGCCTTCACTCAATGATACTTCTCTCTCACTTTCCAGGTCCACTTTATTACCGACCAGAATTACTGGCACCTTCTCATACCTACAGTTTAAAACAAAAACAAAAATGGCAGCATTAATTGTATTTTAAAACTGGCATTTTAAATGTAAGCAGCTATTTGCAAAAATTACAGACCTAACAGGACATTTGGATGATCTTAAAATTTTATGCTGATAAAATGCTTTGTGTATTTTGCATTCTAGCAATCTGATGCACATCTCCTTCCTCCCAGAGATTTCTTGGAATCCTAGAGAATGTTTCATCCTCTGAAATTTCTTTCCCACCAGGAAATCTGCCAAGCATGCTTCCATGCTACAAAAACTAGGAATATAATATTTTCTACGTGGACAGTCTCAGTTAAGGTACAAGAACAGAATGTATGTTCAGCCCTTCCTTCAACATCGTCCTCTTTCTCCCTGAACAGGAGAGGAAGCACAGAGTCAGGAATCATGTTGTATTCCCTGCCTGTGATAAGGAGGATGCATTCCCCTCCATTTCAAAAAGTACATTTATTTACCTTTGGGTAATATATATAGAAACCTCAGATTAACAATAAAGGGAGAAAAATCAAAGTGCCAGTAAATTCATCTGAAATCTCAGGAACTGCAGCCCACTTCAAGTACCGTACACACACAAAACACTATTATATAAGAACGTGTATTAGCCAATACAGAATATATAACTGTCCGTTGCAGTATTCACATCATTATGCCAGTTAAACAAGCTGAAAAGAAAAAAAGTTCTAGGCAATGCTATCATAGTTCTGCTTCATAATCAACTTGGACAGCACAATAGATCATATAAGCTCTGAAGGAATTTATTATTTTGCAACTCCTTGCGAGGGGGGGAGCCTTGACAAATTCTTTTTACGTTAAAATGCCTGCATTACTTTTTTTTTTTTCATCCTCACATGCACGAGGGCATGGAACTAAACGAGTGTTCAGTCAGGTTTTAAATTTCCATATTTGCTGTAACAGAGAAAAAAAACACTGGGCCTATTTCCAAAATGCTCTTAACACTGGTTTTCTCACGCAAGAAACAAGAACCAAGTGAAAAACTGACTATGCCTTTTAGATCTTCATCTGGCTTAAATGCAAAGAGAAACAAGATGGGCCTCCCTTAATTTAAACCTGATTTTCTACTTTGTATTAGCTTAGTAGTACTACTTCGAGGTAAATCATTTGAGTAAGACCAAGATGTGGACAGACCAGTCGTAGCTGACACCTGCAAGAGTTGAAGACATCACTGTCCTTAAGCGATCTATTACTCCTCCATACCTCCTGCTCACCTTCCAGGCAGGGCAGCAGAGCAGAGCTGGTCCACGTGCCTCAGCTGGTTAAGGGAAACATCCAGCAGCTTGGCCTAACCTACCAGACATGATAAAACTCAGCTGTCAAGACCCTGGACCAGAACAGGGGAACCTATGCATTCCTGCCAGCTCTACTGCAGGGATGGTGGGTTCATACAGAGTCAGAAAGGATAGAGAGGGCAGTAATTTTTCAGATCACCTCAACAACCCTCACACCATCACAGCAGTATCAAAAATTGGTCCAAGATGAAGCTGAAATAGTCTTTTATCTAACTACCGAAATGTCATTTAATCCAGAGTCTAGGGCTGTAGTCAATAATTGTAGAGAATTTCCACCATTTATCCTATCCTTGTTTACCATCTGAAGAGACACAATCCATTTCTCACTCTTTGGATGTATTTAGGACAATAATACCTTTGAAACTCGTGCAAGAGCTAGGCTGCCATTAATTAAGTTCCAAAATGAACACAAGCATCTTGAAATCTGTCCTCCTGCATTTAAACACGGTAGTATAGTCTTTAATTACATAAGATGGATGACACTCAACAGATAAGACAGCAATTCAACATTTCTTTTTACCGTTACTGCTTAGATGCCTGCGTATCTTATGATATTTGCCATACAGCATTAAAAACCCTTCAATGAAGGTGGAATCGGGGATACCTTCACTGCATTTCTTGATATCTGAGGGCCTCAAACCTAGCCCTACCCCCAGCTCCTCCAGGTATTTTGTATCTTCCCAATTTTAGCAGTGGGAAAACCTGAGTAATTCAAAGAAGCCACTTGAGAAGCATTCAGTAAAGTAGATGAGCCAGAACACGAGAACACCTCTCCTTCTTCTGCAAGATCACTGCAATTTGTTGAGAAACATATAAGGAACCTCCCCATACATTTGTTGCAGATTTATAGCCAGTTCCACTGTAATATTTAAGTGCTTAGAAAAGGTTTAGCAACCCTGGTAAAACTAGGTAACTAAGTATCTGAAAATCTCTTTACTATGAGTACTCAGCACCTGGCAAACAGAGCAGTCAAAATGCTGAAGTTTCATTCTAGAGAACAAAAAGTGGAACAAGAAGCTGACAGGCTAGATGTGAAAAGGCTAATTTAATGTATTTGCACAGGATCATCTATGATCTATCAGGTAGAACAGATAGAAGCACTTTTCTGTATCGATTTTTCCTGCTTTTGCCTCTTGCATTAGCCCTATTCAGTACCTACCTTTACCACTCAAAATGAGATAGGAATCCTGCAGTCAATAGCCTTAGTCACCTTATAATTCAGATTCCTCCAACAACCACATCACGGCATTAAATTAGGTAAAAAGATGTTTCTGCAAAACTCTCGTTTTGTCATCAAATACCTCCTCAAAGGGCAAAACTAAAGTTGCTTGTGTAAAATACATCCCTGTATTACCTAATTTTTGAGTAGTCAACTTTACAGAGAAAATATTTTCTATATGTATATTCTGTGTGGCTTTGATACTTTGTATTTATAGAGATACAAATATATACTTATGCCAGTCTACAATACATATAAAAATGTCTATGATATTCATACACACATATATAATCATACAATTTGTTTTTCCACATACAAAACTCAACATCCATAACCTAGAAAAACGGAGGCTGGAATATGGCAAATAAAGGGAAATCAGACCACGGATATTGAGCAGAAGACTAGCTCAGGTATAGGCTTATGAACTCTAGTTCAGTATCAGTCCAGTCAATTCCAGGTGGAATATGGGTGAGCCAGACCTAATGTCTGTGCATTGTATTCTCCACATACCAAGATGATGATGTTGGACAGTGCCATACATACAGACATACATACATACAGACCAATAGGTCTCTACAGAAACTATGTGTCTTCACATCAGCTCCTGCTTGTTTTTATTCAGAGCCTCTAAATGTCTCCACACTGTACTTTCCAGCTTTTAGATTCTGGAAACACCATAGAAACCCTAGCTCTTGACTAAATCAAGCTCTACAAGCTCTGAAGTTCAGGCTGGCTCTCTATCCATTACCTCACAATCCTGCCAGAATTTTCTGCCCCATTTAGTATGCCGGGCAAATTTCTTTCTGACAAGTATTGGGGAGACCTCGGATCAATGCTCTCCTTACCACAGCTGCTGATCTTGCTGGAAGCAACTTCTGCCTGCCTCTGGAAGCTCCACTCACTATTCGCAGAGCTTTGCACTTGGCCAGACGTTGGCACACCTGTCGCTGAGGTGCTAAGCAGCAGCACAGGCCCACAGTAGGAAAGGGCAATTTCTCAGATGTGGTGGAATTATACAATCCTAATGAAATCCGAAGGGAAAAAGAATATCTCTTCCCCACAGGCTTTACACCCTGTTGAATTTCAATAACCCAACAGGAAAAAGCAACCTTCCAGTACCTGGAAGGGGGCCTACAAGAAAGGTGGAGAGGGGCTCCTCACAAAGGCTTGTAGTGACAGGACTAGGGGGAATGGCTATAAACTGCAGAGGGAAAGATTTATACTAGACATAAGGAAGAATTTCTTCACCGTGGGACTGGTGAGTCACTGGCACAGGTTGCCCAGGGAAGCTGGGGGTGCCCTGTCCCTGGAGGTGTTCAAGGTCAGGTTGGATGAGGCTTTGGGTAGCCTGATCTAGTGGGATGTCCCTGCCCATGGCAGGGAGTTTGGAACTGGATGATCTTTAATGTCCCTTCCAACCCAAACTATTCTATGATTCTATGAAAATAGCTTCTTTACAAGGGGTGTGGGGGTGGGGAGGGAACCAAACAAAAAAAAAAACCACCAAGCTGCCTTGCAATGCAGAATGACTTCCATCAAACCCAGGAATTCACAAATTCTTCCAAAAACTTCAAATAAGATCTAACCAAATCACAAATATTTCTGGAGAGCAAGAAAGGCAAAAGCTCTGTCACCTATACCAGAGCCCTGACGCGCCAGACAGCTGCTGTCTTTGCAGTATGCACACTGGTCAGGATAGAAGCTAAGGTCTTGCCTTTCAGCACAGCCCCATCTTCCCCTGCCTATCCTTTAGCACTACAGAAGTGGCACAGTTCCTGGAGCGGGAAAAACCCATTTTCTTAGGACTTTGAGCAGCGCTTATCATTCCTAATAAAAAGCATGAGGGTCACCTGAAAATGAGGATCATTGCCAGCTTCTTCTGTATTAGTGAAGCACAATGTGTATTCTAGGACAAACACCATAGCAGAGCACGTCAGAAATACACTCAAACGTGGTGCAGGAAGGCTTGACTTTTCAAGAAGAAAGAAAATTTCTCCTTCAGGAAGAAATTTTTGCAAGACCAGCTACATAGCGTTTAAAGAACAAGGTACTTCACCCTGTTGAAGTGATCTCGCTACCTTGGGCTCCAGCACAACAGATACTGATCAGTGGCAACTCCTGAATAACAGGATGGCAGTCATTTATAACTCCATGAGAGATGCTGATGCAGAGTCAAACATCATCATATCTAGGATTATCACTACTGGCAAGATACAGCTGTTGCTCCATAAAAAGACAATCAGCATGTATTTCCAAGTCCCAGATAATTATTCAGTGCTAAACCCCACCCTGTTAGCCATATTTAATGAGCTTCTGGGACCAACTGGCCACAGTAAATCCCTTGGTTTTCCTGAAGATGGACACTATAACCACATGGAATAAATAAATGCACAGACTTTAAATGTTTTATGTGGCTCAGTTATGCACCACTGACCATACAGCCTTATATGTCACACAGCAATATACAGTTTTTTCCATTTTATTTTACCTCACACAGCACATATCATCCACATTTCTGTTTAGATTAATATGCATCATTCGAAAAATAGCTCAAAACATTTAGAAAGCCTCAAGATGAATGGTATGTAAATGATCTTCAGAGACTTTTACCTCCCATTTTTTCTGCCTTCAATCTTATTTGGGAAGAAAAACATCAGCAGTACCTGACATCAAATCTGAATCTCTTTTACATGGTAGTTTTCAGATTTCTTGTTAGAGCCGTCATTGGGTAAAGACAAAACCAAAGATGATGGACAGTGGAAATACAGTAAAATGAAGAATAAAAAGAAAGAATTAAAAAATATATGTACACAAAGGCTAATAAAACTGATTGATTGCCTTAAGCTATCCTAGAGATTGCTTCATACCCCTAAAATGTGGATCAGGGGAGTATCAGTAGTGTAGAAGACAGTTTCAAATAGGTTCCTGATTTCTAATTTCACATTCTGGGACTGTGGCATATTTTCTAGGATTTTTGCCTGAACATCATATCAGAGACAAATATGATCAACCAAAACACAAACTGCCTGTAAAATAAAAACAAATTAAGAGGAAAAATTCCGTATTCTTAAAGACCATTTCTTATAAATAGCTTAAGTCCTGTTGACGTATGATTTTTTGTTTTACACATTAAATACTGGGACCACTGAAATGTAAGAGGTACCTATTAATGATAATTATTCCTAACTGTCAAACAGAGTCTCCAATACAAAACCAGCTTTATTACCCTTCTACATACAGGTTGTCTTCCCCTCTTTGTGCTTTTTTTTTTGTCGTGTTTTTTTTGGGGGGTTTTGTTGTTTGGATTTTTTTTTAAATGTATTTCTGACATTTTTTCTAGTATTTCAAAAAAGGGAAGTAATTTCAGGAATAAAGACATTAGGGACAATGATGTAAATAAGATCATAAGGTCAGTAAAAATAGACTTACAAAATATTTGTGGTAAGAATCCTGCCAAAATACACAGCAGAAGAATTCTGGGTGATATGATATAAAGTACAATTAAATAACAGTCAAATCTATTAGCTTGTTCACCAATTCACACATAAATATTACTAAACATTATTTCATAATATAACTTTCAAACTTTGATTGCCTGCAGTAAAATCTGTTATAACTTCAAATTTCCCCACTTAGAGAAAGAGTATATTCCAAATAAAACCGTCAAGACCTTTTCTTATCCCTTTCACACAACTCCTTGAATATTCAGTGCAGAATCTTTAATTGTCAAAACTTATACCAGCTTCAGAGGATAAGACAAGACATCCAATGTTCCCCAGTCTGACTCCTAGCCTCTCAAACACCAGGATGAGAGGAAGCAAGAGCACAGAATTGTCAAGGGAAAACAAACAATCTTAACCCTGTCTTGAAAGCTTCCCATTCTTGAACTAAAGCAACAGAAAAGATACATATGTACTTCTAAAGCAATTACTACCTTGTCTTAAGGCATTCAGGCAGAGAAGTACTGCAAATATACACCAGTGAAGATGTGCCTATAGCTGTATTCATGAATAAAATGTGTCAGGAGTTAGATAAGTAGATCTAATGAGAAGTAGGTTTCTCAAAAGTTTGAGCACTTTGCTCTCCTATGAAAGTTATTACAGCTTCTCAGGTAAATCTATACAGAACAGCTGTAAAACCAATTGCAATTAGGTAGCTGAGTCATGAATTATTTTGCCATAGAGAACGGTGTATGCCCTAATTGCAAGGCTGGGGATCTAACATTTTATTCTACGCTTGGACATAAACTCCTTATATAGCCCTTGGGAAAAAAACTTTTCAGATGGGTAGGGCTGAGGCATACAAAGTCAAGATAATTGTACTTAGTCATCAGACAGCAAATTAAATAATAACTATAAAACAACATGAAGAATAATATTAGAATAATAAATAACCACCACACAGGTTTCAGAAACTATCTTTGTTCTTGTACACAAAATTTTCTGGAAATAATCAGCTCAACTTAAATAAAATACTTCTAAACCAATTCAGTTCTGCGGTTATAGTCAGCTTATACTTCCCAGTTTGGTTTCAAGGTCTAGGAAAAGTCTTAACCAGTGCCAGTTTGGCAGACTCACCCTTGGTACTGTGATTGTAAGTAATTAGAGGAAATGGTTTTCTTCCAAGCAAAAGCCCAAGGAGCAACAACAACAAACACCAATGTAATGAAGCTCTCTGTATATTTGCTTCCCTATTGTTTCTATAAGCACTTTCCAGCCACAGCACTTTAACGTATTATTTCTAGGCAGCTTACTGCTGAGAACATCCAAGGGACAAGAATGGTGGATGGTACTATCTGTAACATACTCAAAGGCTATCTGGTAAACTCACATTCCTTTGCTGCAACAGAGGGAAAAGGATGATGCGTGTCATTTCTGCATGAAGGACATAAAAGAAGTTTCCAGGCTATTTCCAATCACTTCAGAGAAATTCTCATCTTTAGAGGATTTTCCGCATCTATGACCTCACAGGGCAACTAAATAGAATAACAGAATAACTAAACGCCTTCCAAATGTTCAGCCTGGTTCTGCAAGTCACTGTGGATAAAAAGCCTATCTTTAGCTCTGTCACCTGGTTAAATGGTAAAACAGCAAGTGTACCTGAAAATTCAACAGCCTGCCAACATGCCTTACGGGAGAGGAGTTCACTATTGGGAAGTCCTAAAGAAAAATCCACGATCATCAAGATCTTGGGCAGGCCTTTTCTCAGCATGTTTTCAGAACTCCATAAATGCTTAAGCGATGTCCAATGACATTTCTGGTTACCTTCCCACTAAGGCTCTGGCATAGGAAATGAGAGGCAAATGGCATTTTGAGCACAGGGGATGACAACAAGGAGCCTATGACAGGAGTAGCAACGGCTCTCAACACAGCCATTTCAGATGCTTGAAAGCCTTCACAAACAAGAGGTTAGCTTTCACCTTAAACAGGACACCTCTCCCTAGTTTCTATCACTGCTATTCATATCTAGCACTGAAGCCTATCAAGATTGAAAAGACTAGGCGATCCATAGCATCTTTCTGCTTAGCAGCAGGTTTGCTGTTAGGCTATCCAAACAATATTTTAATCCTTGAGTTCCCTCTCTACATCAATCAAAATTCTCATCTTATATAATCAAGCATCAACATCATCCTGCTGAAATCCTGCAGCAGTGGCCACATTTAGCAATTTTGGAACACTGGAATTTACAAATCAGAACTTTCTATTCCTTGCTACAGTTAATAGTCAATAACTAAAAGTTCCAATTCTACATAAAATGCAAGGCGTTATACCTTACAGTTTCTATTCTGACCTGTTCTCTTGTTCCTAAAAGCAACAGGAAAATCAGAATGTCCTACAAATCTGAGATCCTCAAAAGTACACTGATTTCATTTAGTTGCTGTCTCTATACTCAGTTTGCATTGAAAAAACTCTACCTATCTACAAAATTATGAACATATTACAAGGCACAGTATGGTTGCTTAAATATAAAATTCTTCAGGATTTCCAGACACTGAAGTGGAGTATCTATTGCTGCTACTAGCTGTAGGAATGGCTCAGTGTACTGAAAACTAGGCCTCATATTTAAGTACTTACCTGTAAGTGTCTATAACTGAAAATTATTCTCAAAAAATAGTTTTTCTATCTTAAATATTTTTAAGCCATATGCCATACTAATATATTAATGTCTACTCCAATATAATGAGCATGACTGCACCACGTCAAGGTTTGCATTACCTACTGTATGTACAGCGTATGGAAGAAACTAATATTAGAGACTACCATCTATCTTTTATTTGTATTTTGAAGTCATAAAAAAAAAGTCATTAAAATGATCTTCCCCCCCAGATTTAACCACTTAATTAAATTTTATCATCCAATACCTTGCAGAAAACACATTAAACAAAGTGAGAGGAGGTCTAACAAATAATTAGAGAGATGTGGGTTCAGTTCCATACCCTGCTACAGACCTCCTGCATGATTTCTAGCCAGTCCCTTGAATTCTGTACCTCTGTTTTCCATATGAAGAAAATGAGTCATTAGATTTAACCTCTGAATGCCTATGGCATGTAAACACTTCTGAGATCTTCCAAAATCTTCCATAAGATCTCAGTAAGGTAAGATGTTCTCGGGGCATTTAGTGTCCTGAGCCAGAAGACAGGGAGGGGGAGCAGAACAAAGCTCCCATGATCCAAGAGGAAATGGTTAGAGACCTGCTTGGCCAATTAGACACCCATGAGACTACAGGACGGATGGGTTCTACCCAAGGGTATTAAGGGAGCTGGCAGAGGTGCTTGCCAAACCCCTTTCCATACTACCAGCGGTCCTGGCTGACTGGGGAACTTCCACTTAACTGGAGGTTGGCAAATGTTATGACCTTTTACAAGAAGGGCCGGAGGGAGGATCCAGGGAACTTCAGGCCTGTCAGTCTAACCTCAGGGCCAGGGAAGGTCACGGAGCAGGTAATTTTAAGTGCTATCACACAGCACATGCAACAAAACCAGATGATCAGGCCCAGTCGACACAGGTTTTGTGAAAGGCAGGTCCTGTCAAACTAACCTGATCTCCATCTACGACAAGGTAGTGGACAGGTAGGGCTGGGCCTGATGATCTCAGTTTTCTTTCCAACCTAGTGATTCTACGATTCTTAGTTATGGAGGCAGAGGCAACCTGGACACCTTGAAAGACACATGAGCAGTTCTGCTCACTTTTCAAGAGAAGATCATCATGCATTCCCGTTATTCTCAGCAGTAGGCTACGTAACACCACAGACCTTCAGATTTTTTTTGTAAGTATTGAGAAAAGATATGTTAGGCCAGATTCTACACCAACATCAAGTTTGCCAGCAGAAACAACAAAGCTTTTAGATTAGGTGTGCCTCAGACCAGAAGCAAGAACACCAGCATGGGGGACAAACCCAAGGTTGTTACCTCACTTCAACTCCACCAGCTTGAGCAGAAACTGCAAGGACTCATAATGTCTTAAAACATTTGCTGACACTAAGAGATTTCTCCTACTCCTTTCTTCTCCACATAAAACTTCTACAAGGTCAAGCTGCCTGCTTTGTCTGACAGTGTGGAATTGGACAGGTCCCTTTGCAAAGGCAATGAAAAATGCAGATGCCTATTAAATGCAATATAACTCTCTTGCACATAATTCAGCAAATCTACAGATTCTAATTGTTTTGTATTTTTCATTTATTACATTTCTGTGTTCAAGGAACTTAACGCTGACTCTAACACGCATTACTATTTATCAATACATGCTTTGTCACAAGAAAACTTGCTCAGAAGGATCCCTCTTGACACGCAAGCCTTTAGATGATTTACTTTAATATTTTAAAACACCCTGCAAGCCTACTGCACAAGGAAGCATTAACAAAGATGGAGGAGAAGGGAAGTGACCAAACAGACTAGTACCAATTCAGATGTAAAGTTTATGCCTGTAGCTGCGTTAAAGAAAAATCTTTGAGACAAATACATTGTTAATATTCCGTTTGGAAAAACTGAAGCAGCATCCAGACCTTCTATAAAGCACAGAGCCTGGAAAGTAATTTAAGAGGACAACGGCAGGTCTAGTTTCTTACAGTTTTGGTCAGTACTGATATCTAACATGCTAGTTTTGACTATAGCTCTTGCCCTCACCATTCTCCAGTCCATAATAACGGCTGAGCACATGCCACAGTGTTTTCTACAACTACAGCACTGGCAGGGTCTCTTTCTGAACACGAATTCAGATAGAACTTAATTGTTATTTAGATTTCTAACTCATTCCAGACTTTGAGCCACAAAACCACGGGGGAGGTCTGTAGTCTAACACCCTGCTCAGAGCAAGGTCAGCCAGGAGTTCTCAACCAGATTGCTCAGGGCCATGTACAGTTCAGCCTTGAAAACCCCAAAGGACAGATCTTCCACAACCTCTTTGGGAACTTATCGCACCACATAATTTAGTTTAACTTTGCCACAGAATTCAAAAATTACTTACAGGTAACGGAGGAAAAGGAGATAAGCAGACAGCTGAGTTGTAAATGGTTTGTTTTGACAGAAAATGGGCTGAGAAACAAATGTCAAAGCTATACAAATTTACAGGTATTTGTTTATGTAAAGGAATTGACAATTATACTAACAGGTCTCAAGACAGACGTATATCCTAGCATTATGAAAGCAAACTGAACTAACCAGATTTCACAGAATTAGCTAAAGCTCAAGCATAAGTAAATGACAACTTCAATCTCTTTATCCTTGTTTATTTAAACTATAGAAAGCAAAACTTTGTGTACTAAAGTAAAAAGTTCGGCTAGCAAAAACAGTCAAACACACATGCATTTTAAGAGGTCTATAGCCCTCTAAGGTATTATTTCACTCTTCAAAGTGTACGCTGTCTTATATTCCTTTAACCAATACATAATCACTGATAAAAATCCCACAGCAAACTTAAACTATTCTAATAGGATTTTCTCCAGCTGATTAAAATTATACTTTTACAGTCTTCAAGAACAGGTCTAACAATTAATTCAAAATCTTCTTAGCAGCATCACCTGCTTCCATAGGATTAGAGTCCAGGAATGATCGTGTCATGCCGTCCAGTCAGAACTACATAAAAAGTAACAGCTTCTCTATGTTAAGGCAAGAGCCTTCTAACTTCAAGAAGCCAGATCTGCTGACTTGCAGCATTATCCAGATTTAGCCTCTGAAAATATGAAAGCCTAGATCACAGAATTCACCTCTGACAATTTAATTGCCACTGTCTGGTCTGTGGAATTATTGTATGCATATGGATATGAACCACATTTCCATGGCAGCTTTTATTTATTTACTTCTAAAAGAATTTGACCTTTTGCACTGAGCACACCTTCACTTCACATAAAACTTAAGTAAAATAAACCTAATGGAATTAAGAAACAAACAAACTGGCATAAATTTCTGCTCAATCATCGGTCCCTGTGCGGAAGCTAAGGCAGATAGATACCAGAGTTTATAGGATATTGCACAACCTGAAGAGAATTTGCGTCTGGTATGAAGCAGAGACTTCTCTGTTGCCCTAGTAACCAAAGAAGAATACAGCTTGATGTCCTTCAAGCTAATAAAAATACCTTACAATGCTTATAAGACAACTTTGCAGAAAAATGCTCTGTTGAGACAGATTTTCCTCACAACAGTACAATGAGGTTACAACTCTGAGCATTTTTCAGAAGATAGACTATTTTACACAAGCTCTAGGCCAGTGGCCATCCTGCTACACAGAAACAATTTAGGAAAAAACAGTGCAAGTTCTACAATTTTCTTCTTTTACCTCAGCAGCAGAATTATGACTTCATATTCTTTTGACTATAGTCAAACTACAACTTGTTACCACCAAAGAAAAAAAACAGATATGAATCTGAAAGCCTTGACTAGTTTCATTAGTAGATGCTCTGAAAGCCTGCCCGTTCCTGCTGAGTTTCTATCAGAGCACTTGACTCTCAACTTGGGAATGAAAAACATGCTGCCATGACTTCAGAAAGTTGGTGGTGCTTATCTTACCAAGTAATTTATCTAATTACCATAAGCCTGGTTTAGATAATCGGAATGTTTGAATGAACAGAGCACCAAGAATGCTTTCTCCACAGTTTTCAAAAGTGACCTTCATCTTTAACAATTCAGTTTTCCAACTCTAGAAATTTGATCCAAACAGAGCATATCAGCTAGCTAAGTGAAACTGTTTCCACATCTAAACATGAATAAGTATAAAATACTGTCTTCCAGCATACTTTCTATAAGGCGAATATAGAATAGGGTTTACTGATAATCTCTCTTCTATGCTGAGCAAAGCTTCAGAGATAATTTTCTTAGGGACATTTTTTGTTCTTTTTACAATAAGACAGGTACCAATTACAGAAAAAAAAAAAAGTCCAACAGACTACTTCATACCAAATCAGCATCCTAAATACATTGGAAGATTTGAAACTAAAGCTTGTACATTCCGGTACCTAGAACTTTCCTAATAAGAACTTGTTTATAAAATGACATCAGATACAGGGTATCTAGTGCATTAAACACTAAGGTCTAAACATTTTATTCTTCCTTCCATGTGTATGTAGATCTCAAATCTAATATTTGAGTAGCTATTAAAATTAAGCCAGGTGGAATGAGGAGCTCAGACACTCATCTCAGATGTTGAGCCATTTGTATTTTAAGTACTGTATCAGTATTAATTTCTGGCTTAAGAAAAAAAGCTCCCTTCTCCCAGCAGAGTTTTACTAACCTGTCTGACAGCCTTTTTATTGTCTATGAAGATACGTCGTGGCACGCGGTCACCTTGAAGACCTTTTTATCTTGCACATGTTAAGCCCTATCAGCTATTAGGCCATGTCTGCACAAGCAAGGTTAGCCTCTGCACCTCTGGGGCTTTAGGCACCTGGCTGCTTCAGCCAATGCCAAAGCTGCATCAGCAGTGGAGCAAGCGTCCCGGGGTCAGAGCCCAGGGCTCTCTGCTCTCAGCATCCTTAGGGCACTAGAGCACCTCTGTGCTGGCACTTTCTCGGTGCCTGTACGCTGGTTGATGACCTGTGTCAGCCAAAGACTTATTCAACTGAACTGACGTAAAGGATGGCCTTTGCTAGCTAGCACAAAAAGCAACACGTAGATGCATGTCAGAGAGGCAGGGAGAAATAAAAAGGTATAAAAGCTTCATAACAAGAGTCTGACTCTTACTGACTTTTTTTTCCTCCCCAAGCCACACCAACCAAAACTTCTTTAAGATGTAAATTCCCATATGGACACCCATTTCAATATTGTGGCTTTATACTGGTTTAACCAAACTTTTCAGTATAGTAATATAGTGACAAAATCCTCATATGTGGACAAAGCCTACTTTAAACCATTTTGAGCAGAAAACAATCACAGAACCTGGTGAAATCTACCAGGTGTTTTTTTGTCCTGGCTCCTGACCCTACAGGCTGGAAGAACAAAACACCCCTACAGGCACATTCTAGCTGTCTCTTTCCAAGTAAACTTATTTTTGAAGTAGCAGCATTTAGGTGGGTAACAGTTTGTAAAAGATGCTAAGGTATAACACACTTTGTTTTATTTTGAGAAACAAAATACTACCTCGATATTTAAATGTTTGTCACATTCTAGGTACAGAAAGGATGATAATTTTTATATTTAACCCTCAAAAGCGACAGTAATAACGGTAAGAAAATATTTGAGAAAGTTGGATTTCTTTTAAGAAACAGCCTATGTTTAGAGGTACCACACACCTCAGTGTCCATTACACTTCCACTGAATCACTAATTAGTAACCAGCATTTCCTGAAAATAGTCCACTAATTATTTTTTCTACATTAAGTTGTCCAATGCAGAAAGGCCACCTCAATTAACAGGAAAGTTTGTTCAGGGGTGCGAAGCCTAGACTGTTCCCAGTCCTTTTAATCTAACCACATTTCTTGCTGACAGACAGAAAGTCTTTCAAAGGAAGGTGTTTTGATCGTCTCTGGGAGAAGAATGCAGACTTCAATTACCACTCCAATTATCCCAGCTAGGAAGGCAATACAATTTCTTAATTTTAGAGTAATAAGGAACTTTCAAGCCGTGCCTTCTCAGCTGTCATCCAAGACTGAGTTTTCCATTGTCCCTCTCTGGCAGATGAGGCTACCATGACACTAGTCACTATTTCTGAATAAAACCATCTGGAGAAGAATTCAACATATGCAAAGTTCAGTGATTTCATACCTTTACTTTCTTGAATACACTCATCTCAACTTAAAAGAGGATGCTTTTTTGTATATTTAAGCCGAATACAGTTTGAAGGCTAGAATAAGATAAAGAAAAAATAAAAAGCAATATCCTGCAAATAAACAACAAATCACACTTAATGTCCAAGTTCTTGAGAATCCGTGGAAAGAACACAGGGTGAACTTTGTTCATTTTCAAAATCCTACTTTCACAGAATCATACAATCGTTTGGTTGGAAAAGACCTTTGAGACAGAGTTCAGCCACATCTATCCACTAGTAAACCGCATCTCTGAGCGCCGCATCTACCTGTCTTTTAAATAACCTCCAGGGATGGTGACTCAACCACCTCCCTGGGCTGCCTATGCCAGTGCCTAATAACACTTTCAATGAATTTTTTTTCCCCCGATATCTAATCTGAACCTTGCCTGGTACAACTTGAGGCCATTTCCTTTCATCCTGCCACTTCTTACTTAGTAGAAGAGACCAACACCCAGCTCACAACAACCTCCTTTCAGGCAGTTTTGGACAATAAGGCCTCCCCTCAGCCTCCTTTTCTCCAGACTAAAAGAACCCTAGTTCCCTCAGTCGCTCCTCATAAGACTTGTGCTCCAGACCCTTCACCAGCCTCATTACTCTTCTCTGGACACACTCCAGGACCTCAATGTCTGCCTTGTAGCGAGGGGCCCAAAACTGAACATAGTATTTGAGGTGCAGCCTCACCAATGCCAAGTACAGGGGCAGAATCACTTCCCTGGTCCTGCTGGCCACACCGTTTCTGTTATCAGGTCAAGATGCCATTGGCCGTCTTGGCCACGTGGGCACACTGCTGGCTCTTATTCAGTGAGCTGTCAACCAACATCCCCAGGTCCTTCTCTGTCAGGCAGCTTTCTAGCCACTCTTCTGGGGTTGTTGCATCCCAAGTGCAGGATTCAGCACTTGGCATTATTAAACCTCATCCTGTTGGCCTCGCCCTCCTCCAATCCCTCTGCAGAGCCTTCCAACCCTCAAGCAGATCCACGTTTCCTCCCAGCTTAGTGTCATCCCCAAACTTACTAAGGGCAAGTTACTTTCTTTCCTACAATGAGTCAACAAGGTAGCAATTCTTCTCAGCAGCTAAAACGTTGTAACCATTTCCCCCCCACCCATTGCCTCCCTATCGGGCCTATAGATACATCAGCTAACCCTGCAATACATGGTATGCGTGTCACCTCCTTCTCTTTTCTTTATGTTGTAGAGAAATCTGGACCCTTTACATTCAAGTACTCTGACCCAAGCTATCCATATACTTTATTTTCCTTTTCAAAACACAGTTATATCAAACTCTGGGAGGTAAAACCTGAATTATGTGGATTTGTTTAATCTAAGAGTAGTAAGAGGAAGCAGTCAGGAGAAACCACCCTTCCATCATCAGATCAGTCTACCATGACATTTATCTTGAGCTTCTCGTGATACAATTTTTAGACAGATAATGGCATTTTGAACATACCCACTATATATTTGTAGTGTGACTGAGGGTTCATACTGCCTGCAGTATGACAGTGCCAGTCATTTCCTCCCCTTGAGAAAGGCCCCTGCATTTAGTTAAACATTCACGTTATATGTCCTATCTATAAACCATTACAGCTGTCCAGTAGTTGAATTCTGGGCAATTACAAATGTAAACGACAGCATAAATCAACAAGATTTAAAGAACAGTAGCTCTGCTCCATCAGGAGGCTGTCCAAGGACTGCATTTACTCACTGTAGTTCCTGAAAACCACCCTTGCACAGATGCAGATCAAGTCCAGCAATCCTCAAATTACATGGTCAGTGCAGAACCTGAGGCACAGGGCCTGGTGGCAGCAGGACAATTTCCACTATAACACCAGACCTTTGAGTGAAAACTGGTACTTGGAGTGGTAATAAGAACATCATTCCTTGCCAACAGTTGCTGACAGACTGATCATCTGATGGATAGCAAGCATCTGACTTCGGTTGCTATGAAATCTGGTTACAGAGAACACTAGAAATGAAAGGTTACAAGAGGTTTGACTAAACGCTGCTAGATGGTAAGCAGACTCATCAGATATTGCAGCAACTACACTATAAAACAACGATACTTTGTTAAGCAAAAGAGGCTACCTAATCCCCGACAGAACAACTTTAACGTATATAGTGCCAGGCTAGAGGCAAGGCCATTGAATATCTATTCACACAGTTCAGGCAAAATTATCATCTGATCCATAGCGTTAACCCTTAAAGGCAGCAGCGGGTTCTTCAAACCTAATCCCATCATAACATAAATGCTCATTCACCAGATCAACAGGCAGTTTCTCCACAACTTGAATGAGATATGGGAATATTTGGATTGAGTGAAATTCCAGAACATGCTGTCAGGCCTAAATTTTATGCAAAACTGAGGATCAAGGAGCAGAAGGCCATCTATTCTCACACTGCCAACGTAAACCTACTGGAGAAGCAGATTACATGAAGGCAACACTGAAAGCTGTGGATGCTCAGCAAGTTAAGTGAGGTTGCAGATCCAAACTACTGTAAACACAGAAGAGAGTTCTGAAAAGACTAATTAATCAAGTTTCTCACATTTGATATTTAATATTAGAACTCTGTGGGCTCGACAGGCTATCACCTTTTTCTTCCTGCTTCCTTTTCCATTTTCTTCCTAGGAAAGAGTCTATCATGCCCCAGATGATATCATTCGTACGAGGATAGCCACCTAAGCAGATTCTGCTCCAAATTCAATGTGACAATCAGCTATATAACATAACCTGTGCATACAGCTCCTTTTTTAGAGAAGGAAGGCATCTGAAGTACAAGAAGTGTCAAGCCCATGCTGTGGATGAAATGATCATCAAGCATGTGCTCTATCTAATATTCTATACTAACAAGATCCATATGGAGGCATTCAGGAATCCACTGTTTAAAACATACGGAATGACACTGATGTGAACAAAGCTGGAGGTATAGAGAGGAAAACATTCTAATGGCAAGTATTTCTGGGCCTGAATACAAAACTGAGGTAAATGAATACACTGGGACTCCAGAAGAATTTAAAGAACTGTGTCCAGGAGACCATTCCACAGAATTTCTGCCTATGCACTTAATTTCTCGACAGGCCACATCCATCTGATGTTTTGGTCAAAACAAAGTAGCTGCCTGAAGGCCTAGATCTGTACAAGTCCAGCTGAGCCATACGTTGGAAACACAACATGGTCACACACTGAAGCTTTCTTGAGATTGCATCACTGATCAAGGAGGTGAAAGATGTGCACCATTGACCTCCTTAAGTCACAGCAGTTTCAGATCTGCTTTCCCCAGAAGACCGCTCTAACCACTAAGCTACAAGTGAGGTTGAGAAAATACTCTTCAATCTTCCAGCTGAAGATGCACCACCATGAAGGCATGACAAATACATGAAGGCAAATTCACTGAATGAAAGAATCATTTAGGTTGGAAAAGGCTAAAGATCATTGAGTCTAACCATAAACCTCACACTGCCCACTTCTATACCATGTCTCCCCAAGCACCACATTCACACAGCTTTTAAATCCCTCCAGGGATGGCGATTCCACTACTTCCCTGGGCAGCCTGTTCCAATGCTTGACAACCCTCTCCATGAAGGAATATTCCTAATATGTGGTCTAAACAAATCCTGAGGCAACAGCAGAAAAAGATCAGATGTAGAAGCTGAAGAGAGATACTAGATATTCAAACCCAGGGATTTCTCAGGGCTCCTATTCACTATAGATTAATAAGTGACTGCAAAACTGCGAGGTCAATATCTCATACAGTGAATGATCACCAGAAGACTCCCCTAGTCCAGGTGACTGCAATATTTCAAGAAAGGTCAGTTGCTGCTTCATCATGACATACTGGCTTCCATTCTTCTCCAATCCTTTTCAGAATTTAAGTGCTTTGACCAGTGAGAGTGCCTGCCTCTGAAAAGGAGAGATACTACAAACATAAGGAGATGATTTAGGTGGTTTGCTGCAACAGGACTACACACCTCAGAGCAAAGCACATTCCTAAAGGACTGACACAGAAAAGAAACACTACATTACTTTGCAAGACCTGTTTCTCATTTATTTCTCATTGAAATATAAGAAAAGAGAAGGTTGACACTGGAGAAAGAAACGAAAAAGCATTTCCTCAGTGCACTGCATGGTCAGATCAATGCTAGTATTCCCCGCATCCATTCTGCTTTGGGCAACATCCCATAGACACTTGGTATAAAATGAAACAAATCCCTCCTACCCTCAAAACTCCCACTGTATACAGAGGAGGTTATCTGCTAAAGAACCCAAGCAGATCAAACAGGTTTAAGCAATACTACACTGAATCCCCTCACCATCCCTCCCCATCAAAACCTAACACCACACCCAAACTGGTAAAAGCAATCCAAATTACCATTTGGATTTTGTTTGTGGACTGCAGCATTAACACAGAAGAAGGTGACTCAGGCTTCTCTCTTCCAGGCATTGTAGGGAGTAACCTGCATGTCAGCTACCAAGAATCTAACTGCTTCTGAGCCTAGCAGAGCAGATGCCTTCTTTAAAGAGCCTGGATTTGATTGGAGAATGAGAAGCACTCAGATTAGTTTGCTTGTTCTGGGGAGGGGTTAGGGCTGGTTATGAAACCCATCTCAAAATGCTCCAGAAGAAATATTTCAAGGTGATCATCTTCAGCCCTTCAAATTATTTTCAAAAAGAAAATGAATTCCTAAATTAAAACCCCAAAAACTAAACCACAAAAACTCAACCCACCATTTGACTGGTTTTCAGCAGAATTATTACAGCAAAAGAGGGATAAATTTTGAACCTGGAGATAGACGCTTACTCTTAGGAAAACTCTTTACACAACATTAAATCCTTCTGGCAGTAGGAAGTAAGCCACAAATTGAAAAAAATACCTTTAAGAGGTGTACAAATAGCAATACAGAAATAAGGACTGTTATCACCTAGTTAAAAAAATTCACATTTGGGATTCTGCATCATGGCCAAATACAATTAAATACAGATGTGGGTAAAAAAAAGGCCATATTTTCCCCCACTCATTTATAACTTCTGGAAAAAAATGGTATAAAACGTAAACATCTTAGTCAATTGTTCTGTTTGGACAAAACAGACAAGTTTCTAAAATTTAATAATTAAATTGAAATCATGGTAAGGAAACTAATTTTTTGATGAAAGATTTAATTTATACATTTCTGGATAGGTCTTCTAAAGTTCACCTCTTTTCAAAAAGAAAAGCATTCCAATTATTTACAGAATGTTTCAACTGAGACTTCATACAGGAGTTAAAATGATGTTACAGCAATGTGGGAAACTACAACCAGATCTAATCAGATAAAGTAGGTTGATCACTCGTGGCTTATGCTCTTTCAGTAAAATATATTAGGAGTAAGAGGGCAAACAGCACAAACATTCTCCTACTAAAACTTGCTCATCACAGCAAGCGCACATAAAGCCCAGAGGCGATCTATGTGGCTATTTCTTGAAAGCCTCTTTTCTTGCAATTAATCAGAAAGCCAGGACTGAAGCTCTTCTTCACAAGGTTTGGAGCCCTTCAAGTTCAGCACCCTTATCCAATTCATTTCCAGTTCCAATTAGACTGCAGTTGAGTTGATCCTCACATGGGAATCTCAAACACTATTAATCTTTTAGTTAAGGTGACCACCTCTTAACTAGAGCAATAATAGAAAGTCAAACTACTCTATAAAGAAACACTTACATTTTATTTTACCCCAGACCACCACCCTAAGCTATTACGTTCTAGGATTTTAAAATGCTTTAACGTCTGCCTCATTACCCTGACTTATTGCAGAAGATAGTATTTTAAAAGACATTAAATCTCAATCTACATGATGCAAGTGATGTTTCAAAACAGGCTAATCAACTCCAAAAACATTTGCTCCTTTTTTTGTCCTTCACCTGATCTTTCACTTGGTTTAGGTTCAATCAAGACAAGAATTAAAATATTGTCACAACTGCCTTTTTTGTTTTTAAAAGAGTACAGCATCAAATAATTGAGCTAGCCCCATGACATTAATGTTGAGAAAGGATAACGTGCTCGTAGCACACCTTTAATTCTCTTGTCTAGACTAGGATTTAAGACAACACAGCTGCTAAAATGCAAACCATTGACAAAGAAAACATTTGAGTTGCACTCATCATTGTAAACTGTGCCTACACTATATCGTTTGCCTTAGTGCAGCAAAAACTAAATACTAGCCCTGTATTGGAAACCTCTGGGAAAAACTAAATAAACAAAAAACAGACCAGCAGGAAGCTAATGAACAAGAGAACACGAAGAAGCAGATAGCTATAGTTCTTGTTACCTTAAGAATCACATAAATCTTTGTGCAAGTCTCTACGTGCCAGGATAATTTAGAACTGCATTCCCCAATTGCTTCCCTATTCTCTCTCAAAACGTTATCATCACGTACCACCTACACAATTTACAAGGAGAAAAAGAAAGGGGGAGGGGAGATATTTGAGAAAAACTTGTAATATTTGAGATATTAAATAACCAGTAAACCCAGATTTCTTCTTAGGTGCAAAAAAAAAAAAAATCTGATGTTGAATTAAAGGGGAAAACTAAAAAAAGGAATGGGTTTAATGATTTTTGAGAACTTTCCACTCAGACATTTCAAATTTTATTCATTCAAAAACTTCCAATCGCCAAAAAAATGTATTTTTTCGGAATTTCAGTCCAAAAAGTATGTCTGCTTGCTAACATAAGAGGTTTAACTAAACATTATGTTACCCATAATGTTTTATGTATGACCAAACAACAAAATTTGTTTCTATATGCACACTATCCAAGTAAAGCGTAGAGAATCGTGGTTATTTTGAAAGAAAAGATGCAAGTTACTGCCAACTGTGTTGGCTATAAAATACAGTATTTAAAGAATTGTTGTCCTCTAGGCAAAACAAATTCAAAGGCAAAAGAAATTCTAATAAGAAATGATTTTTTTGGACACATTTTTCCAAACATTCATTGCAAAAATCTGTATCAAAGCAGCTCAATGAATAGCAAGATAGGAAACACTCAGCCCAAGCATTAATGCTGTATTATTGCACTAAACTACGGAAGCCATTAAAGTCACTAGCACTTGATCTTTTATACATTAAATAGTATTTTTACAATACAGACACGATCAAGCAACACTGCACAACAGAAACAAATTTAAGAAGTCTTGCCACATACTATTCTAATATTTGACATTTGTAGCTACCCATATTTACTCACACACCTCTACAACAACATCAACTACCACAGCAATTAAGACCTGAAAAGAGAGAATGATGCTAAGTGATACAGGCATCATAAAAAAAAGAGATGCTATACTCTAAACTAGCACAATCTAAACTAAACACGCATACGAAAGGAGCTTGCCTACCTGGCTTTTTCAATAAAAGTCCAAAGAACACCTAAAAAGCAGGAGGGGATAAAAAGATTTATTTTCAGTGCCCACATACGGAAGCTACCATGTCACTTTGTCTTACAAAGAAAAATAAATAAGTCTTAGAAAGGAACATCTATAGAATTAGTTGGGGGTGGGGTGTGAGGACAGCAGCCAAAAGAAGAAAAAAGAAAAAATCTATTAGAAGACTCTGGTTACAAGCACTGTCTCAAATTTTCATGATTTCCACACAAGTAACTTAATCTGAGATATTTAGGCTACTTAAGAAAGTGAGGGTAATGGCGGGGGGGGGGAGAGTCCAGAGAGCTCTGCAAGTATGGAATTTAATTCAAAAGCTTCTACAGGAAAACATTAAAGGCAATAAGTTCCGAAGATGCATGAGCACCTTCAACATGCAAGTTTAATACTAAGCAAAGCAACTTGAATATAATCTACAGCTTAAAATTGCACATCATCAGAGACACTTTTTAGAGGACTAAGTACACGTTCCCCAGTTAAACCAAGAAGCCTGTAATTTTGTCTGACATTAATTTATTAATTTCAAATTAAAACAAAGATAGAATAATGAATTAATTCATTAATCTCAAATTAAAATCTAAAGTATATAAAGCCAGAAAGAAGCACTGTTAATTTATTTTAAAAGCACAAAAGCATGAAGAGAAACTAAAATTCTGAGATTAAAACCTAATAAATTTTACTTTAATGTCCTGTATCCTGCAGACTTGTACTCATTCTGTTACAGTCATTTTCTAGGGGATGGTCTATGTATTGGTTCTGCAACAAGACAAAGGAGATGGCCATACAGCTCAAGGCTCTGATGTTATATACAGCATCAATTTGATATGAACGCCTACTTGTGTTTACCACTTCTGCAGAGCTCTACAGATGCTTAAAACATTGGCATTTTCTTCTAGTAAACTGATAAGGTTTTCATCCAAGAAACAGCTACCCATAGGCGTACCTTAAAAAACAAACAAACAAACAAAAAACCCAGTAAAAAATCCACCACCACCCCAAAAAAACCAAGTGAGGCCAGTATAGCTGTTCTGTTGTACTTAACTATTTTAACACAACAGTCGATGTCTGCACTGTGTCAGAATCTCATTCTACTTCCCACGTTTTCTCAGAAACACGTACAAGTGTTTGACAGGATTTAAAATCTATTAATCTGCTCTTGCAATAAAGTGCTAAGTTTCATGTGATGGGTGCACAGGAGTGGCTGGCAGCTCAGCAAAGCATCCTGCAGAGAAGGAGGGCATAGTTGTTACCTGCCTGCCTTTTTTACTGAAAGATGAGTACATTAGTTGAGATTATTACAAGGAAAAAAACAAACAAACAAACAAAACCCCAAACACATCTGCTAAAAAAAGACATCAGGACTTCAGTCTGTTCTTATTTCTAACATCTCTACAGACCTAGCACCTATGAAGGTCCCTAGACATTTGTCAACCTTTTGTATACAGTACTTCAGAAAGAATAGTATTTTCCAAATTTCACTTCCAAACTCTTAGATATTTTTTCCTGGAAGGCTGAAGCCATGTTTGTGGTTGAATGTGTCATAGCACCATGTATGATGAATTCTATAAATAGTCCTCAAAATTAGAAAAATATTTCTTTAAAATAAAAAAATACATGGAATTTCAGAAAACTGTTAAAGTCAAACTTGCTTAAAGGGTACTTATTACAGAGAAGAGATGAAGAACTAAACTAATTCAACTCTTCAAAAATATGTACTGAAAGTCATTTGTATGATCATATTATCTCATTTTAATCAGGATCTGGAGCCAACGTGCTAGATGATCTTTGAATGAAAACCATACTTAGTTTTCATAGTACTTGGAAAGCAACATTTTCAAACTAGGCATTTAAGCAATTTGTAATTTCAAGTATAGTTTTTCAGACTTACTCACCATTAAGTCACTAAATATGTCAATTAACATTGACTCAAGATGCTGATTTCATAACTAATAAACGCCAATAGTTACCTCTCCTGTATGTTTCATATCACCACAAATGATCCCTAGACTAGGAGGCAGACTTTCATTCTCACGATAACTACCACCACCAAGAACACATGCAACTCAGGCACATTTCTATGATATTTCACAGCAATATACCTATATCATTTAGTGTGCATTCTTAAAGATCTAAATTAATACTTTTTCTAGCCTTCATTTCCTAGAGAAAAGCAACAGAATAATGATAAAAACTTTATATTTTATTCACTACTTGAGATAAAACATTTCTAAAAAAATTGCTTTAAGTAGATCTGTTACATTCTCCAAACCATCAACAGAAGAGTCCTGTCTTTAAAGTACTGGTCAGATATCTAGAGAAACTATATCAAAGAATTGTGAATTAACTATAAGAGTTATTTATTTCTGTGCATTAATTTTCTGCTTGAATGGAAATAATACTTTTCTAAGTCATAAGGCTCTAATAAATACACATATATGTTCTAGCCTGAGGAACAGATTGAGAAATTATTTTACTGAAGGCTACAAAAGCAGCTAGGATACATACCCAATCAGGTTTAAACATACTTCCATGGGAGAAAGATACTGTCAAAGTCATATTCAAAATTAAAACTCAGTGTACTGTAAATATCAGCAGATTCTTCTCAAAGAGCTTTCTAATCACACAAGATAAACACAACAATGTTAGAAATTACCTAACCGATTTTTCCACAAACCAAGTTAAATTTCTTAATCTGCATACTCACTACTTCTTTCTAAACTTCAATAATCTAACTAGGGTGCACCGCTCCAATCCATTTCATTTGATGACTTCTGTTCTTACTTCACTGCAGACCTTCAATGGCATGGGCCCACTCATCCAGTTTAGCTTTGCTCTTAACAAATAAAAGGTTTCTCCAGAAAACAGTTCATTCTGAAACTAGTTCTGTCTGCAGTGTAAGTAACAGACAGTTCTTTGCTGCCAAGCCTGCAAATCCATTTTGGAGAGAAAGAAGGTTCCAGAGCTGCAGTGCCTACAAATGCACAGATAGCACGTTTTGTGTAATATCTCAGCAGGAGGCAGTAAAGCAGCACTTGGAACCCTTTATACCTCTTTGTATACACAAAGTAAGGAGTAACCTTCAAAGCTACGATATAAAAAAATGCTACGCTTACGTACAGTCTGCCTTCCTAACTGTTCAAATCCTCAGGATTTGCCAGAATCAGAACAAATTAGGCTTAATGTACATATTTGGCACAAGAGGGCTTCAAGAATGGGTACTAGATGCCTGAAAGATTGTGGGATTGGAACAATGTGTTTCAGGCAAGCAGTGACTAGGAGCTTCTAAACTGTTTACTTAGCTATTATTATCAGTGATAACAGCTTGAAACAAGTATGGAGGCACTCATAAGTTCCTAAACCCAGAGACCAACCCTATACCTTTGACCTGTTTCTTTACAATCCCCTGCCCTACCTTAGGACACAATCCCTTGACCCCCTACCTTCTGATTAACCTCCTTATCCAGCAAAACAAGGCGTCCACAGCTTCACTCATCTACAACACATCCCCTTTTCATCAGTTTCCTTGCCCCCCTACCTGTATTAACACACGTTCCAGATAAGCAGGGCTTGTTGCAAGCACTGCAAGAAGAGCTGATTGCAGAAGTGATTACTTTGAACAACAAAAGCTATAGCCAAAGCCACTCTGTGGGTAGAAACTATTGTAAGACACAGCACCTGGAGGAGTAAGAATGGCAGCTAGCTGTGATTTTGTACTTCCTAGATCCTTTATCCAATGCTGGCAGCAGCCTGTGCAATGGGAAACGCTGGCCCAGAGTACAGAAAGCACTTCTTAAACCTTCTTCTCCTCAACCTACGTCTAGTCAAAATAGCTGGGGGTGCATCCACCTACTCAGAACTGACAGGGCTCCCTTATTGAAGGTAAAGCACCTTGACTCAAAGATCTAGACAAAAATGTTTTATTTACTTCGAAACAAATAATTAGTTTTACATTTAAAGCATTTCCCAGGAAAGAACATTAACTACCTCTTTAAAAACTATAGAGGCATCCTCTACTCTGGTTAAAGGTGCGCACCTTGCCCGAGAGGGATGCAAGGCTCCTACGATTCACAGTACACAAGGAAGCTTGACTTTATAATATTGCCATTAGAAGGCTTCTCTGCAAACTGGGAGACCTGGATTTCAGCCTTGTTTCTAAGCTTATTTATGCATTTTTAATATTAAACAGCCATTAAATGAGAGCAGAAACTATACTGGCAAGAGCCATCTCAACCTCTTCTAACCACTATCTTCAGAGTTAAAAAAAGGCTTCCTTTCTTTCATTCATGAACATGTCCTTGATGCCTCTTAAGTAACTCAGCTTCATCAGGTGAAGGACTCCCTTTGCTTAATTTAGCCTGGTACATGGCAGTTAGGCCAGGGAATCAGAAGACTCGAGCGTGCATCTCAATTCAGGAGGGAATTTCACCTGGCTTTTCTATTTCTTGGGAGAGTAATTAAAATTACTCTCCAATTATGTAATAACACAGGGATTCTTTTATCCAGAAAAGAATAGCAAGGACAACACATAAAATGCAGAGATACCTACCAGTTAGAGACCTGGTTGATTGGTTTTCCAGGTACAATGGAAGTTCAGAGATTTTTAGATCGTTAAGTAAACAGGACTATGATTATTTGACTCTCAACAATAAATGTTTTTGTGCAACTGTAAATTATATGTATCTGTACAAGACTTCTAAATTATTATATCTGTAAATACGCATTCTTCTAGTTTAACTGGCAAAAAGGATGCAGGCTTAAGTCAATGGCACATTAGCTCTTACACAGCTTGAGAACTTAAGTTCCAAAACATAGCAACATTAAAATCCACAAATGTAAGATGAGAAAAGTTGATGAGGATCTGGTACACTTGCTGAAACTACATCTTTAATATTACAAGTCAATAGCACATCCCTTTCAACTACAACTCAACTCACATTTTCAGGACTTGCTAAGTTTTCAGGATTTCATCTGCTTTTAGATTTTGTAGAAGCAAAATTCAGGATTAAAACGTGAAAGACATCTTTCACAAAGTACCTAACGAAACACTAAATGTCCAAGACTTGTAGTAAAAGAGATGGCAGAAGAAAAATAAGAGCAGCATTTAGACCCACTTTGAGCAATGCTGAGTCAACGTAACTGTGGAAGTAGAAGTTGCTTCCTGTTCTGCTTCACCTATCCACAGATTGTTAGCTGGGGTCTGAATGCAGATACTCCACTGCAAGGCACAATGCAAGCTGCAAAATCACAGCTAGGCATTCAGAGACTAAATGAATTTATCTCACTGACTAAATACAGGAAAACCAAAAGCATTTATTAATGAATAAAGTCTACCCTTAACTACCTAGGAAAAAAGTGTTCTTCCATAAGGTAGTCTTGAATGATAAAGATCACGAGGATATAAGAAACACCTACTATGAGAAAGTCACAAGTTTCCAAAAATATCAGGGCTTTGTCTCCTCCTTTCCCCCTGGGTTCACCCTCCTCCCCCAGTTTCAAGACACATCTTCCCTGGGCCTTGGTCTCGAATGGCAGGATCTGTGAACAGACTATACCCAACCTTATGATTAGCCATTATCACCTTTTATGCTCCACTCTACATTAAGATGCAAATCCAGCCACTGTGGTCCAACTAAGTTATTTTACTAGGGCTTCCCTTTCAGATGTCCAAGACAAAGCTACAACCAGTTCTGCGACATAATTACCACCTCTCTCCACAGGCTATAACAGATCTCTGCCTGCGATGATCTGGCCAGCGGCTTTTTCTCATCCATGCTATGGTTCAAAAACGGTCGTTATGATTTCAGATGGTGCATCTACCCTTAATTTCAGCACGACTGACTGCATTTCAGCTGCTGACATCTAACTGATTGATGCAGATGTAAACAACCTAGTGGTTATAAAAACAAACTGGCATTATACACCGGTGTTTCACCACTGTGGATCCACTTGTCATAGAAGGGCTGGCAACGCGACCGTGGGAAATTCAATAGAAATGCTAGCAAACATAAGGCCTAACACTCACAGCCATAACCTCTTCACCAAGAAAGAGGCTTTGCCTTCTACAGTTTTAAGAAAGGTGGGAAGTTGGCAGAAATGCCTACACAGGTACCTGAAAAGGCAGATCTCTATCTGCCTCTGAAGACGTGCGGGCTGCACAAAAACAGAGGCACTTCCCTTCCAAACCAGCTTACGGCATCTCCATTGGGAAACTGCACTCGAGGACTGACCCCCATGCAACATTTGGGAACTGCTTTTCCACCCCCGGTAACAGCCATGGTGAAGAGTGCCACCACCCCAAATTTATCGCCCCACAAAAGCAAACAGGGCGTGGGGGTGTGAAGGAGAGCAGGGGGAATTGCTGGAGCCCTGGGCCCCGCCATCCACGGCGGGAAAGGGAAGGGAAAGGGGAAGGAGAAGGGATCTAAGAGGGCAGGGCGTGGGCAGCCCCCGGGGCCAGCGATCCGGGCACAGCCGGGGAGAAGGGCAGGGATGGAGGAGGAGAAGGGGACCTGGGGAGAGACCGGAGGGGTCAGGAGAGGACCGGAGGGATAAAGTGGGGGGGGGAGGGGGGCAGAAGGAGGGGAATCAGGGGACAGAAGGCAGAGAGGAAGAGGGGGCGATGGGACGGAGAGGGGACTGAGGGAACGGGGTGGGGGGTGATGGGACGGAGGAGGGAGAAGGGGACAGAGGGAAGGGGAGCGACGGGACAGAGAGTGGGGTAATGGGACAGAGTGGGGTGAAAGGGGCAGAAGGAAGGGGGCAAGAGGAGGGGGCGGAAGGGGAAAGAAGGGAACAGGGGGCTGTGAGTGATAGGACGGGGGCTGATGGGACAGAGGAGAGTGCGGAAGGGGCAGAAGAGAAGGGGTGGTGACGGGATAGAGAGAGGGGCAGAAGGGAACGGAGCGGGGGAAATGGGAGGGATGGGACAGAGAGGGGGGTTATGGGGCATAGGAAGGGGCAGGAGAAAAGGAGCAGGAAGAGGGGATGGAGGGAGTAGAGGAGAACCGGGGGGGGGTGGGAGTGATGGGAGAGAGGGGGGTTGATGAGTCAGAGGAAGGGGCGGAAGGGGCAGAAGGAAGGGGGCAGGAGGACGGGGCGAATGGGAGAGGAGGAGGGAATGGAGGAGAGAGAAGGGAACGGCGGGGGATGGGAGCGATGGGACAGAGGAGGGGGGCAGGAGAACGGGGCGAAAGGGGGAGGAGGAGGAGGGGATGGAGTGAGGAGAAGGGAACGGGTGGGACGGGAGCGATCGGACGGTCGGAGGAGGGCGCGGGAGGGGCCGAAGGAAGGAAGGAGCAGGAGGAGGGGACGCAGGGGCGAGCGGGCGGCCCGCAGGTGGGCGTCGGGCGCGGCCGCCGGAGGAGCGGCCCGGCGGGCAGGTCACCTCTTGACGCGGATGATCTGGTCCCGCATGGGTCGGATGTCCTGGAAGCTCTGCTGGTTGACCAGGCTGTAGACGAGGATGAAGCCCTGCCCGTTCTTGATGTAGAGGTCCCGCATGGAGGCGAACTGCTCGGTGCCCGCCGTGTCCAGGATCTCCAGGACGGACGGGGAGGCGTCCACCTCGATCTCTTTGCGGTAGAAGTCCTCGATGGTGGGGTCGTACTTCTCAATGAAGGTGCCGGTCACGAACTGCACCGTGAGCGCCGACTTCCCCACCCCGCCCGAGCCCAGCACCACCACCTTGTACTCGCGCATCCTCCCGCCGCCGCCAGCGCGGACCCGCCCGCCCTAGCGCCCCGCACCTGCCCGCGGCGCCCCCGCCCCCGCCATGGGCCGCCACCGCCCCCGCCGCGCCGCGCTCCCGCCCGGCGGATGCTGCCGGCCGCGGCGCGGGGCCGCGCTCACGGGCTGCGGCGGCGCCGCTGCCGGGGTGGGGCGCCGGCGCCGGCTCCGGCCCCGCCTCCCCCCCCGGTCGCCACGGCAACAGCCAACCGGGGCCGCCGGGGAGGAAGAAAGAGCGGGGAGGGCGGGCGGCGCCTCGTCACGTGGCGCCGACCCGCGTTTTTCACCCCCCTCCCTCCCCCTCCCCGCTTCCTCCTTCCTGCGTTCCCGCCCCCCCCCCGCCGGACAGCCAACCGGCGGGCGGCGCGGCGTCACGTGACGCCGCCGGCTGCGACGCGATTGGGCGCCCGCCCCGCCCGTTCCTACCAGTCTCTCTCTCTCTCTCGGCGCTGTCGCCGTGGAGACAAGCGGCCCCGCCCCCCCTCCCCTCACCAAAAGCCTTCGGAACGCGACGCTTTCGCGGCGAAGGAGCCCGAGCGGCCGGCCAATCAGAGGCGGCGGGGCGGGCGCGCGCCGGGCGGGGTGAGCCAATGGGGAGCGCCGGGGGGGCGGGGTGAGCCAATGGGGAGCGCGGGGGGGGGGCGGGCGCGCGCCCGTGGTGGGTGTGAGGAGCCAATGGGGAGTGCCCCCGGCAGCCCCGCGGCCGGAAGTGCCCGTGAGGGGCCCGCGATGGCGGCCGTGCCCGGGGGTCGGTGCTGGTGACGGGCACTCCGTGCCGGTGCTGGGGGCTCGGGCTCGGTGACGAGCGCTCCATGCCGATGCTGGGGGCTTTGGTAGCCTCGAGGAGGGTGGTGGTGGCGGTGGCGGCGCTGGGCTCGTCCGGGCCTCGAGGGGGTGTTGGCCTCGCATTGGGGTCGGGGGTGCGGGGCGGTTGTCTTCCCACCCCCTCATCGTCCCAATAGGTGGGTGGGAGTGAGGGAGGCCTTCCCGAGATTCTACTCCCCGGCGTGCTAAGTTCCTGGTGCTTTGGTCCTGGCAGAAAGCGTGTGCAGAGAGCTCGAGGTCAGCGTGTTAATCCCATTCTTGTATACAAAAATAAACGGGGTACGTAAAATCTAACGCATCAATCCTGTCGTTGTTCCCTTGTGGCCTGTGGTTGTAAGGGATGCTGTTAGGAATTTGTTGGTGGGTGTCACCTGCTTATACTCTTCTGGTTGCAGCTGAGGGCTGGGAAAGATGGTGGTAAAGTTTGAGAAAAAATATGACAAATAAATAATAGCATGAATTAAGGTGGCTGATGAGGCAACATAAAAAACTTATGGCAAATGGTATCACTCTGGAAAGATGCTCGCATTTGTGTACTTGTCTTTTGACTAGGGCAGAGACCTTAACCCTTCTTGTTTTCTTTTCACTCAAACACCTTTGGTTGGAACGATTTGATATTGGAAGAAAAGACTTTATTTCCACTAGAGGCCTAAGGTTCAGTCAGAGCCATTGGTCTGCTGTTCAGATGAAATGTTAAGATTTTCTGCCTGAAAGCTGTCAAAAAAGGAGCTTGCTCCTGGGGTTGTGTTCTTATTGTACTGTCTTCCCCTTCGCATTGTTGTGTCTTCATCTTCGGTAAGGCCTAAGGTGTCAGCCTGCTTTCTAGGCAAGTCGAGGCCTGCTTCCTTGTGGGCATGTTTTCATGTTTCTGAACCTAACTGGGAATTTTTGAGTAGCAGATATATTTCTGGCATTTTGGAGCACATTTTTTTCTCTGAGTCTGTTGGTTAAGTGCTTGCCATGTGTGGTGCTTTGAGCTTTCTAGTGTTTTGCTTGGGCCTTCTGTTATAGTTTGGCTTTTCCTCTGTGTTTTGAGGGTACTTGGGGAGTTTTTTTGAACTGTAAAGGTTCAAAACAAGTTTGTCCTAGTGGGATGCCCATAGCTTTGGTCTGTGTAGAAGCAGAAACATTATTTGCTGGCTTCTTGTAATGCCCACAAAGCCAAAAACCACCAAAGCAAGCCCACACCCACACTCATTTGTGTGATGTAAATACATTCAACACCGAAGAGATAGACAGAATTTTTTATGGGACTGTCAGAATCCATTTGTAAATGTTGCAGAGCCTGGTCAGTCTAGTCAGTAATGAGTAATAATTTCAATGAATAATCTCACTTCTCTTGGTGAGTTGAGACCTTTGAGCAATAAAAACGAGCCTACAAGAACATGCAACAGCACAAAATGCAAGATACTGCATGTATGGATTAATAACTCTTTTGTTGCATAAATCCAGGAACCCTCTGGCAGAGGAATGGGAAAATACCTGTGTGTATCAGTTGACAATGAAAGGAAGCTGCCAATTTACTGTAGTTGTGAAAAAACAAATATGACTCTGGTGTGTGCAGAGTTGTGGGTGACTAGTGAGATGGTTCTGATAAGCCACGTCCAGGAAAGAGGAACTTGCACAGAAATACACCCAGGAGGGTTACTGGAAAAGAATAAAGCTTATCTGCAAGAGTACACTAATAATATTTGTCTGATTAACTTAGGAAAAGCAAATGCAGAGGAGGTTTGTGAGTAACTAACAAGCTGGGGTAGAGTCAAATGCAAGCAAGTAGGCATTTAAGCTGATGAACGACACTGATAGAAGAGCATAGATCTACTGATCATAATCTAATAAGAAAATTAAGAGCTATCTCAGAGGACTGAGGGTTTCGCCTTCCGTTAAGAACAGTGAAAGATGAACGTGTCTAACAGGCTTTAATATGTTTTGTTTTTCAGAACAGGAAGATGGTATACAATAATTCAAAATAGATTTAAGCGATTTATGATGAAAGGGGGAGATTTGGTCTTCCTTTCTTACTCATCCTGAGACTGGAGCAGTTTCCTGATGTTCCGTACTTCTCAGAAAGAAGCTGTCAACTGCCAGTTTGTGATGAGGATGATGATTAGAGTGAGAAGGCAATGGTTCAGAAGAAGGTAACAGGGATGTTCCCACTGGAAAGATTTACACCAGGTGTTAAAGCCTCATAGATTGCCAAATTTAATGGTCAGTGAAGCATTTTTTTTTTCACTTAATGATAGTGAGGTGGTGTGTGCAGGGACTGAAGAAACATGTACAACACTGAAATATAGAGGGACAGTATATATAGCATGGAGGTTAGAAGGAATGGCCATAAATGGATGATGACTGTTCCCTAGGATCTCAGCCACTTCATTGTTGAGGCTGAACACCTTACTATTGCTCTATTTTTCTAGCCTTCACCCTTGGCTGATTTTGATTAATCTGGGGAAAGGACAACATTGAAAAGTCAGGTGATACCTGCTGGAGGCTTGGCCCTAAAAACAAATACGGGGTTACTTATAGTGAGGTGGAGAACATGGGGCTATTTAAGTGCTGCCGGTCTTTCCTTTATGCACATTACTTAGTCTTTTGCTGTTTACCAAAGAGGTGGAGGGGTGGTGGTGGTGAATGAAGAAATTTTAGTGGAAGAGAAGCTTTCTGCCACGGAAGATTGAACTGGAGAAGGCTCGCCATGCAAATATCTCAGCCCACAGCTTGCCTTCCCAGCATGACATTCTTTGCAGCTTCTCACAGGATACTTGGGAGTCACCTAGTCCCTCTGTGCTGTAAAGTTTCTTCTGGCTTTGTGGGGTTCAGAAAATTCAGTTTTATTGCTCACTTCTCAAGTCTTTTTATGTCTTATATGGAGCTGTCTTATTTCAAACTTCAGCAGCCTGCAGCTAACCACACTGTCTTATGATAGGCTGGAGTTTCTCAATGAATATTGAATTTTTATCTTACGCAGAAACCAACACACTGTTTCCTGAGTTTTCTTGCTAGCTGTTGTAGCCTCTGACTATACAGTAGAGTATGTATATAAAAGAGGAACAAGGCTTTTAAGATCTATTTTCATTTCAAAGCCTGGGTCTGCCAATTCCTCAGTAGCAACAGTGCCAGTAGCAAGTTATAAACTGAAGCAACATGAAAAATAGGAAAATCTATAGCCCTCTCCCTCTGAAAGCTGATGATGATCTCCTGACACTGAAGCATAAGAGAATGTGTGAAATGGGTCCTGTCTACTCTTCTAGTATCTATTTGTTCTCCATAGTAAAGAGCTCTTTTAAGTGCATATGAGTAGGACAACAGGGATTTCCTATCTTTGCCTACTGTCATCTTTTTAAATCCAGGCTGGCAGTGCAATTCTGTCATCACATGGACTGCTCCTGACCATGTGTCATGACAGTATTTTCGGAAGTGCAGCCAGCGTTAAGGATTGCGATTACATTTAGTCTTTAATATTTCTTGCTAAATTAATTGTCTTATTTGAATTGCCTATGAAGTTGTTACCAAATTCAGGATGCAACTAACTGGAGTGAAGGTGGCTGACTTTACTTATGCTGCCCTTAGCATTTTCAGGTGATCACGCTGTTAATTGCTCTTTTACCCAGCAGTAAGATTGTGCCTTTTTTTTTTTTTAATACTGACTGCAAAATTGTAGGTGTTTGACATCTTTGTTCATGAAAGTATCTTCTCCCTAGAGAAGAGCAGGAACCACCAGAGAGCACTGGTAAAGAGATAGGAGGCTAGACCTTTCCGTCCTGTTTGGCAGCAGTTGGGTTGCAGCTCTGATGGCCCAAGAGCCCAACTGGTGACAGCAAGCACCATCTGTAGCCTGGTGGAGAGTGGAATGGATTTAACTCCCTGCACTGGAAAAGCATGTTATGGGAGCTAGGTTTCATTAACTTCATTGCTTGCAGACCAGTTTGGGTTTGTCAAGTTTTTTTCTTTTGTTCTTAGGGAAATCTGAGCCCTTGGTTTTGAAGGTATAGTAGGTGTGCTTTTGTTTTGTAGTTGTAAAGCCTAATGTAAGTGCTGAGGTGACTTTTGTGTCTGTATTAAGCCCTACTGAAGTAAGGGGTGCTCTGTGCAAAGAGGAGATAGCAGCTCTGCACAGACCTCATTGTAAGAGTCAAAATTTGCAGCTTTGAATTGCAGTTGTCAGTTGTCTGCATTGATTGGGGTAACAGTTCTCTAAGCACAAAGAGTTGCCGGTGTACTGTCCTGGGCTTGGCAACCCAAGCTGGTAAACTAGGGTGCATGGGGACTACATGAGTGTAGGTGATGAGCATTGCCGTGCTATTGTTCTGGTACCTGGTTTTGGGAAGACAATTCACAAAGCTGAGGTAAGTGCTGCAAAATTCTCGGCAGAATTGAGATTTTTGGCACTTGGATTCCCAGCAGTCAAGCATGCTGAGCAGGGAGATCTTAAACCAGCTGATCAGAAACGTTGCGTGGGCAGCCCTTTTCTCCTCAATTTAAATTACTTGCAGCCTTCATTTAAGCATGTTTAGCGTCAGGGAGCCAAAATCTGTATTGGTCTCTTGCATTTTCTGCGACTCTGTAGAGGTGTAAGCAGACCCTGCCTGCTTGCTGTGTTAGCTCCCCAGCAATACCTGAGCCCACAACGCCTTTCTCCTACTTATACCTGTTCTGGGCTATTTCAGCTCACTGAATTTGTAGAAAGTGAATCCAGACTAGAGATGCAAATCGTTTTATAATTGTTAGCTGCGAGGTACTCAACCATGAAAGAGGAACAGAGTTAATGTCATCCTCAGCTTGAAACAGTTTAACCCCCCCACCTATTGCTTCCCAAGAGACTGTTTTGTTTTGTGAAGGAAAACAAACTAGATTATATTCCAGCAGAACAAGATTCAATTAATGTGTTTTACCTTACAAGTAGAGAGGACAGCAAGTGCGAACACAATTACTTTGGCTCCACCGATAGATACTCGTTAAGTTGCCATACCTGCCACTTTAAATTGTGTGCTCCAGTCCCCAGGGTTTGGGATTTTTGTTTCTGACAGTTTGAAAGAGATGGAGGCAATAGGAGTAGGCATACTAATGTCTCCTCTCAGTCATAATTTAATTTTCTAACCAGAAAGGAGCATTAAGGCTTCAGTCCCGTGGGTTTATTTCCGAGGATGGCTAGTTTGGTAGCTCTGCAAACCAGGACAGCTTTCTATTGCTATTATCTCATTGATGTTCTTTCCTGACATTGCAAATTAACTGTTCAAAGGAAGGGGATCACTTGTTGAAAGGTAGGGCTGATGTTTTTTTAGCTACTTTATATGGTCAGATAGCCACCCCTGTCGTGTTGTAAGGTCATCATGTTTAATTGAAGATGGTGTTAAATTTAAAAAGAATAATTGCTCCTGGCTCTCTTTTTATTAAGAGTAAAAATTTGATTGAGCCATTCCCCAAAGCACCAAGAAATCCAAGTGAATATATTACAGTTTAGCTTGTGACCTGATTTTTATGTTTTTAGTGGAGTTTTGGTGGACTTCTGCTGATGTTTTATGGCATTTCAGGACAGAGTTGTCTTTGCTTCTCATGAAAGCAAACAGGAAACCCTGGTGGTGTTATTAATTTTAATGAAAAGCTTCCTTTGCATGTCTAACTTTTGTAAGAAATACGCATCTGCCAATAAAGTGTTAGATAGCTGTCGTTCAGATGTAGGTTCAAAACAAGGGAAGTCAGTTTCAGGATAGTAAAAAAAACAGTAAAATAAACTAAGAACAGCTAATTTATTATTCCATTTGACTCGTTGTTTCTCCTTATGATGTTCAAAAATAAATCAATTCAATCGCAAGACTTAAGAGAAAGTGAAGATAATAATAGTCTTTTTTATTAAGGTACAAAAGTCTTGCAATATCTGTCACAAGTCACACAACCATTTTTTTTCTGAGTCAGACTTGAAAGGAAATGAGTTTAACTCCTCCTTTTTAATAACCAGAGCACAAGCATCAGGGACTTGTCATTAGATTTTGTAGGCGTCAACACAAATTTAATATTGCAGTTACAATAATGTTTTCTTTTTACATGGTTATTTTGAACTGAGTTAAAGTTATTTCAGAACTGAATTAAATCATAAGATGCTTAATTGCCGAATTACACTGTAAATTAAAATAAGAGTTCCAATACACCTTTCACATATTTATTTCTTACATATGTATGTTTTTTAGAAGGGACGGCATTAATTCTTCACCTCATATAGTCAAATCATTACTGAGATCGGTTCTCTTCAGTATGTGTCCAAAAAACGAGTAGCGCATTTTGATGCACGTCCTAATAGGTGTGTTTGTCCTGGATGTTTGGGTTTCCATCATCTGTTCTAGGCGGTGAAGCTGGTTGCTCTGCAGAGCATCCAGATAAAACAACGAAAGACCCCTGAGAGGTCCCTGAGGAAGGTAGGTTTTAAGGACAGACCACAGAGAGGTAGGTTTTAAGGTGGCTGACGACTGCCTGAGGATGTGAGGTCTCCTGAAAAAGACTCGGCAACCAGTTTGTCAGTAAATGCTGACCGCATCTCCCTAGACAAATAGTGGGACAAGTGTGCCCAGCTCAGGCATGGGCCCAAACTCTCTCCCTCAGCACATGTGCTGATGTAGGTAGGAGGTGATTTGGGGATATGGGTGTGGGGAGGCAGGTCTCACCTGTAGGGTAACTTGTCTCTTTCTACCTGAAGGTCTTCTTCTGGAGTTCCCACTTCTGGGAGCTTGTTGAGCCCAGCCTATAATTAGCAGAGGAGGAGGTTTTAACTAAATGCTTCAGAATCATGAGTTTTCATTTATGATCTTTATCAGCATAGGAGTTGCTAGCTGCTGGCCTTCAAAGATAAACATTAAAGGCCTGAAAGTCATAAGGGTTTGTGTCCCAACACTGACTGTTGGATTTGCCTTTTGGTCTTTTGATATTGTTGCTTCTTTTCACTGCTTCCTTATGTGTTAAATGTGTGGGTTTTTTTAACAGAAGCCAGGAGTGTCCTGTTCTTGACTCCAGTAGATGGTGCTTTAAGAAGACCCGAACAAGAACAAGTCTTATGAGGAGCGGCTGAGGGAGCTGGAGTTGTTTAGCCTGGAGAAGAGGAGGCTGAGGGGAGACCTTATTGCTCTCTACAACTACCTGAAAGGAGGTTGTGGAAAGCACGGAGCTGGCCTCTTCTCCCAAGTGACAGGGGGCAGGACGAGAGGGAATGGCCTCAAGCTGCACCAGGGTAGGTTCAGGCTGGACATCAGAATCAGAAAAAAATTTTTCACAGGAAGGGTCATTGGGCACTGGCACAGGCTGCCCAGGGAGGTGGTTGAGTCACCTTCCCTGGAGGTATTTAAAAGACGGGTGGACGAGGTGCTGAGGGGTACAGTTTAGTGATTGATAGGAATGGTTTGACTCAATGATGCTGGGGGTCTTTTCCAACCTTGTGATTCTGTGATATCATGCATTCGTGATAAAATCAGAAGTTTTGGCAACATTGTCTATAGATGGAGTAAAAATAGCTCAGTAATCATTCTGAGCCTGGAGAAAAGATTCATGCAAGGGAAAACAAAAAAGAAACTGAATTTATGAGGTTTACAAAGCTCTCAGACTCTTCTTTAGGTCTTCGGTGCTGTACATGAATGCAACCCTGTGACTACTGCTTTTGAGTAAACTTTAAGAGCTGTGTTACAGTGGGAGGCCTATCCTACAAGCATGAGATAAATATATGCTACTTTAAAGAAGAGTTGCAGCTCATTTCTTGTGAAGAGAAGATCACAAAGAATTAGCTCCAGCCTCTTTGTATTTCCTTGTAGGTCTCCAGTTTGGGCTCGTATAATTGCAGATAGATTCTTTCAAAACAATTTGGGAGCAACTCAGGACACACCAAACAAATCCATAAAATTAGGTTTTCCAGAATTATTCAGAAGATTTCATGTAGATTTGATCCCACTGCACAGAGCGGAACTTCATCAGGATAGCTTTTGTGGGGCAGATTCCAACAAGATTTCCTCGTGGGTTTGGAATGAACATACTAGAAGACTGATGAATTTAACTGCTCAGTGACAGTCTTCTCAAGGCAGTCAGTGTCTGTTAGTTTCTCTCTGCTTCCTGGTTCTCCTGTCATCTTCCAAGTCAATACTTTTCTGACACTTTGGTCTCTTTTCCAGTTACTCAGCAGTGGGGGAAAAACTGCATAACATTTTGTATTTTTTTAAGGAAAGTGTTTGATGCAGCAGTGCAGCAAAGGGATTATCTCTTGGTCTTTTTTTTTTTTTGTGGTGTCATAATTCTCCGTTTTATACTTGCTGCAAACTTCCTCATGTGGCTTCTTCTTGGCTTCCTTCTCTTTTTAATGCAATGTCCTCACAACTCCTTTTCCCCAAGGCAATGCTTTCATGGTATGTTAGCTATGACAAGGAAACTAGATGACCAAATTATTACTCTTCCCCCGTAGCTACTCACCATATCATCCCCCAGCAATATCTCATCCAGTTAGCACAGAGCCTTTGGTCTCTACCACACCACAGCTCCTCCTCATTCAGTCACTGCCTGCAGGGCTATTGCTGCAGTTTGGGGAGTTTTAAGGATGAAATTGGTACTATTCTGTTTTTTTATTGTGATTGCATTTGTGATCGGTATTTTCTATCTTTTGGTACAAAAACCCCACCAACAATTTGATTAGTTCAGCATTTGCAAATTCTTTGGCTGTATCACACCATGATATCCCAGCCCTACAAACATTCACCAGTTCGTATAGCTCTTGGTGTCTGAAATCATCCATGAGGGGGACTACTTCTACCCCTACAGAGGGACAGCTCTGAAGTGCCTTACTCAGGAACGTTGACATCCTTGCCATGAGCAGCTACAACTGAAACAGATTGGAATTTCTGTAGAGGCACAGGGAAAAATAGGCTGATGAGTGGATTCTGAGATCACATAGGTCATGCTCTCCTGTAAGGCAGTTTGAGTGCATCAGGGTGAATCCTGATGAATGTCTTCACAGTTGCTTCCTAAAGACCTCATGCGATAGAGGTGCCAGACAGCCCTAAGCCTCTTCCTGTGCATTGCTGTCTGTGCTGTGCTAGTCTGAGGTCTGCCTTGAATCTCCCATTCTGTAGTTTAACACTGTTACACCTTGTCCAGTTCACTCAGATTGTGAAGCTGCATGTTCTCTTTTTGGCAGACTTTTAGGAACCTTAATAAAATCAGATCTTCAGGTCTTCTCCAGGATAAAAGTGCCATGAGCAATACTGTCTTGACCTCTGATCGAATTTACATCTTCACTGCAGTTTTTCTGACTACAGCGTCCTCCTCCTGAAGCAGAGCATCCCAGACTGGACATGGTACCTCAGCTGAGGCCTTCCCAGAGCGTGAGTAGGTAGGACTCACCTTATTGGCAGGGTAGGCTTCTACCTGTACCTACCAGTATAACCTGGAACTTCTCTTTACAACAAAACCAAGGTAGAATTAATTTGTGTTAAGCTTGTGATCTATAATTAACCTTCCCCACCCAGCAACTTCATGAAGAACTTTTGCTCATCTAGTTGCATCTCATCCTGGTTTTGTGAAGCTGATTATTTTTTATCATAGAATCATAGAATAGTTTGTGTTGGAAGGGACATTAAAGATCATCTCGTTCCAACCCTCTGCCATGGGTAGGGACACCTCCCCCTGGACCAGGCTGCTCAAGACCCCATCTAACCTGGCCTTGAACACCTCCAGGGATGGGGCAGCCACAACTTCCCTGGGCAACCTGTGCCAGTGCCTCACCACCCTCACGGTGAAGAAATTCTTTCTTATGTCTTACTTTTATGTAAGTGCAGTACCTTGCGTTTGTCTTCACTGAATTACATCGTGGTTTCTGTACTGTTTTTTCCCAATTTGACAAGACACTTTTTAATTCTAATTTATTCTCAAATGTACTTCTCAGCTTCTCAAGTCCTTCTCAGCTTTGTATCATCCTCGGATCCAGTAAGCATCATCTATTCCAATGGATGCAACACACCAATAAATGACTGGTTGCTGGATTGTTCCATAATCCACTAAGTATTTATTGTCTTTGCTGTTATTAACATAAAACACCTAGATTTTAGCAAGTCCAGCAGCAGTGTGTATCAGATACAGCTTAGAGGTATCTGCTCTGTGACCACAGAAGTGATGGCAATGCAGAGTACAGAGACCTGAGCCCCAGCATAGATAGCACATAAATATTTACTAACCTTGAAATAGAAATTAGTAGCACAATTTGCAGTTCCCCGTCTAATTCTCTAAGTAGTGGTGGGGTTGTTTTTTTCCCCAAGAAGCTATAAGCAAAACTTGCTGCCCATTTACGTACGGCTGCAGCATTGATCATGTGCCCACTGAAAAAAAAATCATTATTTAGTTAAAAATAGTGATGGCTCAGCTTTTTCATGGGATGGGACATATTTTGCCTCAATAGCCACATCCCATCCAGACAGCTGTTAGTAAAATATCATTGTTTAATAAAAGCTTAATTAATAATACATGTCACCATATAACTTTCTTGTGTTTACTTTTGCTTCCTAAAGTTTGCATTGCTGTGTCATCAAATGTACTCTTAATTCAAAGCTACTGATTGCTTACAAATCAAGTTATTTTGCATTCACACAAAAGAAAAAAGATCCTGAAAAAAAGTCCAGAGTTGCCTTTACCACTGTCTTTGTATAAAGATGTGAGTCTCCAGTGTGAATAGAGAGCGCCACAGAGACTTAAGGGAACCCTGTGGGAGACCCACACAGAGTCTGAAGACCTGTGAAGGTGGTTCAGGAGCCCCCAAGTCATTCAGGTGTTTGAAAGCCATTTTCCTATATAGGTTTTTGGCTACAGTCTCTAATGGGATGCAGCAGGGAATTTCTGTCCCTGAAGTAATTTAAAAGTTGTTTGGAACAAAACCCAGAAAATAACTGTTTAGGTCTCCAAAATAATTATTTGCAAGAAGAAATTGCTGAATTTAAACGTGGGAGGAAAAGAAACCAAGTCAGCAGTAGCTCCAAATCGACATCAAACAAATGTGCTGCATTTCAGATGGTGATACATCCTGCACAGCACGGTACCTATATGTCTCCACTGTGGTATAGATATGGTTGCAGTTGATATTGGGGCTAACTGTGCGTGTGGGAACTTTGGCCATGCAGCCGGGCACGTGTGTGTGTCCAAGGGAGGATAACTATGTCACCCCTGCTTCTCATCAGGTGCAGTGGGTCCTGGAGCTCCACCTCACTTGAAGGTGAGGTGGAAGTGTGTCTTTGTTAGCTGTGCTGTCTATGTGGCACTGTACTGCCATGCCCCACGCCTGTTTTAGAGAAAATACATTTCTATCAGGTAGCCTTAGATTTTTCTTTATACAGAGGGAGATACAAACGGTAAAAGTTACTGGTCACTGTAGTCATGACGTGCTGTAAATTATACAGATCAGCTTCTGCATATCTAGTTAAGCTTTTCATAAAATGGTCTTAAAAGCAAAGTTTGGAAATTATTAAAAGTGTGCTGGAAAAAACAAAATCAGCATTGTATTTTAAAAGGTGGTAATTCAATTTGCATGTATTACCTAAGCATCTGTGTGCATGTATGTGTAAGTGTAGTGGGAAGAGTATGTGTGTAAGTTAGTAAGTAAATGGGCTCACACTCCATGGAGTTTTATATAAACCAGGTTGTGATCCAGAATTGATTCGAGAGTCATTAATTCTTACCCATTTGAACCAGAAATATTTTTTTTCTCCTGTTCTGAATTAGATAGCTGTCCAGATAAAAATTATTATAATACTGTTAACACATGCAAACACAACCCAAATGCAAAGAAAAGACAAAGCAGTGTGTTTTGGTCAAATGGACTATTCATAACTCTTTCTGTGCTTTTTCATTATTTCCTTCATTTTGGTGTTTTAGTTAAGGCCTAGGAATTGGATTTTCTCTCATGCTGATACATCTTAACGCAGAGCCATTTGATTAGAAGAAGAAACGTCTATTTAGCAACACATAAAAGAAATTAAGGAGCAAGAACAGTATTTAGCTGCAGTATTTTCCGTGGCCTGGAAAACCTTCAGTCAGAGTCTCAGCTGCTATCAATTGGCATAAACTCTAATATCTTAAAGCTGCTTTGGTTTATGTGACCTCAGGAGATGGCCTCTGGGATTTGTGGGACCACTGTATAAATACCAGAGCTTTCTGCCTGCCAGGGTCAAAATAAATTATGTTTTTGGTCCATTCCTGGTTCCATGCTTACATGTCACTGCTTGATTTGAGCAGCAGAAGGGAGAGGGGAGCCTTCAGTGGCTCTGTGCTTCTCCCCAGCAAAACCCCTGCCAGGGTGTTGCCATTTTCATCTTTCAGATGAGGGAACTAACGAAGAGGAAAGCAGTTTTAGCTGAAGGGGTGAGGTGCTGCTCTTGTAGCGCCACAGCGCTCCCCTTGCAGCCACATGGATGATTCAGTCATGTGAAGTCAAAACAAATTGAATTGTTGCTCCCCCACCAGCTCTTCCCAGGCCGTCGTGCCCATCTGCAGTGGGTGGGCAGATGGGACACACAGGGACATGACTGGACAAGCTAAATTGTTAGGAATGTAAATGCCTGTGGAATGGGATTTTTTAATCATGTTACTTTTCCCCTGAGATAAAAGAGGCAATGATGAACTCAAACCGTGGGAGCTGAGGACTGGCAAAAGGTGCCACTTGGAGCTTTATCCAGAGAAAATAAGCAGCGACCTGTGAGGTGCCAGGGATGCTCCTGGCAGCAACGAGGAGCACAGAGCAATTCCTCCTCGCGGCAGGTTTGCTGTACCAGCAGGTATAGCTGCAGGCAGCTATCATCAACCTCCAGCTATTTTCATTTCCTAAAAACAAATGCAAAGTTTATCCCTAAACAGGTACAAAATGCTCTAAAAGGATCTTAGGCTTTTTTTCTGATGCTGGAAAGATGCAGTGAAGCAAGCCCTGCATCTTATACCTATGTGGGGAAGGTTTATGGAGGGATGCTGGGAAGGGCTGAAGAGCTTTTGCTGGGGACCTTGGTTGAAGCGGTGAAAACTGCTGAAGACATGAGCCTGTGTCACAGAATTGTCATAGAATGGTTTAGATAAGAAGGGACCTTAAAGATCATCCTTGTCCAACCCCGCCCCCTGCCATGGGCAGGGACACCTTCTGCTAGAGCAGGTTGTTCAATGCCTCATCCAACCTGGCCTTGAACACCTCCAGGCATGGGGCATCCAGAACTTCTCTGGGCAGTGTGTTGCAGTGCTTCACCACCCTCACAGTAAAGAATTTCTTCCTAATATGTAAACTAAATCTCCCCTCTTTCAGCTTAGAATCATTACCCTTTGTCCTATCACAGTAGTCCTTGAAAAGGAACCCCTCCCCAGCCTCCTGTAGCCCCCTTGCAGTACTGAAAGGCTACTATAAGGTCTTCTTGGAACCTTCTCTTCTTCAGGCTAGCTGTCTCAGCCTGTCTTCGGATGAGAAGTGCTCTGGCTTTCTGATCGTCTTTGTGGCCTCCTCTGGACTTGCTCTTACAGATCCACGTCCTGTGCTGAGGGCTCCAGAGCTGGATGCAATATGCCAGGTGAGATCTCACGAGAGTGGAGTAGAGGGGGAAAGTCCCCTCAACCATGCTGGTCACATTTCTCACGCAGCCCAGGATATGGTTGGCCTTCTGGGCTGTGAGCGCACATTGCCAGCTCACGTGGAGCTTCTAAGCCAGCAGCAACATCAAGTTCTTCTCTCCAGGGTTGCTCTCAATCCATTCTCTCTCTAACCTGTAGTTGTGCTTGGGATTGCCCTTCCCTTGGGGCAGGACCTTGCACTTGGCATAAAGACAGTAGGACAGTTGCAGGGTTGAGGGCATAGGGAAGGGGATCTGGAAAATACAAGGGAGTAGCCTGGGAAGAGGCTGGGGCAGCTTCGGTGCCTTACATGAAGCAAACATGCCGGTTGCAGTACGGAGCAGTTCAGACAGGGATGTGCCAGACAGGTCAGGCTGAAGACGTGTACCCTAGGCTGAGTCCTCTCCTCTGGGCCTGCCCCTTGCTTCCAGCTCCACCAGGACATTCCTCTAGTAAATCTAGCAGTCCAGCTGGTGGACAAAACTGCTCTCTTTCACTTGAGAACCTGTTGGGAACTTCCATGGCTTGTACGAATCCAACGTGGTCATCTGTGTGCTGATTGCCACAGACAGACACCGTGGGATCCTAAAAAAAATCTATTACACTTTAAAAGTTGAGATGCTTGCTTCCATTTTCAGCAGCCAGGGTACTTTTCACTGCAGAGCAGTAACCCACAGCTCCTACAGCGCATGAGGAAATGGGCAGTCTCCATAAATCCACACACTACCTTATCCTAATACCCTGCTCAAGTAACCCAGCCCAAGTTTGCTACTTTCAGCTGCACATTCAGGTCCAATGGTAAATTTCTAATCCCAGCAAAACACAGCTACCGAAGAGCCCCAACACATCTCAAGCTGGTTCAATGATCATCAGCCCCATTAACAAGAGCTCCTGACACCACAATGCTGCAGCATATATTTTTAGATAAAATTCATGGTGGGACAGGTTTCCATCCCTGAGAACAATGAAATCCAAGTTCTACAAATACCAGATCTTATCAAGGCTGGTTTCTTATCAGCTTTCTTGCAAACTGGCTCAAGTGTATGGACTCTGAAACGTGAAGCCACATGCAGTTATGTCTTAGAAAGAAGCTGAAAAATAAAGGAAAGGCAGCTGTTTATTGCTGCAGTATTTGTGAGGCAAGAATAGTAACAATAAAAGGAAGTAAAATAGAGCAGCTTCATTGTGACTTTTTTAAAAAAAGTAAGGGTTCAATTGGATATAAAATTATCATTGATTTTAGGCACTTTGATGGGCTAATGTTTGATTCTAACAGTCATTTTCTAAGAAGAGCAGAAAGAAAGCTGTGTTGAGAGGAACCAACCCTCACTTTGTACAGAGAGGTGCTGCTGAGTAGCACTGCCGGAGTCCTTTATTTAAACATGAATAATTATACTGCACAGGAAACTTGGATTCGAAAGCAGTTCCTCTGATAATTACTCCTGAAGAGGAATGTATCTACTACATTCACCAAAGCCTGAAGGCTGGTCTCGTATCACAGAGAATCATCTGCATTGTGGCTAAAATTAAAGTAAAGGGAGAGGAAGCAAACAAGAAAGCATATAAAACTCCCAAACGCCATGTCCAAAAAGAAGTCTTTTCCACCAAGAAGTGGTGAAATGTCTCATATACTGAACATCTCATGTAGGCAAAAGTGAGAGGCAAATAAGAGAATAATTATGTCAGATTTGGTTTCCACTTGAAAAGGAATCCCTACTGGCTCCCTGTTGTATGAAGGAGATTGTAGAGAGGAGGGAGCTGGCTTCTTCTCCCAAGTGACAGGGGACAGGACAAGAGGCAATGGCCTCAAGCTCCACCAGGGGAGGTTCAGGTTGGACATTAGGAAAAAAAAATTCACAGAAAGGGTCATTGGGCACTGGAACAGGCTGCCCAGGGAGGTGGTTGAGTCACCTTCCCTGGAAGTGTTTAAGGGACGGGTGGACGAGGTGCTGAGGGGCATGTTTAGTGTTTGATAGGAATGGTTGGACTCGATGATCCGGTGGGTCTCTTCCAACCTGGTGATTCTGTGATTCTATGTCTCTGCGCTGCTCTATGCCTTCTGCTTTCCATTGGGTTTCCACCGTACCAACTCATCAAAACCTTTCCTATGGACAGCATTCATTGTGAAAGATTGAAAATTCCTCTGGCCAAATACTTGTAAGCAGAGAGCTGCCTCTGCTGCTGAAGTGAGGTTTCTTTGCAGTCAGCCTGGATCACAGTTTGCCCTCTCCATCTTCTCCTTGATGTTAAAATGTGAGACAGAGCAGGTGAGGCACTGACTACATGAAAGTTGGATCCTCTCTCGGAAGGTTTAGACCACTCTACCTTCCATGCGAAGCAAATCCTTAATTAAATGATGCTTTAAATGCTCAGACTGTTGTGGTTTCCTGCTTTAGTTATGAAAAGGAAGACCATCTGGTCAGTCCCACTAGAAATGACTTTCACACAGGCTTTTGTAAGATTGCAAGGAACTTCCTTGCATGGTCAAGAACAGTGTGGCTTTTAATTTGGCTCCAAGGGCCTCCTGAGGAAGGCCAGCAGAATCAAATGGTTGAAGATGGAAGCCTCTGCACTCAGTTTATATCAGGGTTGGCTAATACTTCTTATAAGTAGCAATAAGACATTTCCCCCTGAAGGCACTTTGTGCAGTGAAGGGTTTGTATTAACGTGCATGTATAGTGGTGAGGAGAGGTATTTGATTACTGCAGAACAGGTCACACAAATCACTTCCTTGCCTTCCAGGCAGCACGATCAAACTGCTGGAAAGAGCAATCAATTCATTGCCACTAATAGGCCTAAATGACCTGTTCGAAGCACTGCGATGGCGCAAGAACCGAAACGTGCTCCTCAACCACGTTATGGCAAAAAAGCCTGTGTCATCTCTAGAGTGAAAAGAAGAAAAGAGGAACAAGAATCCTTAAAAGAAAAATGACCTTCAGACAAAAGTAAAGGCACAGAAGCTGGCAGGCAGAATGGTGCACATAGACTTAGAAGAGAAGCTCATGTGAAGGCCAGAGCAAGGAGGATGTGGCTCTGGGGGCACAGGCTCTGCCTGTACACAGAAAAGGATGCCAAGAAGAAAACAATCATACTGTTTAGGCAACGCATAGAAATACTGTGCTGCATCTGGCAAATGCAGTGGTTGTGTATGAGGTTCAACAAGGCCAAGTGCTGAGTTCTGCACCTGTGACACAACCCCATGCAGTGCTACGAGCTGCCCAGTTTAGTAATGGGCCGGTGTGGTTGGACTTGATGATCTCAAAGGTCTTCTCCAACCAAATGATTCTACGGTTCTAAGTAAGAGAGTGCAGAATTGGCTGATAATTTAATGTAATTTGGTTTCATTTCCTCTATAGGCTCTCTTCGTGTGTTATTATAAATTGTTTTTTGGATTGTCCTTCATAAAGCAGAATATTTGAAATGCCTTGCCGCAGAGTCAGTTCTGTGAAGAGCAAGAGGAACTGAACTGAAAGACAAATGAGCACATCTGAAATGTGCCTTTAAAGATGACTGAGGCAAACTTGAAATATAAGTAGTCTGGCCCTTCAAAATTGCAAAAGACACATGATCAATCTAACAAATAAGTTGGGGAGAAAAACACCTGCAAAAAATCCCTGTATAGACTGCCAATTCCAGGTAAAGCTGGACTGGAAGAAGTTCAGCCTCTCCCATCATCTGATTAAAAGGAAATAAAATGCAAAGGCCACAGGCCACCAGAGGTGTTGCCAGGGTGCTTCTGCTGCCGCCCATATGCACTTACTTTAAGTAAATAACTGACTTTAAGATGACAGCTGAGGAAAGGGCAGTGCCATCAGCTCAGGGACTTCTCCAGTGATTGGTCTGGATCTGAAAGTTCAAACTCATGGAGGAAGGCGCTGATTCCCTATTAGAAGAGTTCAAATCATTTATGTCCTTTAGGATAGCTGTAAAGTAATTACTTTTAAGGTCAGCAGAAAGGGAAAAAGCTTTTGATCACATCTTGTAGTTAGAAAGCCTACTAACATCTGATCAAGACTGACCATTGAGTCTTCCTTTACTCATATTTGCTTGCGTGGCTTTTCTTTGGATTATATTCAGCTTAAAGAGGACATAAAATAAGATTCTTTCACCTTTTATTTCAAATGTGGAAATGAATGTGTGGGCTCTACCCAAATGCCTGTCAAAGGACAGCTTGTTATCAAGCCTTACAGAGAGAGAAATTAAAACAACATAACTACATTGCCTAGAGTAGGGTATCATTGTTTCATGTGAAACATTTGAACATAACACTTTACTTGCATACAGGGCCAGTCTATCCCATTGCAGCTGCATTCAGACTAAGTTACACTCATAACAGGACACCTGTAATACGCTGGTATAATAGTAACTGAATAAAGCCCATGTGAAGATTAAGCCTGAAGAAATGCTATTACATACCAAAGGGTTACCCTATTTCTTCATTCCTCCCTATAACATGGTAAGAGATAAGAACAGGTTGAATTCACCACATCTGTAAAATAGGCGTTATCAATTTGGGAGACTTTCAAGAATGTTATGGGCAGCTCTTTACCTTCAAGAGCACATGGGCACCTTAGGTGACACGAAAAAATTTCTAGGCATAATTGGAGGAGAGAAAAAGCTTAAATATGCAAGAATGTACTCCAAATACCTCCAGAGATGAACATGGTTTTTAACTATCAAGGCAAATTCAGGATTTTGTGATTTTTTGGTGCATGAGCATTTTAAAACCCATCAAAACCATTGTTACCATTGGCAGTCCCTTGTGAAAATAGGTGGGATTCACTGACTAAATTCATTGGAGGTGTAGTGTTTCTGAGACACTTGCATGGGGCTGGCAGACTTAAGATATCCATCCAGACCTGTGCTCCTCCACAGCAGCAACTTTAAGCCAAGTGGGTACCCTGCAGAGCTTGAAATGATACTCAGAAGCTACTTTCTCTCTTTTCTACAGAGAGAAAGCTGGATCCCACTCTAACAGCTTTCCACGTGTGAAAAACTTGCTTGCTTGCAGTCCTGAACTGTGGTATCAGATACCAACTTTAGTGTCTCTGAAAGCTGGCATTCAGTGTGATGACTACAGACATAAAACAAGGAAATTAAAGTATTTCTTCCTTCTACCCCCCACACAAAGGAGAAGCATTCACGGCACATGTAAACACAGCTCAGGTTTAGCACAGGCATGCACCTGTGTGACTGTCCCTGGGGGCTCTTCCTACAAGATGAACCTCACGCTAATGTGGTCAACCTCATCACCACCATATCCTAGCGTATGCTTGGTCCAATGGTCCTCTGAGGAACCACCTACCATGCAGGCTACGCCCTGACTGTTTTGTGACAGTTAAGACTAAGGTAGACACTCACCAGAATTTGTTTTCCTTAAAAGTAGTATCCAAATCCAGCTCTTTGAAGATGAGAGGAGCCAGGCGTCTTTCCTGTAGTGATTTTCCTAAATCATGAAGTCACTTGTATTTTCCTTACTCTGCAAGAAGCTTTGGTGGAAATAATGCAACTGCAACAAAACGTTGCATAAGCAGCTCAGACCACTCTCTGCCTTTCACATCTCTGAGTGTCTTTTCTGCCGCTGCTCCAGCAGAAGGTATTTTCATAGAATCACAGAATGGTTTGAGTTGGAAGGGACCTTAAAGATCATCCAGTTCTAACCCCAAACCCCAAACGGGCAGGGACACCTTCCCTGTCCCCTCCCAGCTTTGATTAGGTTGCTCAATGCCCCATCCAGTCCAGCCTTGAACCCCTTCAGGCATGAGGCATCCAGAACTTCACTGAGCAACCTGTTCCAGTGCCTCACCACCTCACAGGAGAAAATTTCTTCCTAATATTTAATCTAAATCCCCCTCTTCGAGCTTGAAACCGTTACCCCTTGTCCTATCCCTGTACTCCCCGATAAAAAAACCCTCCTCATCTTTCCTGTAGGCTCCTTTTAAGTACTGGAAGGCTGATAGAAGGTCTACTGTGAGCCTTCTTTTCCCTAGGCTAAGCAAGCCCACCTCTCCCAGCCTGTCCTCATATGGGAGGTGCTCGAACCCTCTGATCATCTTCATGGCCCTCCCCTGGACTCTCTCCAATAGATCCATGTCCTTCCTGTGCTGAGAACGCTAGAACTGAACACAGTACTCCAGGGGAGATCTCATGAGAGTAGAGTATTTTCTAAAATTTCTGTGGTTTCTATAATTATGGAATGAGAGGAATACGAATTTAGAAGAAATTTCTGTACTTTATGCATTTATGGATAATCTAACTATATATCCATTACCATTCCATACCGGCAATGATAACTGCTTTAATGAAACAGCTGAGATGGTATTGTCCTCACACACACATCCACCCAGCAATAAAAAACATCTTGACCCATACAAAACACCTTCAGAACTGCCAATTATATGACACTAAAAAGGGAGGTTATTTGAAAAATAGCTTGATTAGAGAAATGATTGCAGGCATGAAGAGCATGGTATGCATACTGTGAGATGCCAAGGGAGGTTTTTGGCAATTTTAGGCAAGGCATTTCTTTTGGGTTCCATGAATTCATGCAATAATTGTCACTAGCAGAAGACTCAATACCCACACTGTCAAGCAGCTTTGCCCACAAATGCTTTATTCTGTCATCACCCACAATCCAGAAATGTCAGGTTGTTCCTAGGCTCTCTTCTGGAGCGAAACAACTCTTCCTGGAACAAAACTCAGCTGCTGTTCTGGTAACCTGCTCAACAGGCTCCCAACATGCAGCACGGACAAGGCTAAACCAGTTTTGGCTTCCTTTGCTACAAGATGTAAACATGCAAAGTTCTCCCAGCAGGTTCTCTTCCCTCAAATGTCACCCTTTTGTTTCATGCTGTTAATTCCAGTGGGCTGCAAATCCCCCAGCCCTCAGATTACTTCAGGCTTTTGAACTGAAAAACCAAGGAAAACACTGAAAGGAATAATTACGCGTTATGGTGACAGCTACACCCTGTGTGGCCAGAGGACATACATAGCCAAACGCCGCTAATGTGGACCTGGCTGGTCTGCTCTAGAGAAGGTTGATGTTGAACAATGTGAGGCATTGCTCCCTGAGGGCAGCAGCCTGTGGCATCAAATCTGTGGCCAGCGGCGTTCCTGATGGCATGTGTGGCTGAAGGAACACCAAAGGTTTCTAAAGCCTCTTCTCTAGAAGTATCTTGCTTTATTCTGGAAACACTGCTGTTACTTGGAGGGGGTACACCCTGCACACAGAGGTTTACAAAGATTGCGGGTTTGGTGTGGCTCCCCAAAGCTCACAGCTCCTACAAGCGCTTCTCCACTGCCTAAACTGTCCAGAAACAAAGCAGCTTTTAGACAAGAAAATCGACATATCCTGACCCTTTTCGGTAGCTGACAACTGTCCAGGGTGGGGTCTAACATATGAATCACAGAATCAGAGAATCATAGAATCACTAGGTTGGAAGAGACCCACAGGATCATCAAGTCCAACCATTCCTATCAAACACTAAACATGCCCCTCAGCACCTCATCCACCCGTCCCTTAAACACCTCCAGGGAAGGTGACTCAACCACCTCCCTGGGCAGCCTCTGCCAGTGCCCAATGACCCTTTCTGTGAAAATTTTTTTTCTAATGTTCAGCCTAAACCTCCCCTGGGGGAGCTTAAGGCCATTCCCTCTCGTCCTGTCCCCTGTCACTTGGGAGAAGAGGCCAGCACCCTCCTCTCCACAACCTCCTTTCAGGTAGTTATAGAGAGCAATGAGGTCTCCCCTCAGCCTCCTCTTCTCCAGGCTAAACAACCCCAGCTCTCTCAGCCGCTCCTCATAAGGCCTCATTCTCCAGCCCCTTCACCAGCTTTGTTGCTCTTCTCTGGACTCTCTCCAGAGCCTCAACATCCTTCTTGTGGTGAGGGGCCCAGAACTGAACACAGGATTTGAGGAACAGTCTCACCAGTGCCGAGTACAGAGGGAGAATAACCTCCCTGGACCTGCTGGTCACGCCGTTTCTGATCCAAGCCAAGATGCCATTGGCCTTCTTGGCCACCTGGGCACACTGCTGGCTCATGTTCAGTCGCTGTCAACCAACACCCCCAGGTCCCTCTCCTCCAGGCAGCTTTCTAGACAGACTTCTCCTAGTCTGTAGCACTGCATAGGGTTGTTGTGCCCCAAGTGCAGGACCCAGCATTTGGCCTTGTTAAACCTCATGCCATTGGTCTCAGCCCAGCGGTCCAGCCTGTTCAGATCCCTTTGCAGAGCCTCCCGACCCTCCAGCAGATCAACACTTCCACCCAGCTTAGTGTCATGATAAAGACACTGAGCAGGGCTGGACACAGCACTGAGCCCTGGGGAACACCACTTGTGACTGGCCTCCTGTGTGAACAGACAAGGTTTCTACTCCTGAACCATTAGGTGTTGAATAGGAATCCTTTGTTGCTTCTACTCTACAATGCCCTTGCAGCCCTCTGGTGCTTCAGTTCTTCTCTGTCTCTGCGAGTCATTTCTCTATCTCCTCTCCATCTCAGCTGCTTGTTCTCAGCAAGCTCCTGGCTCAGTAGTCTCGTGATGCAGCCAAATTGACTGGTTGACCCGGTGGTTTTCCACATCACTTGTGACCTTGGGCTCCTTTCAAACCGTGCCTGTGCTGATGCAATGTATGCAACTTTGTGGCACTAACTCTTCTCAATTCTGCAGGAATTTTATTTCCTTTCTTTAAAACATTAAAAAAAAATAAAAATGAGAGAATATTGTGTGAAGAAACCATGCAGCTGCAAGCCAAAGGTTTTAATCCCTCCTCTGTCACTAGCTTGCCATGCAATCTCTGCCCTTGGGCGTGCAACTCCTCTGCGATGCCACTCTCTCCTGAGGAATTAGTAGCTAACAGGGAATTATTTGATGGTGTAATACTGTTTGAGATGCAGGCAAGAAAAGAGGATGTGCCGGTGCTAAAATGCCCCAATAGTTAGTTATCTGTGAGCCACGCTGCTGAGATAACCACTGCCTGCCTGCCCCCCAGCAGCGTGGACAGGCAGAAAGGGCATAAAATAATGTTGTGCACTGTGGTGTCCTCAGTGCACTCTGTCCAGCAGGAGAAGAGTAAGTGCTTCCTCATCTTCCATCTGCGTGTGCTCCAAACGAGGGGATCACACTTAAGGATTTTGTGAAATTAAGGAAAAATAAAAGACTACACTAGACTAGACCGAAACTTTTAACAAATTAGATAATTTTTAAAAAATCCGCTTTCTTTTGACTCTTTTTGTTACTCCGCGTCCCTCTTCCCAGAGCCGTGACACAAGAAAGGATCGTCCCCACTCCGCTCTCATTTTAAAATGCTTCTTTTTATTTCAGTGGTTGTACATTGGGTGAATGAATTTAAACGTTACAACAGAAATAGAATGGCTATTTAACAGACCACTAGTAGTTATATGCTGAAAAAGAGTGAATGGAGGGGTTTCTTTTAACTGTTACCGAAATATTCATCGTACGCGTCGTCAATTATGCTGGATGAGAGAGGCAAACGAAAAGATATTTTGGTGAGGTGCTGTATTCTTTGAACAAAATAAATACTGAGACATCTCAAGTAACTTGAAACCATGTCCCAGCTACAGTATTCACTGTCTCTGTGTTGGCCCATCTCATGGTTCTTTTAGGGGGTTTTATTTGTTGAGGTGTTTTTTTTTTTTAATTAAACAAAGCATTTAAAATTTAATCATTTTCATTAGACTTTTCTGTTTTTAAAATATAAACAAAGTTTTGGCAAATAATATTTATACAGAAAAATAGTTTTAGATCTTCCCAAATTTTGAAATAGTCTATAAAATTACTTTATAAATAAATAAAATGCTGAATCTGTTGTACACGCATTTGCACATCTCTGTAATTGCCTCCTTACTGTTAGCATAGATTTGTACTTGTACAGTTTTCAGGAATATTACAAAGTCATAAAGTCGGAAAGTGGATCTCTTATTAAAAATACATTTTCTCTTTTTGTCTGTCAGTTTATCTGGATGAAAGACCTGATGTATCTGAAGCTTCGGCATCCATGGGCAAAAAATAGTAGTATTGGATTAATTGTAAAAAACATAGAATAACAGTTATTTCGAAACATAAAAAGTTCACACAAAACGATGTCTTGAAGAGTTATCTACATAAAATATTTAAACAACATGGATAATTTACCATTTAGTATTATACAATAAGCTACCCAAATGCCTAAATTAACTATTATAAAAAAATAAAAACAACTTTGACAGATATAGGCAAGTTGCAGTGTCAACTACCTAGTTATAATGACTGAGAAAGTCTACAAATATTAGTGTTTTAATAGTATATAATGGTGATACCTTAACTGCTAGAGTAACAAGTTAAGATATAGTATTTTTCCACAAATTAAAACTAACGCAACATTACAAGCACTATGTTAATTTTACAATCGAATTGTGATTATTTTTTTCCTTTCGGATGATCAAATCTCCAGCTTTATATATAAATAGATAGTAATTAGACATCGGACAAACAAGATTTAGCCTGGACAATAATTTCTTAGGCAAATAATTATATGGTTAGTGCCTTCAGTCGTTCAGAACAGGCAGTGCTGCCAAAGTTTCAAATAGTTTACAATCAATCTGAAGAGGTTAAGTTAAAATACTGCAATCACTAATAATGTCCACATAGAAAACTTATGCTGCAAACAATTATACATAATATCCACTTATAACAGCTGTCTTGTTTTTTTTTAAACAATAATTTAAAAACTATGTCATTTATGTGATACATGTGCAACATATAAAATGTGAAATATGAAATATTTGGTACAATAGTGCTTGAAACAATTTTCAACTCAAACAAATGAAATTTTAATTATACATATATAATTACCTTGTAAATCAACAAAGTATTTAAAAAAGTAAACAACATTAAAATCTGCTTCATCCATATATATGTATGTATGTATATATAATATGTATATAATTGTATTAAAGATATCTTCATACTTTTGTGACATAAAATATGTTTTTAAAGAAAAACAATTAAAAGAACTACTTTTTTTCTCCACTCTAATCTGGTTACAATCTTATAATCCAATTTAAAAAATGCAAATACAGTAATGATTTATTAAACTGAATCTCATTCTACATTCTTAGTGTTCAGTTAATAGCCTAGATTAAAGTCACCTATGACGTTTCAGTGACTCAACTGAAGTTTCATTAAATTAGAGTATCATACAAATCTCTCTATCTACAGCCTTCTTTTTTGCCTTTTCTTGCATTAGTTTGGTCTTTTGCTTGCTTGATTTTACACTTCTAGAAGGTACTTCTTAACAGCTTGGATCTTTTTGGTAACCTGACTAGGAGATTGAAGGATTATTTGCTTCTGGTGAGATTTGACTGTTGGCATCAGGCTCACTTCCATCAAGTCTGATGTGACAAAATTTAGGCACTTCTGCAAAGTCTCTTTTAAAAACATTATAAATATACTCGTAAAATAATATTCTCAAGACTTTTTTTCTTTTGGGGATTGAAAGGGGTATGAAGCTCATACTGTGCAAATCGTTTTGAATTTTCGTCTGCTATTCTGCTATGATTTGAATGCAACTTCTCCATACACGTCAGACACCAACCATGTGCATCTAAAGAATTTGTGCTTTACTTTGGACTTCTGGCTAAAAATATTCAGATTGGCAGGGTGATGTGCAGAACACTGGGCTGCGTTTCACTTTCTCTGTCTTGGATTTGACCCACTAGGGGAGCAAAACCAAGAGGCTTTTTTTTTAACCGAGAAGAAAAACCCCAAATTTAGTTCAGGTGAAAGTTAAACCTGCAACTGGGATTAAGTTTTTAGCCAATACAACTTAATTATTGCTGAGCTCGAGAGACTCATAAACCTTGAATCTCACGAGACTAACTTAACTGGACCATTTTGTTAGGTATAGTTATGGAGAAAAGATAGTATTTGCAAGAATTAAACTATGTTTAGAAAATCTTTAAACTAAATGTTACCCTTTATGTCTGGAAACATCACAGCTGGTATCAGGTAGTTAACTATTTTGGGTTGGAGTATAGTAAGCATACCATATTTAATATTCATATATGACATAGCAGCACTAGCTTTTTCGAGTTTGTGATTTGTCCGTAAGAACAAATTCTTGACTTAGCATGCAGTTTGTGGCAACTCTAGAGAGGAGGAGACGGGGTAGTATGTACAGTAGCCGTGCTTGGCCATCCGCAGGGAGGCTTCGTGACACTCTGTTCCGCTCCTGCCGGCTATTTCAGGATTATCTGTTAAAAGAAAGGAAAGCGTGATCACGCTTTTAGGTGACGCAAGGAGAACGGTTCGCCCAGATGGCCGGCGCTGGACTAACTAAGCTCGGGCACAGCTCGTACGGGACAGCATCGCGTATCCTCACGCTGCCTGGGAGGTGTTTGCATTTCACAAACCTGGTTGTCCTCCTCCCACGCACACGTGCTCACGTGCGCGGAAAACACGCTGAGGGGGTATTTTATGTGTCAAAATACTGGAGACTGCACTGAAGCCACAAAGGAAGGGCACTCTCAGTGCTCTGGCTGTCAGTGGATGGGGAAGCAGCCCCGTGCCTCTTGAGAAAGCTCAAAAGTGGTGCCTGGTGTGATTCTCCAGCTCCTGCCCTGCTCCCACAAAGTCAGGAACAACCAGGGCAAACACTGGAGGCAGGACCTCTTGCCCCTAACAAGTGAAAAAAAATAATGTACGGGACTGGGTGTTTTCAACAAGCTTTTCAATGCACTTTTAGCAGCTACTTATTCCCTGAGAAAATTATCTGCAGGTCAGCAAACTCAAGGGTTTTTTTCACGCTTCCTTATGCCAGGGGACCCAGGAGAATGATTGTAACAGTACCTCTGTGCACCTAGCTAGTCACTAACCTTGCTGCTTTACCTCCACAGTGTCTCAAACTGAGGGTGAAGTAACCATGTTACAGATGCAAACACTCACTATTCCGGTGCTGTGAAGGTTAAATGCACAAAGTGCCCAGGAACCACCTCAACCTGCTCACAGAATTGGAAAACAGTCCAGATTTCCATCACCTGCCTGAAAGGACTGTTGCTGAAAGTGATGTCAAAACCTGGGGTGCGATGTTTTATCACACCATGGCTAATCTGTACTCCAGACTAAAGCATGAGTCAAGGAATTAAGAGTGCACTGCCTGCTCTTCCTGTTTAATTTGGCACTCGACGTGTTTTTAAGCTGTATTTGTGGGTGGTATGCAAGACAGCCATGACAGCACTTTGACCTACTTGTGTATGACGAAGCTAGACCACTGCTTAATGCAATATTTATTTAAAAAGGAAAAATAAATCGTTGTGAAAATAACTTCAGCAACATACTACCTCTGACATACAGGTTGCCAAAAAGAAACACGCTCAGTTCTGCATGGAAGAATCATAGAGGAGAATCATAGAATGTCCTGAGTTGGAAGGGACCCTCAAGATCATCAAGGATGCTGACCCTAGAGAGGACAACCCCAAAATTCACACCATGTGTCTGAATGATTCTCAGCCAAATGCTTCTTGAATATTGTCAGGTTTGGCTCCATGACTGCTTCCCCGGGGAGCTGTTCTAGTGCTTCACCAACCTCTGGGTGAAGAATCTTTTCCCAATATCCAGCCTAAGCCTCCCCCGGCACATCTTCCTGCCACTCCCTTGGGCCCTATCACTGGTCACAAGAGAGGAGAGATCAGCACCTGCTCCTTCTCCTCCCCTTGTGAGGAAGCTGTAGACCGTGATGAAGTCTCCCCTCAAGTCTCCTCTTCTTCAGGCTGAACAGACCAAGTGACTTTAGCTGCTCCTCCCATGGCTTCCCCTTTAAACCCTTCACCAACTCTGTGGCCCTCCTCTGGACACTCTCCAGTAGCTTTATATCCATTTCATACCATGGTGCCTGCCTCATCACACCTGCAGCTACTGCATGAAGCCTGCTCTGAAAGCAGAGGGGATTGCTTTGTTCTAGGTACAGCATGGCCAAGCATGCCATCAAGACTCTTGACTTACACACACAACTGCCCAGAGACCTCAGTTCAACAAAAACACGGCCAACAGGATGAAGCATTTGTAGGAGAGATGTAAATCATAGAATCACCAGATTGGAAGAGACCCACTGGATCATCGAGTCCAACCATTCCTATCAATCACTAAACCATATCCCTCAGCACCTCGTCCACCCGTGCCTTAAACACCTCCAGGGAAGGTGACTCAACCACATCCCTGGGCAGCCTGTTCCAGTGCCCAATGACCCTTTCTGTGAAAATTTTTTTCCTGATGTCCAGCCTAAACCTCCCCTGGCTGAGCTTGAGGCCATTCCCCCTTGTCCTGTCTCCTGTCACATGGGAGAAGAGGCCAGCACCCTCCTCACCACAACTTCCTTTTAGGTAGTTGCTGTCACACCTGAGTGTTGCCCTCTCTTCTCTTGGAGAAGGAGGGAAAGAGCTCAGTTCTGGAAAGAGGTGCAATGTGCAAAACCTGTGAACCTCAATTCCTGCAGTGCCTTCTCCTTGACCTTGCCATCTGAATGACAGGAATGACACCTCCTGTTGCTCTGGGAGGCCATGGGATTGCCTCCACTGCTATTTGCTCGCTGTACACAAGTACCACCTCTCTGACCCCGCCTAAACTTGCTGGTGTGCCAAAAAGCCATCCTTGATTAACATCAGCACTGAAAAACTGGCGACACGCGAGGGCCCATTGTAATGACACTGTACAAACACCTGCTGCTCCAAAGGGCTTAACATCTAAATGCATCATACATACAACAAGGGCATATATTTTTAATGAACTTCCACCCATTGTGAGTTTGTTAGCTTATCACCCATCTTCTGTTTCCTATTGAAATAACAAAGAAATACCTCTGCTGAAATAATAAAGCCCTGCCTGTGATAACCCCGGTCCATCTACAGAACAGTAGTCGGACAGTACGTACAAAAAATATAGCTGTGCTGAAAATAAGAAGTGACCAAGATTATCAGCACTGATATTTTTAGCATATTACAACCCAACATGTCAATGTAATTAATTAAGCAGCTTTAGCTACACTGGGTTAGCCATAATCACACAAGTGTATTTAAGGGATCCTAAGGTCTAATTTAATGGGACACAACCTGAAATCTACTCAGTGTAAAAAAAAAAACCAACCAGAATTTCAGAGAGTGCAGCTGCCTACATTGTCTGCCAACTTTTAAGGGGATAAACTTGCCTTTTCCTATAGCTTTTTTCTCCCTATACAGGGAGACGTATCACTGTCCTTTATGCCGAGATGTTCTGAAAGGTCAAACACTCCCACAAGACTGATGCTCCCAGTTCCCCCAAAATGCGTGTCAGAGAAGGCAGGCAGCCTAATCTCAGGCTGTTTCTTGGGAAAAGGGTAGGACTATTCTTGGTGCTTTGAATAACCTAAGTGCAACTCATTGTGCTCTGTGCCAGGCAGGCTGGAGGGGCTCTGGGCAGCGTGGCGGAGCAGGGACCCCTTTTTCTCTGCCCTGGTCTGGAGAACGGCAGAGCTCAGGTTAGGACTTCAACCACCTCATCCCTACTCTTGCCTTTTTCTCCCCTCCTCCTGAATTTCAGGAAACAGTGGAGACAATGTAAACATTGTTCCTTTTGTGTATGAGTATGTCCTGTTTATGTGGCTGTGGGTGCAGGAGGAGCAGCTGGAGCTTCTCCCACCACCAGCAGTGATAGAGCTGGCTTGCTCCCACTGCATCGTACTCGCTGTGTCGCCGCTCGTGCAAGGGATGTAACTAGGGCATGTTGCAGCCTGGCTATTTCTAGTATGTGTAGGAGTCCTTGGAAAAAAAACCCTCAAGTTTCTCCTTCAGAACAACCTTCTCCAGTGTGGAGATACAGAACTGAGGACCAATGGGTTTTTTTTGTTTTTTTTTTTTTAACCCTAGCCACAAAGTGTAAAATGTATCCCGTAGCCTTTAATTATATGTTCACACCTTATTTCTCACAAGATATCACAACTCTGCCATAGCTACATACACATGTAGCAGCTTCTGCAACAGTTTTTTGCACTGTGTCTGACAGAAACATGAAATGCTAAACTACTTTACATGGAAAACACACTGTGAAACACTCCTGTTTAATCTACAAACAAACTAATAAACTGTGGTGGAAGACAGAGCCTACCTAAGTCTGCATCACTGCTAATTGCTCCTTCATTTGCATACTGAAAAAAGAGAAGTTGTACAGAACATACTGACCAAGGAACAGCCCTGCAAGCAGCTGTTACAGAATCTGCACTTCCTCCTTATTTTAAATAGGTCCAACAACCTTCGTGACTGCTATTGTTTGAAGAATTACATCTCAAACGTACATATGCATGACCTGTCATATTTGCAGTGGTACTAGTATATCATTTTAACATGGTTCATATACACACAAACCCCTGAAAAATAAGACTACACAATTAGCGGGGATTGTTCTGATGTACAAAGGTGTACAGGTCGAGCATGAGGAAAACATTTTCTTACGTTCTGTATGCATAAGATCTACAGGTATGGATACAGACATGCTAGAAAACATACCTCGTGCAGTAAGAGATCTAATAAAAACATTATTTCTAGCAGAAGTAGGATGGCCTGGCATTTACAGTCTGGGGTAGTAATGCACAGATGATTTAATAACAGGAAAGGGCATTTTTTTGAGGGAATCACAGACAGAGGCTACTTCTCCCTTGCCTTCTTGCTTGGTACCTGTTTGAAATGCCAGAAAGCTGGCTACCTTTTAGACTCAAATCACTAAAATTGTGCCGATGTTAGTTACTAGACCTCACTGAAACTGCAGATACATAGAGTGAACCCGAATTTCTGCAAACTACTTTCTACCTGCCAAGAAACATCTACCCTTCCAATTTTCCAGCTCTTCAGAGGTGGCATTTTCAGCTCCCAAATGCCACAACTTTCTCTCTTCTCTATCAGAGTGTGAATCTTTTAGACTTTTACCTTCAGGACCTCTGAATGACCACAGCCGTCATTAAGCCCTGTGTGTAACACAGAACATCCCTCAATTCATCCAGGAATGTTCCTAAGGGTGATACAGGTCTGCAGTGTGGTCCATGGGAATGACAACCAAGAGAGATGTTACTCCAGTGGTTTCAGCTTCTCACCAAACTACCAGCCCATGATAGGCAGCAGATGGACATCAGTTTGGTATTTTCCTCAGCAAAGATGGCTGTGACCAGTTATTGCCTCAAGAATACAGAGGTAAAATTGAGAATCTCTGTTAAATTAAGGTGGAAATTCCAACCTTGTGAGCTCTTTTCTGACACCCAGGTTATGTGCACTGCTTTACGTTCACAGAATTAACCAAATTACCTAGAATCACAACTGCGTACTATGAATTTAAAGAATATAATTTGACTTCAGATTTTCTGTTTTGAAGCTACAAATCGTAAAGCTTCTTTACTCCTTCTGCCTTAAATTCTGTTTCCAGCTGCAGATTTATTATACAATGATGAGTACAGAAAATTTACCATTCCGCATGAATTCAGTATACATGAACTCTTGTTCAACCAAAGACCTGTCAGAGTGGATCAGCTGGAGAACACGACTTTGTATCCACCTCTTGAGATGTTTTTCTTCCTGAAGTTTTGAAATTATTTCTCCAAATTACACTTGCTCTATAAGTGTTAATGCATTTTAAGGCGGGATTAAGGTCATATTCGACCTTCACACACATTGTGTGAAGGACTTATTCCTCCAAAAATGAGCTCATACACACTAAACATTTTAGACTGTTCAGCTTTTCATTTTAAGTGCAATGTAGTAATAGGAGTTTCTCATAGACAAGATTAATCTCAGCTGATCACCTTATTTTACATCTTCCTAGCCTACCTAAGGCAACTTATTTTAGCATGAGACAGATTATCAGCTCACGATGCTTTCCCTTTCTCCCTCCCAAATATAAGATTCTGTAGCAAACAGTTCACACTGAGGTATTTAGCTTTTAGACACCTGTGTCAGGGCAGATGAATCCCACCAAAGTGACAATTTCTATTTTCATGTTTTTCACATGAGCAGCAGACTGGTCAGATGTAGCTAGGGTATATATTAAAAATGATAGATATTTTCAGACAGCCGACTCATATCAGACTGTCTCGTAACTTCTCCCACTTTCTAAAAATAAAACTAACACCAAGTATTTCTTCCCTTTGACATGAAACTGAAGACTATTTATATTTCTCCATGCCTTTGGGAAATGCTTCCATCTCCTTATTTTTCATTTTCTCTTAGAATGCTCATTTGTGGCATGCGCCTTGTTCATTTTCTTCACAATAAAACAGTTGGTTTTTTTTTTAATCAAATTGGAAAAGGATGAATATATATTCAGGCATTTAATGAGACTATTCACTATTGTATTAGTTATGCTTGGTCCTAGTTAATCTTTACACAGCCTTACAGACAGACTTTTTTACCTTCTATTTCTCCATGGCTTCAGCAGCAGCACCGCCATGAAACACTAACCTGAGCTTTCCAATCCCCACCCCAGGACTCCCACCATCACTCTCCCAAGGGATGGGATTTGCCCCGTCCTCAACTGGCTGAGAGCTGAGCTGGCTCCAACTCTCGCTTGCATTAAAAGCAGCCTGCCTGCTCCCAACACTGAGGGTGGAAAGGTGTTTGGGTACACATGCCTCACCTCTCTCACCTTAGCTGTGGTCCTGGCACCTTTCCTGGCTCTGGCACTAGCTGTAATCCCCCAGGTTGTACTCTGGTAGAAATACTGACCAACTAAGCATTTTTTCTACAATCTGAAAAGAAAGACACTGAAAAGAAATAAACCCCAAAAATGTATCCCCCAACAAAAGCTAAAGGAACTAGTAATAAGGGTGGAGGGACCTGCTAAAAGCAACATTACCCCTGCTATCTCTGACAGTCACTTAATCACTTTTCATAAACACAGAGTTCCACCTTGTGTCGCTGGCTTCCTTCCTTTGCTACCACTCGTCTCCTGATGGCCAAAACCCCCATTCTCATTTCCAGCACATTATGATTTAATGTATATGAGCTTTGCTTTTATGACTAACTGTGGACCTCTCCACAATTCAGGAGTGAAGAAGGATTTTTACCTTATTGCTTCTTCATGATTCCAGTGCATCCCAAATACATCTGTCTAGTTTGCTCATCAATAAGGTGACCCCTGATTTGCATATAAAGGGTGGAAATGTCTGAGGGTCAGATGTCCGTGCTGAAGTGGACATGTCTCCTAGCACATTTTCTTTTCATCAGGCACAAGCTGTTGGCCATCAGGGCCATAAAGCTGATAAAGACCTTGCCTGAATATAGTGGGACATCCCTGCCCATGGCAGGGGGGTGGGAGCTAGATGATCTTTAAGGTCCTTTCCAACCCTAACTACTCTATGAATCCAGCTGTTCAAGATGATCTAAAGAAAAGATCAAGGCACCTATGGGATCCCAAAGGGCTCAAAGGTTCAGCAGCATCATTCTTCTCATTTAACATTCACGATGTCCTGAAAAAGAGTCCAAAGCCACTTGTGTTGCCAACTCTTTAGCATGCTTATGAGCTTCAGTACGTATTTACTCAAGTAATAACATATAATATTTAGGTTCAACTTAATAGGTATTTACTCACTCTGAAGAGTCAGGACTAGTTGTTTTAAAAATGAAAGCAATCTGGCTTTATTTATTCTTCTTTAAAGTAATAAATAATGCAGTACTAAAAATTGATCATAACATACTCTAATATATTCTACCAAAATCTATTTTTAACTAATCACACAGGCAGCAGACGGACTAGATAGAAATGAGAAAATCACAGCTCCTATATTTTTAGGAGAACCCATACAGTGACTGTTTTGAATAGCCACTCAATTTTATTTTTCAGCAGGGCTGAGTTACTGCAGTCATCTGTGGTTTTTAGTTTCTACTTTCGGGTCATTTTCATTCTCTTCTTGAATTTTAGAAATTTTATAAACTGCCAGAACAGTCTTTTGCAGAGGAACCAACAGCACAAAGGAGTAAAAGGCCAAGCACAAGTTGTGCGTTACCTGTGAACGTGCCTGCATTCCTCTGCTGTATTTTGAAACCTGCATTTTCTTAGGTGTCCTACCTAGTCTTTGGTTTTTTTCCTTCTTTTAACAAAACCTGTTTTATATCTTCCTTCTGAATGCAAAATAAGGTTGTCACTACACATGCAGCATCCTTTTAGGTGAACTCTACCACTGCATGTAGAGCAGGGCTACCACTTCTCTGGTAATCACCACACTGAAACTCCTCCTTTCCCAAAACCTGGCATGCCAATCCAGACTCCCTTCCACACAGGAGAGGGTCCACTGCAACATCCAGAACTTAATCTGAACGCAGTAAGGCACCAAATTTATGCTAATCAAGAATACTTATCTGACACCATGCTCATGTTGGTTTATAAAACTCACTAAATGTACAACTAATCTGTGGAAATCTTAATGTTCCTGACTTTTACTTGCTCACTGCTTCCCTAATTTTTTTCTTATCTGAATACTCACACATAAACAGACATATACACTATTGTGTGCCACTGCAGATAATATTGTGCCAAAATTAAGTGAGACAAAGCTAGTAAATCTCTGCCTCAAGCTGAAAGACACAACAGGTACAGCAAATAAATAAATAAACGTTTCCACTGCGGTTACATCAGCACACTCAAAGACTGGCATTTCTGGTGGGTAATAAATCATACACTGAGATAAAAATATGTTTAATTCAAGGGAAAACAGTTGGAGCAGTCAGAGATGTCCAGAGACAAGTATTTCAAAGAACAGAATCTCAAACAAGTACATCTGGAGCTCTGCACTGCTCTGTGTTGTTAAAATTTTGTGATGGAAAAAACCAGACTCACGTGAGTTGTGTGTACATGCTAAGCAGAATGAAACACTCATTTTTCCCCAATGCCTACAAAATCAGTTGACCTCAGAAAAATAATTCCTATGTTTAAATAATAAATATATGCCCCGAAAGACTTTTGCTCAACTTGTCAAAGTATCATTTGTCGAATAATTGAAAGCAAGAGCACAAACGGAAGTTATCATACCAAACACAAATGCATTTATTTAATTGCAATGATATGAAAGCTAAAGCTGTCTATAGCAGGAAAGGGAAATATGCCTTGCTTTTCGTTATATAAAAGAAATGAGTTTGCCTTTGCTGGCTGCTCATGTTATGTGATACTGCCATCTAGCAGGCTATCAGAGGAAGTCAGGTTTCAGCCTTTCAGTGTGTGAGGAATTTCTATGAAAAAAACCCACACCAAAACCTAAACAGATTTTTCCATTTCTTCCCATTGGTTTCTGTATAGGAACATATGATCTAAAACTCTGTATGTCAGCCTGCCAGAAGTCTTCATCTTCTACCCAGAAAACCCCCTCTATCTTAAGAGATCAAAAAATATTATCAAAAGTAAAACAAAGACTTGGGTAAAGTTCACATGAGACTTAAAATGCAGTTCTTCTGAATTTTTCAGGGTAATCTTTGGTTTTGCATATTTTCTACCTTAAAGGCTAAGAAATCAATGTTTTGCCACATATTTTGTAAGGTTAGTTGTTTCAAGGCAATTCAGAGGGTCTTTTCTTGACACCGCTCGAGATTAGTTGTGGCCTGTAAGACTAGAAACTCTCGCTTCTTGAGTCTGCAAACTGTTAATTCTGAAAATTACAGCTGATTACTCCTACCAAGTAGCTGTGTCTTCAGACAAGTTAACTTGATTGAATTGAGGCTTGTGATTCTTGGGTGTCTAGCATGAAAGACACATCAAGCAGTAAATCTGCCCTTCCCACCATGACAAGCTATTGCTATTCTAATACCTTTTCTAGAGAAATGACTCTTTATGATCAAGGATCGTTCAGATTCTTTTTTCCATTTTGGTGCGGGTACAAGGTGACATGCCCAGTCCTGCATCCCAGATGCCAAGGCTTGCCAGTGCCTCTTCGTGGAGCCGCATGGCACCATCCATGGGCAAGCCAGATGCTCAACGTTGTTCTGTTGAGTGCTTGTTCCCTGCAAGCATCCCCTCTGATAATATGCTTGAGAAAAGAACCTGTTCCTCCATCTCCTTTTTATGACTTGTTCATGTCGGATTCAAATTGCTCTTTCTGTTGTTAGAATATAATTTTCTATTAGAGTGTTTAACTTGGGACTATATGGAATTTTTAGACCAAAACTTTCAGTCGAAAAAAAAAAAGACAAAAATTGTTTAGATACTTACTGTTCACAGCAGAAGAACTTTCCTACTTGTTCCCTCATTCCCTTAGAAACTGCTTTTCAAACCACTAACAAGAATTTTGCATTCTGTTGCTTTATTCTGGCACTAAAGATGTAAATAACATTTATTTCCCCTTCCCACCTTCCTTCTCAAAAGCTTGCTTTTAACCAAAAAAATAAGGCAGTTTCCTACTACCTTCCAGATTTTTCAATTCTTTCTCTCTCAGTATATTGCTACTCTTCTAGCCATTTACAAGTTCAGCAGGTTTCCACAAGGAAGAAAGGGACTGTGAGGTAGAAGAAGCCTTGTCAGCAGAGCTGAGGACAGCCCTTTTGCCCTAGCAGAATTTCTGGGGTTAGAAGGGTAGACTGGAGAGGAAGCCCTTTTGGGGGACACCAGGGACTATTTGCAAGAGAGACCAACTGGTGCTTCTCCTTTCTGCAGGAGGAGAAATTAGCTTCAGTAGGTGCAACATGACATTTCATTCTAGAGAAGAATCTGCTCCCTTTGGGAGTGGCGGCTGCCTTTGCAGGCACCTTGGCAAGCAGAGATGGTCTGTTGCTGCACGTCCTGGCTCCCTTCCCTCCGTCCCAGGGGAGATGCTACACACAGCATCTCAAATCCCCACTAAACATTCAGTTTGTATTTTATGTTAACTACTTTTTAAATTCTGGGGCAAATATTTTACTTGTCCTTTTGTTTGTGGCATTTGAATGCAGTGTAACTATTTTTATTTTTACTTCATTGTATTTTTACAGATTTTGACAAAACTGAAGGCTACTGAAAGATTTCATAATTAATGTCTGCATAATTGCCACCTAATTTAGCGTGAACACTGGTGCATAATTTAAAACAGCTGTGCTAGATAATCACAAGCCCTAGCACAAGAGAGCCTGTTGGTCTTACATTTCTTTGCAGGCATGGCCTGTATTTAATTTTTCTACTGGATCTGCCTTTTAATTTTTCCTTCTTGGTTAACTGGCACATAACCAGGAGAAAAATGTTGTCACTAAATAACATCTTTAAGCAGCATTCCCTGTAATGCTATTTTTATACTGTTAGTCCTTGGCCCATTTTCATTGCTACAGAAAAGAAAGCCATGTACTGTTCTGCACTGAAAAGAAATGTGAGCAGACAATTTTTTTAAAAAATCTGAAATTTGGTAATTGCCCTGTAATAACCAAGAACTAAGGAAGCACCCAGGGAGATTAAGGACATAGATTAAGGCACAAAAATGCTGGTGTCTAACCTCCTCTCACAGTCAGTGGGGTGATAAAACCTAGTCAAGTAAGCCAGCAGAGCCTGGAGATCACATCATGCGATCACTCACTGCAGGCTCAGGTGATTTGCTTACCAGGCTTTTAGTACCACTGGGGCTAAGGTCTCCTACCTGTCGTCCAGGTGCCAGTTCAGAAGCGTGCAGACTTGTCTGTGAGTCCTGAGTTGCATCTTTTCAAGCTTGTAAAAATGTCTTAGATAATCTGGACATCCGAGGTTATTTTAGGACAATCGTAAACATCAGTAGACACGTGTATAGGCAACTGAACCAAGCCCCACATGACTTTTGAAGGGTGAGCCAGACTGTTCTCCTGACTTCATCTGACTGTGTTGATAACAACCTTCATAGTCTACAATAGGCACTTCTAGCTTGCATGTAGGCACCCATACTCAGACACCAACACTATTTAGATGTCTTAATTTTGGAGTGAGTCCTAACCTTTTAACTCTCGTAGGACTCGCCAATGTATATATGTAAAAGAGGCAATAGTAAGACTTTCTGCTTAGAAATTTCAAGGCCCCCCAAACAGGTGCTGGCATTATTCAAAACTGAAATTCAGTCCCAGAATTCAGAATAACACCTCTTACAAGCACTGTTGGGATAGATCATCCTCTGTGAAATCTTACGGCTACCTGTAAGCAAAGCTGAGCTGTTAACAGTTTCCTTTGCTCGAGTACTGCTAGTGCACTAGCGACAGGAGTAATAATTAAAATCTTTGTTACAGACCTCTGAAATATATAATTACACACAATTACTGTATTAATATTTTAAATAAGACGTTTTGTGTACCTCTGCCCACTTGTATGCACTAGAGGGAGCTAGGACCAAACTCTCAGTATCTGTGCCCTAATGCTGCTTCTCACCATCATTTCACACTTTTTTGAACGTTGCTGGTTCCATCCTCCAGAAAAACGTTGTCAGCATCCTCAAACAATGGAAGGTAAGTTCATTAAGGACCTAACCTTGAAGCAAGGTTAAGCACCTGTACCTTCCGGCCCCACTTTGGTGGGAATGGCTGGAGAAGTTGTGAAGGTGTGAGACGAAAAGGGAAAGAACCTCTCACATAGCTCTCTGGAAATCCACCTGCTTCTCACTGGAAATCTCAAACTGAAGTACTCCCTCACTCCCTCCCCTCTCACCACAGCCTGGCAGCTAAAGTAAGAGGGACACTCCTTCACAAGATGTCCACACACAGTGAACAGCAACACCACCAGCTCTCGCATCAACCAAATCAGTTTTTAATCAGGATTTGTAAACCAGAGTTTGCTAAAAGCACTTTTGTTCCCCCTTGGTTTCACTGCACTGAGCCAAAGTGGTTCTCCTCCCCTCTGAAGTACACTGCAAGAAAATCATTTTGGTTTTAAAACCTAGCTTCCAGAAGTCAGGAAAAGCGAGAGACTTCCAATTTTCCATATATTCCTACGTGGTGTCACCCAGCATGGACGTACTACTAGCCTTTAAACCTATGCAGCCTTCTCAGGTGCCTCGTGCCATACATGGAACATACAATGCGTAGAGGTACTGGCCAACCATGACCAACTGCACATGTGTCAATGTGCGCACATTTTGAGCTGCTACTCATGCTATTTTCAGAAAGAAAGGGCATGAAGAAGAGAGGAGACACAGTTCATCTTTTTTCAGAATACAAGCTGACAGCACACACTAAATAATTTACTGGACCTTACAGAGTTGTTAGGTTTTTTTAGCTGTCAGCTGAGACTCCATGAATTGTGGGATGTTGACTTTTCCTTCCACTGATGCTTCAAGGGCACTTGGATCACCACACTCAACACAAGGAAGTCCAGCAGTCTTTCTACAGGCCAGAAGACTAAACTAAATGATATTGAGTTGAATGATTAAGCCCTGCTACAACTTTCTTATCATGCCTGGCATGTGAGGAGAAGCCACGGTAGTTGAAATAGGATGAGCTGATGGCTGCAGGTTGATTTAAAATGTGTGATAGAGACACTGGAAAGAGGAAATCATATCCCACTGATAGGTAAAGCTGTGTGGCACAAACTAGGAAAGGAAATTTTATCTAGATGGGAATAAAAAAGCCCTTTTCTGAAATAAACAGGAGAGTTTAACAACTCAGGAAGGGAACAAAAGGGAACACACATAAAGGATGTTATGACCATGAACAAAGTCTTAAGTGAAGTTAATTACCTTCTCCCTCTGTTTCTTGGGCTAAAGAAACACTGAGAGTTAGGAGCAAAGAGTTACTATGGCACCTTTCCCAGTGTTGTAGCTTTGTCTCCAACTCTTAGGAAGTTGTAAATAACAGCAGACTTGGAGATTTGCCTCCTATAAAGAAGTAGGAACTACTACTTCTTTTCCTGCTTTCAAATACACAGTGTTTTACAGTAGCTTTTGAAGATTTGCAGTGACTAAAACAAAGACAATTGTGAGAAGAAAAACACAGCAATGGCGCACAGTACAGAACTAACAAGAAAAGCTGCTGGAGTGGGACTCATCTCCTCCATGTGCAGTGGTGCAGAGCTTCAGTTATGCACCGACGCTCCTTCTTCAGACAAGAGAAAGAGGCAGGACCCTCCAGGGCAATTTACCTTGCCTTAACATGGACTTTTAGAAAAGTGGATGAACTGGATGCTGAACTTCCAAACGGCTTAAGTTAAACAAGTGGAAACCCATCCCCATATTAAAACGTCCTTTAATTTCATCATGGAGTTATATGTATACACATACATAAATATATGCAACTAAATAAATACAAACAGACACTTCTTAAGACTCCTGTTAAATTTTAAATGCTCTACTCCTCCAGCACAAACAAAACCTGCACTGGGAAAGGAGGGGCTCAACCTGCCGTTCTGCTAGATGAGAAAGTACATTAAGGCCCACCTAGGTCTCCTTGGTGCCACTGGCTACTTGTGTGTAAGTATTCACGTTGTCTAGAAGGAAGACTGCTTGCTAGTCCTTTTGTAGGTGTATTTATTCTACTTCAGCCACAGCCAACCCCTGTGGAGCTGAGGAGTGTGGGTGGCAGAGCTGTCCCAGCAGCATTCCCATGCTGGAGAGGGTCTCCAGCCAACCCACTTCCCAAACTGCCCTCTTTTCTCATAGGCCCTTTGGCACCTTGAGGTCCCTCTGTCATCACCCTGGGATCACAAAACCATGCTGGATACCACCAAACAGTCTGTTCTGGGAAGAACAAGGAAATGCACCAGTTGCCTGCGGCCCTTTCCTCCTTTGTCCCAAGCATTTTTTCATTAAAACAAGCTAGCTCTCAGAAAAGAACATACACAAAGCAACAACTCTCTTTTGATGAAAATGCTAGAAGCACAAACATCGCAATATTGGCAAATGAGCCTTTAAAAAATAGAGAAAATGGCCTAGTTTGTGTTTCTTTAGAAAGTAGGGTGTATTTCAGAGGTAGTATATTTTTCCTAAATTATTATCAATAAACTCTTTCAGCAACTTCTATTTTTCCATGGGAAAGCTGAATACTTCTGGGACCAACAGTAAAAAAAAAAATAAATCTGCTGGTATAACATTATTAAGCAAAACATTTTCAACTGAATTCTTTGTAGTTCCTTGGCAGGTGGAGAAGAGTGGATCAATGGGTGAGTGCTCCTACTCAACCTGTAGCAGCTTGTTCGTCTGGCTAGGAGCAACACAAGTAAAGGTTTTGGGGGCATAGCCCTTTGCTTTCGCTTGGTGTGCCAATCTGCTTGCTCCTACTCACTTTGGCCTCTCAAAACCTGAGGGAAAACAGCTCTCAGGTGGAAGTGCTGAGTGTGGTCCCAAAGCAACAGAAAAGCCAGAGTGACCCAACTGCTGTGCAAACCCCTCTCCAGGCAGGTGCCAGGTGCAGCAGGGCAGGAATCTCTACAGCCCCAGTGAAAAGAGTCAAAGCTAAACGCTCAGAGCTGTAATAGATAGGTCCTCCGTGGGAATCAGGTCCTATAGAAGGAAGGGGAAACCCTACCAAAAAGAAAACTGCCTTTAACATAACAAACCACAGAAGAAAAGGAGAAAGTATCATCTTTCCTAGCCTGCTTCGGCCAATAACCCCCAGGGTTCTTTGTAACCATGTCCTTCCTCAGGGAAATATAATTCCCAGGTTGAAGATACACTTTCAAACATAAAGCAGGCTTAGTCATAAGTATCTCGGGTGCTGTTTTGATCCCTAGCATTTATGGAAACCTTTCAGTTTTGTTTCCCCATTTCTTTTTTCCAGCTACTTTGTCCCGCTTGTGATTTTAGCTTCCATGCTTACTAGTTGGTCAGTTCCACACACTGAATGGAGAAGACTACATGAACACACCTGAACGTTTGAAACCTGTGACGATATTCCTTTTGAACTTAGGAGTTAATAATAGACTTCAGTAAGTAGTCCAGTACTATGGTGATTCTAACTCCAGCTGGGTTAATTACACAGTAATTAGGTACAAACATCGCAACACAAAACACAGCTACATCATTATTTGCAACAAATGTTAACTCTAAATAAGTGCAACCTGTCCCACAAACACTTGCTATAAACGACTTAAAAATAAAAGTAAAATTTGATGGGGTAAACACAGAAAAAAAAAATTCTCCTGGAGAATTTTTTTTGTTAAAAAAAATTAAAATAAAAATCTCAGCACTCATTTAGAGTTCGGGATCTTGTGAAAGAAAGCTTTAAAAGGAGCAAACCTGATTTGCTGTGGCTGTTGCGGCGAAGGGAACACTTGTTGCAGGAGTTGTTGCTGCAGAGACAGTGGCGGCCGTAGCGTTGTGCATCATGGGTACTTTCAGGAGGGGAACCATGGAAGCAATGAACAGGAGGGTGCAGCATTATGGTAAGAGAAGTGGTATTTTTGGCATGGTGAATATCAAGAGCAGCAAGCCATCGTCATGGGTTAAACCGGCAGATGGCATGCAATCACAGTGCAAAGCAAGAAAGCGTGGCGGAGAAATAAAAAAAAAAAAAAAAAAAAAAAAAAGGGAAAATAGCTTATTACAAGTACAATTAAAGGAAGGTTGTCAACACAATCGGCGATTCCCAGAAAAAAGAGCAAGGACCATCGAAAAAGCGGGCATTACCTCTTAGAACAGGATTACTTGTGTAAACAGAGGCTCTACCAAAACAGCCTGTTACGTGAGAATTGTTACACGGACAATTTGCTTTACCCCACTATTGATATAAAGCACTGCAAAATAAAATTCTACTAAAAAAAAAACCCCAGTGGTTTATACTGGGAAGCAAACTGATAAACGTTTATCTTATTTTTTAAATACAATTACAAATGGAATTATTTTCATGTATCTTCATTTTTAAGTAAGCCAGACACTTGCTGTCTTCCTTTATAATGCAATTTATACATTTTTTTGTACTAGCACTGTATAACTCTTAGACTTTATCAGAGTTAAATTACCATCTGCTTTGAGGCAAAAATCAGGAGAAGGATGATAATAATTTTCCAGATTTAAATACTATTTTATTTGATCTAAAAAACCAAAGCTGATTTTGTGAAAGTCGCTGCTTTCACTCATTTTAAGAATGAATTTTAATCAGCACCTTCATGGGAGAATTATTAACTTGATGTTTTAAAGGCTTGATGTTTTTACTGCTTAGCTGAGTAGTCCCACAAAAAAAAAGTCACTGGGACAGGGCTATCGAATAGAAAAAAAATTACTTTTCTGTCTCAGAGGCTGTTGCATTGGGCTTCCATTTTGCACACCTTAAATGTTAATTCCAAGCTGCAAATAATTTTAAAGGAGGAGTCAGATTCAGACTAAGGGTTTCAACAGAATTTTTGTGGATCAAAGTAAGCATTTCTGGGAAACGCTGATAAAACTTTCTAACACACAGCAAAAAGGAGAAATAGGCACACCACTATGAAACTTCAAAACACTGATGAAATTTGCTGGCTTCTTCCAGTATTTTATGATTTTATAGTACTAGACAATATAAAATATAACGAGAAATAAAACTTTAAAAACTGAAAAGCAGACCAGAATTTATGGTATTATGCTTTTGCAGTGTAGTTGTTATAGCAGGTGATATTACATCTGAACTACAGCTTCCATCTACAAATCTAAACACTCTGCAAAGTCAACCGGAAGGGCAAGTGAACCTTTAATTCTAGCCAGTGTCTAAAATCTTGCCTAGGATTTTTGAAACAAGTGAATATACATCATAGACAGTATAAAAAGAGATCAATAAAGAAATTTGGAACCTACCAATACTGGTAGCGGGTGTCATGCACAAAACTGACCCTGCGTGTCATGCAATGATAGGTGAAAAAAGTGGATAAAGGGAAGAAACAGGTTAGCTGTTTAGAGTTAACATTCAAAGTGAGATTCAAGCATAACCACAGAGAAGTAAGTTAGTTAAATGAAACTGTAAGGTCATTCATAGTTTTGCTTTAATACAAAAAAGGCGATTATGTTCTTACTAAACTCCTACATGAGTATATTGTGCAACTTTTGGCATGTTTCTGTATACATGCAAGACACTTCATAAACTTTTTTACTTAGCACTTTTATCCTTTCACTTAGTACTTTTGCAGCAACAGGTTTTTGTTTACAGAAACGTTTGTGGTTAGATATCACATTATTTGGTGATTTTAGAAGTCATTGTGTAACTCAGCTCAACTTTGTGTAGATCAACTTTCACCGGCTTTTTGAAGTGCGGTACAGAATAAAGTTAAAATGGAATTAGCTGATAGCGCTCTGCAGGGGCTTAGACAAATTTGCGTTTGAAGTTAATGTAATCATTCTTAACACAACACCTGAGGTGGAGAAGTTCTTCTGACCAAAGAAAAGTGACAAGTCCCCAACCTAGACACTTCTGAGTGTGCAATGTTCCAGCAGAAGGCTCCCAGCACACCTCAAAGATGCTCTGGAAAGAATGCTCACCTACTGCAGTTTAGTTTTGGTGCCTGGTTCACCTGTAACCTTTCTGGGAAGACCAAATATAAAAAAAAATACACAGCACATTTTCAGTACAGTGTATATAGCAAGCTGGTGAAGGTGAGCACGTGAGAAGACTATTCCCACATACACAGATATTTGACACAAAGTTCCTGCTTGATTAGGACCACAGCCCCTTATCAGATCAGCACAGCAATGGTGTAACTATGAATGACCCTACCCAAGAACAGTCCCTGGAGAATACACAAAGTTCCTCCTCTAGAGGCTATAGAAACACTAACAAACAGCAATGGGAAGAGAGAAAAGATCTGTTGTTTTTAAGATCATTCACCAAACAATAAGGAGAAGGTGACAAAGCAATCAAACTGATGTAAAACAAACAAAGTGCAGAACTTTGGAGGTAAGCCATGCTAAGTCAAGCCCCACACTTTTTATTAGGGGAGCAAGTGGTTAAGAAAGCAGAAAGTTATATAAAACAATTAAGTTTTATATATATTCCAGCAGCAAAACTTGTCTTAAAATTTAACTTAATAAACACACACACACACACACACACACACACATAAGGAACACATTTGAAAATTATACCAGTTCAGAAAAATATCACATAGTCATTTAAAATTCAACAGATAATGTCATGCGTTGCTCCTTAGACCTGGGTAGCATGACAGGCCTTACACCCACCAAATCCAGCCTTCCCAGGAAACACGGGAATATCAGATGTAGCATCTTTGATGAAGAGCTCATGATACCCACTCATATAGTGGGGGTTCCCTTTTCCTAACCTCCTCCCGCACCCCACACCTCTCTCTAACTCCCCTTCTAGGTGCTGATGGTGTTCACAAAGAGCAGGAGGTTCAGCACTGTGAGAAAGGTTTTCTATGCCGGGCTTGGGCTCCATCTGCTATGTTATCCCTCTGTTTCTTCTTTTTTCATGCACCTGTTTTGGGGTCTGCCAACAGCCTGGCCCTTAAGGTTTGGTTCCAAGATAAACCCCTCCTACCATCAGAAATTTTCAAGATAAAACTGTAAATGTAACCATTAGTTGGAAAGAGGGATGGACAATAAAATGCACAAAGAACGAGCTACTTAAGGACGCATGAGCACTCCCGAAGTCTGGAAAATATCCAAAAGCTATTTCACTGAAAAAAGGTTTAGACTATTGTATTTTCCATAATTAATTAAAAAACTTTGGCAATTGCAAATAATACTGATAAGCCCTGGAAGGGAGTACTTAAGAGAAGGACGGATGCACATCATATTGCAAATTCTCAGGGTTACAGTGTAAAATAAATTTGTGGAAATTTCTGTACGTTTGTAAGCGCAGGGCAGTCTTCCAATCATATCCAAATATGTGGTCTCAGAATTTATTTATTTTTTTCAAACATTCATATAAATGTTAGTATGTTTTCTGCTACAGATATTCTGGTGCACCAACGTGCTAAAAATACAGAATGCTATAACTTGCTATTATAAATATAGGGGTAGGTTCCAAGGTTGTTACTCAGGCCTTATAGCAAAATTCCATGAAGTCAAAGCCATCTGTGTTTGGTTTTGCCTTTAAAAACATATGGGAATTCTGATAGATCAGCAAATCATCATGTATTGCATTTCATTCCTTGTTTAACTGACATTATTTCTATAAACTAAAATAACATCCTTGAAACGTGGAGTGCACTTGCATACACATAGCGTTAAATGATGCTGGAAGTTCACAGTTGATAACATAATATACTAAAATATGTAATTTGTTAATTACAGATGAAATCACAGAATTCATTAGGCAGGATATTTACCTCTGGGGAGTTTGGAGTGGAGGTGACTGACATAATTTAGAGCGCTACGGTGTTATTGTTTACACGAATACCTAGCACATTCTTTCTCTCTCAGTGTTAATGAGAAGCCCTGCCACCAGCCACGGTGTGGTTCAAGCCATCTCTGAATGCTCCGATTTTTACAGAGCTGTGCATGCTGAAATGCAAATTACATTCCGTTGTCTTCAGATCACCCCGATGCAGAACTACAACCCCAGCTATTAGCTGTAAATGCTTGGAAAAGTCCTCGTGGCATTCCAAAATGAAACCCACAAAAATGCATCTGATGCCTCAAAGCCCTTTTAGTGCATCTGCAGGAAGCTACGCGTTTTGCCAGTGCTTCCGTGCAGGCATTGACTGGAAGGTTCTAGCTGGTGCTCCCCTTCTTGCTCTGCTCGTGTGCAGCTGGGGTGATCCCCACAGGTGCAAAACAGCTCCCAAGGGAGCAGCAGGATCTGCCTTGCCCTCAGCACGCTTCCCGTGTCATCTCTGAAGTGTGATGCTTCTCCCAGCATTTTTGTTAGCAGACTTTCACCCCCTCGTCTCCTAGGAGAGCACTGGCAGATAAAAGTCAAAATAGAGCCAATTTAAAGTAGGAAAAAAAGAGGCAAACTCCGGACAGTGATGAACAAGGCTATGAGCACAAAAAGCAGCCTGACAGCATGTTGAAATTTCTGCTTGAGTTCTCATACTTTGCAGGAGGAATTAAAATCGTAAACATCTGTGCAGACTTCACCTCAAATGGGGCAGGGACCATAATGAAGCCTTCTGTGAAGTGCAACTGCCTGACATGGAGGCTACCCAAGGAACACAAAATTGGTTCAATGTGGGGAAAACATACCTGTTGGGATAAACGCTGCATGTTGCTGCAACTGAGCATTGGCAAGAGCCTGTTGATAGTGCAAGACACTGGGATTGAAAACGGCACTGGCACCATTGCTTTTTTCAAGTGCTTGTCTCTTTGGTAAAGGGTGAAGAACACCAGGAGGAAAGGCCTGTAAATAAGAAAGTTAGTTAAAATGGCATCCCTATTACGCCGCTGTCCGTAACATATACATAAATACAATAACTTATTATTTTTTTAAAGCAGCTAAAGATGCCTCGCCATGCATATTAACTCAAAGCACAGCAATGTAAAATGAGTGAAATTTTGTTATTGATAGCAAAAGCATGGTACTATTAACCTAAAACTGTAGCAGCACAACTACTGAAAAGAAAGGCCTTTAAAGCAACGAAAATGGCATTGCCTTTAAATAGGTTTTCAAATATTTACAGGGAGAAAAAACCACTTGTGTTTCATTGCCAAGTATTTTCTTTTTTAAATTTAAATGTCGTTTCCTATTATTATACAGATTAATGGATTACATTAAGCATTTTCAATTACAGAAGCAGTTTTATCTCAATTCAACTTTTCATGAGAGGATATTTAAAAAAATGAAACCATGTTAGGAACCAAACTAAATCATCTGCGTTTATTACATATGAGAATGAGATGGATAAATAGAGTTTCCGGTAAATTAACGAGTATGTGAAATCATTTCCGGTTGATGTTCAAAAGTAAAGCGATACAAATTTCATTAGTTGCTTCTCTGAGAAAAAAATAAAACCCAAAGCTACATGCAAAGCAAAAGGTGAAAGGTCAAAGTACCAGGTCTACAGTTGCTTCGAGAGGTCGCTTCATTGCTTTGGCAGTCGACTGAGTCTTTTAATAACAGGCAGCGAGCACATGATGGCAGTGGGCCAATGGGATTCAAGCGAATTAACATACAGGTAAACAGCAAGCAGAGGTGCATCATGGGAACGGCATTGCATTTGTGGATAGGTGAGAAGGAAAAAAATATTCTGAATGCAATATACAACATACAAAACACTAGGCATGCACAACAACAAAAATGTCTTCTAAAGAAATGAATATTACATTTTGAATTAGTACCGAAGCAAAAATGCATCTACTATACCTTAGTTAAAAGCATATAAGAGAGTAAAATATAGATGTTTGAAATTCAGGAAAGTTGAGTAAAACAGCAGCTTGCAGACACTATTAAGCATCGTATAAACACTTCACAGAGATGCAGAAAGTTTTAAGGATACGCCTATAAGAATTCCTGATAAGTTAGTTAAGTCACATTTTAAAGCAGAAAAATCAATTTGGAAGGCTACATTTTCAGATACAAAGCACTAGTGAAAGTTGTAATGCATTACAAATGCTATTAAGTATCAGTGCTTGCAAGGTGAGAGTCTTTTAATTAAGACAAGTACATCATTCAATAGATGAAACCAATGGGTTCAAAATGAGAGAGGTTCTCCTTTTGCGATAAAAAGCAGAATAAATAATACGTCTAGTTACACTAACTTATCATTAATTCCTTTTTTTCCCTACAGATGGGTCATTTATATTTTAATTTTTTTTCCTTGTAACTTACCACGTTACATTGAGAGGGAAAAAAATCTTTCAGGATTTAAAACATTTTCTAAATTTTGCTAAAACCTTCAGTACTAGCTTCAGTCAAGAGCAGGGAGTAAAAATACTGCTCTCAGTTTGTACGTGAACATTAACACATGAGTTACGATACTACTCCAGCATTACCAATTTTTTAAAAAGAAAATATTTAGGCATAGTACATAAGCATATACATTTATGTAGACTTCCGTAATAAGATCAAATTTATGGCTGATGTGTTGGTATTCTGTAAAAAGATCTTCTCAGAAAATACTTTCAAATTTTATAGCATAAATAATTCTTACAAACCTTTAGAAGGGAAAGGCAGACTTACTTAGAAATCAGATTTTTTTTTTATATAAACACAAACTGAATTTAGCTCTTTTTAGGATATGCAGATTATGTCTATCTTGCATCACTATGTGGAAATGGGGAACAAAAGGGGAAAAAGAGGATAAGAAACTAAATGTCTACAAATAGCTTATGGCCACAAGATCAGTTAGTGCTAACAGGGTATTTTGCAGAATCGCCCTTGCTTTGCTGATTCCTTGTTCCTGGCTCTGCTGCACCTATGTTGCATAAGGCTTCTCAGCACCCTCTCCATCTCTCCTTTAGCACATTTCTGGATTGCGTACCCTGACCTACAGGACCTCCTAATCCATCTGGGGTCCAGAACTCAGACATAACAAGGAACACTTGCTGCAAACTGAGGATCTGGAGAGCCTTCTTGTGTCTAAGCAGGACGTTGAGCAGCTGACACGTGGTAACCCCCAAGGGCACCCCCATGACAGATATCACTCTGTCTGCACAAGGCACAGCCTCATATCAACTCTGCATCCACCACAGATAGAAGTCTATATGGAGGTGAAGCATTACGACTGAACTCAGTATTATAGCATGATGAAGACCACAAATTCAAATTGACACCATGAAGAGTAAAGCGTTTCAGTTAATTATCTTTGTTATCCAAATGCAGATCATCTCTGGTCTCACTTGTTAACTTATTGTGTTATGATTGTCCTTCTCCATTTATTCTCCATGCTCTTCTTAACCTCACCTGCCTACTTTGAAGATCTTTGCTGTTTTTCCTCACATGTTTCACAGCAAGTTCAGTCTCACAGTTTTCTCAGCCTGAAGGCTTTAACTCGATCTATTTCTAGACCAACTCATCACATTTCCACGTAGCCTTCCTCTCTTCTCAGACTTTCAGACCGACTGTCCATTTTTCTCTTCCCACCTTAATTTTTTTCTTTCATTTTTTCCTGTTAGTAAAACCTTCTTCTCCTTTTTCTGTTCCATCAGGTAATCTCCTACTCAACATTCGATCTCCTACATAATTAACAACTAAAAATATCAATAGGTATAGACTGGAAATGAAATAAGAATAATAATATAAATGATCAAACATACTGAGGCATAGTATTTGCCACATATCACATTGGTACGCTATAATGCGCCCTGGAATACAAGCAAGATCCATGCAGTGGAGGCCTGTATGGATGTACAAGCTGCTCCTGACTAAACTCAAACACAGGAAGGGAAGTACAGAAGAGGTGGAAGCAGGGATGGATGGCCAGGATGAATAGGAACACAGCCTGAGCGTGCAGGGATAGGTTAGGAGAGCCAAAGCTAACCTGGAGGTGAAGCTAGTAAGGGATGTGAACGGCAGCAAGAGCTTCTACAGCAACAAAAGGAAGACTAGGGAAAACGTGGACCCACTGCTGAAAAGGGGAAGAGACCTAGGAAATTAAAAAGGCTGAGGTACCGAATATCTTCACCTCAGTGTTTACCAGTAAGACTGGCTTTCAGGTCACAGAGGGACCAGGGGGAAAGTCTGAAGTGAAGGTTTAAGCCTGGAAGTGGTAGATCAGTCTAAGGACATTTAAACAAACTGGATATACATAAACCCACAGGACCTGATAGGATGCACCAAAGGGTGCTGACGGAGCTTGTCAATGTCACTGTAAAACCATCCTTAATTATCTCTGAAAGGTCACTGTGACTGGGGGAATTTCTCAAAGACTTCAAGAAAGTAAATGATGCTACTGTCTTCAAAAAGGGCAAGAAGGATGGTCTGAGGAACGGCAGATTGGTAGCCTCATCTCAGTCCCTAGGAAACTGATAGAGCAAATCCTCCTGAAAACCACCTCCAAACACACGAAAGCAAAGAAGGTGGTGGGGAGTAATCAGCGTAAGCTTATGAAGGGGAGATTGTGCTTAATGAACCTGACAGCACTCTACGATGAGACTGGCTTGGTGAGTGAGAGGAGAGAAATGGATGTTGTTTCTCTTGACTTCAGAAATGTTTTCAATGTTGATTCCAATTTTATCCTCAGAGACGAACATATTTAGTATAGGCTAAATGTGAAACAGTGTGGTGGACTGAAAATTGGCTCAAATGCCAGGCTCAAAGGGTTGTGATCAGAAGACAAAGTTCAGCTGGAGGCCAGTTACTAGTGGTATAAAATTAGGGGGAGCGTTTGATATACAGGCTGGATTAATGGGCCGAGGTCAACTGTATGGGGTTCAATAAAGCTAAGTGTCGAGTCCTGCACCTGGGTCACAACAACCCCATGCAACTCTACAGGCTTGGGAACAAATAGCTGGAAAGTTGATGGCGGAAAAGGACCTGGGGGTATTGGTCAACAGCCAATATGAGCCAGCAGAGTGCCCAGGTGGCCAAGAAGGCCAATAACATCCTGGTTTGTACCAGAAATAGTGTGGTCAGCAGGACTATGGAAGTGATTGCGCCCTGTACTCAGTGCTGCTGAGGCCACACCTTGAATACTGTGTTCAGTTTTGGGCCCCTCACTACAAGAAAGATATTGAGGTGCTGAGGTGCATGCAAAGAAGGGCAACAAGGCTGGTGAAGCGTCAGGAGAACAAGTCTTACAAGGAGCGGCTGAGAGAAATATACAGAAATATAGACCGGGCATTTCCTGCTAGGTCCCAAGACATTCATTGACCTTTGATGGTCGTACAGATTTTGCCGATATTCACAATGCTCACCCATATGAGCACCCTCTGGACCAGAGCAATGGAGCCAGCTTTCCCAGGAAGACAAACCTCTTGGACACTATTTCAATCCGGGTGTAACCTGCAAGTCAATTCTACAAGGAAGTGTTTATATTTCTGCCTTACTTTTGCTCTCAAGGCCCAACTGAGCATTCTTGGTCATCCTTTGGTGGCCTTGCAGGCATGTGTTTTTCTACCACTACTTTGCTGTCATTGCCATTCCAGTGACTTCTCATTCACTTCATCTGATTGTTTCAAATAGTTATTAAACAAAAAGTAGTTGGCTGGTAAAGCATCTGTTCTGTTTGGTAGTCTAAATATGCTATTAAAATATTTTGTACATAATTTACTTCAAATAGTTACCCTGAATTATAGGTCCCTGCCCTCTTCTCCCGTGATATTAGAATGCTAACCTTTCAATTCTGTTTCCAAAGATCCTTCACCTTGCTTTGTGGCTAATGCAATTCCAATTACAATTTATTTAAAAACCACAGGATATATATCCAGCCATTGCTGAAACGCAAAAATAAATTAATCCCCTCAATCCTGTCCTTTCTTCTTTAGAATATTGCCTAGAAATAGTACATTCTCTAAATGGACAATAAATATTATACTATAGATGCTAATTAGAATTTAAAAAAACAATCTAATTTGCTTTAATTTCTAGATGGTATTCAATTTCTGCAAGCATAGGGAAGTTTAACTAAAAATCACCCAGTTTGAAAACAGTGACTGGGGATGCCATAAGAGAAAGAATATTAAAATTTAAGAAACATTATTCTGTTTGGAAGTTTACTTTCTTGCATAACTTACCCTTTGCCTCACAAAAAGTCTGGTCTTCGCTAATTTGCTAAATACAATAGTTTGGGGTAGTTATATACTGTACAGTATTGTGTTTCTGGTAGGCTTTTTACCCAGAGAATAACTGCATTGTCTGTAACCATTGTATGCAGTGCCCACAAGTCCACAAACCACATCTGCTTAATTATTCGTCCAATGCCAGCAATGAGGACAATGGTTCTTTGATTTGTCGCCAGCAATTTTGCTTCCCAAGTCAGATCCTGCATGCTCAATTTATTTAACTTTATCAATACCACTATATCTAAATTTATCAACTTCCCTGGTAGCAACCACATGAGATATCCAATACTGGTAGATAGATAGGCTGACTCTTCTGAGTAGTTTTCAGCAAGACCTTAAAATATTTGAAAATAGAAAGCCCTCAACCTCTTTTTTTTCTGACTACAGTTACTATGCTTTTTCTTAATGATTCCCATTTTAATTTACCACTTCTAAGCATTGTTTTTCTAACAGAAAAAATGCATCATAGAAAGAGATTCAAATTTCTTGCCCAAAACAGTGGGATAAGGTGAGGCAAGTTGAATCCTAATTCAGATTTTTTTTTCTAATACTGATCTCCAAGGCAAAAGCTCTGTCTTTGCTTTTCTTCCTTTTCTTCCAAATTTCCACATGTATACATGGAATCAAAGAGCTAAAACAGTGTATGTGCCCCTGTTTGCCAGGGACATTGAAGTTTATCAGCTTTACTTCTGGTTAGAAATGCTAGGGGCGAATTTAACATATAATCAAGGCAGAGAACAGAAGTGGTATAGAGCGTTATTTGCTTCACTGTCTTGGATAGAAATATAGCACTAAAACAAGGGTATAAAGAAAAAAAAGTGCTTCCTCCCATAAAGCAACAGTAATAATTTTATAGCTTCTTATAATTTACAAAAAAAAAAAAGAGGCAAAAGATAAAATAAAGTATAAGCAAACAGCATTAAATAGAAGCAAAATAGGCATCAAAGAGCTTCTGTCAAAAAAAAAGGCAGCCATATATGCCAGCACTTACCATCACAGTCGCAGCTGCCGCAGCTGCCTGGGCTGCCACCGCAGCCTGGTTGGCTTGGTGTTGCGCCGCTTTGATTTTGGCCTGCAAATGTGCAGGAGGGTGAAAATACTTGCATTTCTCCCTCATGCAACGACCTTTTATGTAATCCATACACACGGTTACGGTGTTGTCGTTTGTGTCAATCATTGTGCTGTCTGCTGGATGCGCAAAGCGGCAATCAGTCTCTCCACGCGCACAGTTTCCCCGCTGGAACTCCCTGCACACCTATGTGCGAAACAACACGCGTTGCAGGGGAAAAGCTTGGCGCAACGCGAAAGAGCAGGGAGAGCCCCACACCCCCAAAAGACAGACCTGCCCGGTTTCCCTGGTTAGTTCAAGATTTTCACCAAATTCAGTTTAATAAACCCTTCATCATCTTCTGTGAGAGGGAAATGCATCTACTGTAGCCTTAGGTGCTTGGCTCCTCAGGCAGCTCTGCAGTACAGCAGCTACATGAACTTGACATGCAACAGAAGCATTCACAAATGCTTTTCCTTTTTCCAGTACAGAAAACACCCGGGTAGGACACTTAAGTGAAGTAACTGTCTCTGCAACACTATCTGGGAACCACAAAACATTCAATTCTTTCCTGACTATATTTTATATTCTTGCAGCTCCACTGGTAGGGAAGGAGTTCCTCTTGCTGAGGCTCAGGGAAGATACGCACCAGATGCACTGTATTTTTTATGGAGTTTACAAACCAAATGGAAAGCCTCCTAAAAACAATTTTCAAAAATGCGCAGAATAAACACACCGATTTTCCTAAGAAGAAACATGCTCTAAACACTGGTGTTTAGGCTTTTGGGAAAGGACAATCATTTTTGCAAAAGCCATTTGACCTTCTTGTGTACTTGGATCACAGATTCCGCTGAGCCCAGCCATGTGGAGATCCATCAACACCAGAAAGGATCTGCACATACCTGGAGGCAACATTCAGTGTCTCCATTTGTAGCTCGAGGCTGAAGGGTTATACCAGTCCTCTAACATCACTATATAAGGCTATAAAATTCCCCTAATATCAATACATAAAAACTGGGACAGAACTAATATTGCAATACAAATGTGCTTGTTAGATATTTCAAGAAGGTATACCCTTACAGGCATGTGTGCTTGAGGTATTTTGGAGATCAGCTTTATAAAAGATGAAAATTCAAGTTGATGCCTGTGTATTAAATTTAAGCAAACACACTACTTTAAAAATAACAGTGTTTAATTACATTGGCTGCAAGTGTAGCGCAGAAATCCTGCCTGGTAACAAGGTCTGTATTTGCAGCAACTAAATTTACGCACAGTTTCTAAAACAATAGTTTTTTTCCCTCCAGCATCTTTCACACAGCCTAACAGAGGATTGTATTTACAGTCACGGCAGTGTCTACAGTACCTCCAGTTTATCAGTCCTGAGGAGTTTCTGGGTAGCAGTTGAACCGGGGACTGAAACCGGTGGACTTCCAGGAACAATGACAGGTGGCGTGGGTAAGATCTCAGTGGGGACTAAGCCAACTCCCGGTGTTACTGGCGTTAGGTAAGGAGCAAAGCTAATAGCCGTGTTCGTTCCTATTGTGGGACCCACTGGAAATGTGGGCTGCAAAAGGAAAACACAGACCAATATGAAAAAAACCAACCCCTTAATCAAGAGCTTATTAGTTGTCTTTTGTGTGTTCTTTCTGGTGCTGTTTTGTTTTCTTAAGGAAAAAAATTTAAACAGCTGGCAAAACACTTTCTTCTTTTAAAGATGTAACATATTCCAGCGGCATATGAAGAACCATCTTTGTAGCTCTATTACTGGAAAAGAGGCTGCTGATGCAAAGGAAGTCATACTTTGAACCTGAATCTCTATGGAGGTGCAGCTTACATTGCAGGCTTATTTTCACATGTAAAAGTAGAAATAACATAGACTTTATTGCTTTTTTTCAATACCTGTTTTCCCTGGGGAAACAGGCTATTTTTCATAGTACCAGATTTCATAGGTGAAGTGTTATTTAACTATATTAAAGCCATATTTCTACTAAAAGTATATATAATGAGCTCTTTGGCATGTAACTTCCATCTGTTTGCATGCTGGTTTTTGCCTTCTGCAATTATATATCACTATGGCTCACACATCGAAAAACCTCACCTTTGCAAATGTTTGTGTGCTCAGCTGTCACCAGCGGCAAGCAGAATAAATATTATAATCTCAGCTGGACACAATATTTAGAAAGAGATTATTCAGGCTTAGCTAGAGTTCATCTTCGAAAAACAATTTGATTGGAAGGAATGATACAGGTCTAAAAATCTGTTTCATGCCTTCCTACAGTGAGTCAGTGAAGTCATGACCAGAAGAAAGACCATTTGTGTGATGCTAAAAAGCAACCCTAGGAAGGCAGAGTGGTGGGTTTGTTACCATCAGCTCCATGGGGGTATAGGCAGAACATCACCATGGTCTGACCACGGTCAGACCTGGAAAGTGCTGATGTTTACCCCAGAGAGTGAAGCTGTAATAGTAAGTGAGGAAAAACCCATGGAGAAAAACAGGATGAATGGCAGATTAGCTTTGTCAGAAACTGTGTTCCCAAATAAGGTAGCAGCTAGAAATGAACCACACAACAGCAGGACACTAAGGGAAGACTTTAAAACATTTAATGAAGGAGGAATGTCTTTCTGATCAAAGTGGCCTGCGTGGTCTCTGTTGGAGAAGGGAAGCCAGCCACGCACAGTACGTAGAAAATATTCAAGAGAAAGCATACGAGCTAGAAAGTTTATTTCTATTTTGTTTTGGGTTTCTTGTTTTGTGTCTGTACAACCCATTAGCAAATTATAAATGAATATGACTTTTACCACGAAGATGTTTTGAGCAGCAGACTAGCCAAGACACCCAGAGGTACAGAAATGTCATCTACTTGCCCTAGAGAGTTAAAAGTGAATAATGTTCTGGTTTTACCCGAGATCAAAACTGCTTGATATCAAACAGCCCAGTTTATATGTCAAATGTGAGCTAAATTCTTTAGAGCATAATTATGAATATTTATACGAAACAATGGTTCAACTATGTTGAGAACGTGTGTTATGTAAAATATAAATAGCAGTTTTGTATCAGCTATAATTTTAAGAATAAATCCACATGTCAAATGACTTCTATGGAATTTTCTTTCACTTTTTATCCATTTGATCAAGGCTGAGTCATCTTAATCTGGCAATTTATGCAAGACAGAGAAATAAACCCCAGCACTTTTGCCACAGCAATCAGTACAGAAGGCATTGCGTCAATGAAACTGTAAAGTTCAAATGATGAAATGGGTGAGTAGAAAGAAGTATAACTGCCATTTCAATTTTTCTCATAACGCTAAGAAGTGGAATCTATTACTTCATCAACAATTTTTTTTCTGGTGAAAACTCAAGCAGTAAAACCCCCAGGAAATATCAAAACACATTATGTCAACATACCATGATACATTTTGATGAATGTGTAAAAGAAATTCAGGGACTCTTGAAATCCAATTTTTGTTCATGCCTCACACCTTACAGCAGATGTTTCAAGTGTAAAAACACATTTGAATATGGCATCTGGGGTGAGCTTCCTGTGACCAAATACAGATGTCTTCTTCTGAGATGCTTACACTTGGCTCTTGTGATAGCCCGTGCAAAGACAAAGGCACTTAAAAAACCAAATCACCTAAACCAAATGCAGACATCTGAGACCAGCCAAGCAAACAGTAATTAGAAGTGCCTATGACTTTGGTAAACTATAAATGGACCTTGGAAGCCCAATGCAGAAGTTGACGCCAACACTCCAGATGCCTCAAGTTAGAGAAAGAATTCCCACTCCAGTGGGATGCCTTACAATAGGCGTGCAGATTGAGAGAAGATTATTAGCAGCCACGTGTGAGAAGTTTAATTCAGATTACTTGCCTAACCATGCTCTGGAAGCCTGGTACAATGAGAAGCTCAACTATAGAGGCAGTCAAGAGCAACAGATCATTTTAATGTATATCCAAAGAAGCTGCGCATGCATGCAAAACTCTAGTTTTATGTCACCTTCAGGATTTGAAGTGTCCCAGGCACCATAGGTATTACCTTAAGATAAAAACTGCACTAGTGATTCCCTGTCTTATTCTGGGACACTTCAGATTTCAAGAGAGTAAGAAAATGCTACCCAGAACGACATCAACCTTTGCTACTGGTACCATGATTAAAGACTATTTTAAGCAATTGAAACCCATGGACTTCTGAGAAACTTGTATTCCTACTCAAATACCTTACTAGCAAATTATTAGTATTATATGATTTTTTACCTCCAAGATTATAGGTAAAAACCTTGTGAATCTAGACTAAACCTAACGTGAACTCAATGAAGGGAAAAAAACGGAGAGGGGAAAAAATTGCAAATTATTCTGGGATTAAAAAATATACCAAAGCTACAGTAACACTCCATTATATCTTCAAATGGAAATACAAACACAAATATCTCCAGCACCAAGGCAATCCCTTAAGTCAACAGACTGGGGCTATTTTTGTTGATACTAGCTTAAAGAACTTGTGCAGGTCAATATAGTTTTCAGCTTCAACTTTACTTACCATTGACACCACCAGAGAAATATACTTACCACTGGCTGTAGTGGTGTCCCTGGAAACATGAACTGCATTTGCTGGGCAAGCATTGCTGCTGCAGTTTTTTGTTGGATTAAGTTGTTCCTGCCATTGATTTCCAGTTGAGTTTTTAAATGCGTTGGTGGATGAAGGTACTTGCAGTTCTCCCTTGTACAACGACCCTGGAAAAAGAAGTCACACTAATTGGTCTGCTGCTTTTGATGATGGTTTAATGCCTCCAAGCAAAATATTACACCACAAACTAAGCAAGAACTAAAGAAATATAGGGTGTTTCCTGGGAACTGTGTAGCAGGCTGGGAGGAGCTGATGGCCTTGAGCTCTGCCTCAGCTCACCACCTCTGAATGATCATTAAGGTTATTAACCACAGCAACAAAGAGAAACGCTCTGAAACAGCATTCTCATTGTTAAGTACAGATCACTGCTATACAATTCATACTCAGAGTATTATCTGGATTGCCTAAACTGCCTCTCATGCTGCCCAAAGTATCTAGTGTTAGTATAACATAAATGTTTTTTATAAATGACCCTATATTATGAATAACAAATCTAACCCTTCTTTAAGAGAAACATAGCTTTAAAGTACATTATATTAAAAAATAATTGCCTGTTCATGGCAGTAAGGATCTAGAGCAGCCAGTCTCTGCTTGTGTTCTCTCATACACTCACCCTTATTCCAGTTCACTGCCTTCTGGCCTCCTGTTTTTATTACATCAGCAAAACTTTGAACTATTTCCATTCAAGTATAAAAGAACAGAAGTCAAGCTGGTACTTTCGCAACCTAAATTTAGAAGCGGTGCACAGAGCTAAATCTGAAGGTACACAGCAAGAGGAGAGCTCCCTATGCATTGGAAAGAAGGAATTTTTAGACAGTTACGAGACAAGAATAAAAATATGGGTGGGCAGTCATCTCTGAGGTGTCTTGAGTTGGAAGAGATGGACATGGAAAACACCTCTACAAGCGGTACATGCTGATAAGCTTTCCCTCGGATAGGGCAGTCGTTGGGTGCACCAGCAGGTTGTGCAGCTGCAGGGCTGGACCTGCTGCAATCAGAAGCTCCTCGATGACCCAGCTCACAAACAGCCATGAATTTTTAAGAGCTGTCACCAAAGGATCCAGAGCATTAGTCAAACTGCAGTTGACACACTCAATATGTGGAAGGTACGTTTCCAAACTGAGGCTTTTAAAACTTTCCATTCACTGGTATAATGGCTTACAACTTGTAGTCAAGCAGGAATACCCTCCTATAGCTAAGAAAATATTAAGATCCCTATGCAAGAACATCACACAGTACACGTGTATGCTAACTCCGTAAGCATACGCACGCAAACACATTGCTACAAAACCTTCAGTATTTTTTCAAAAGTCCCCAAATAATTTTACTAACATTATGCTTTTTTACTCAGACACCAAAACACTGCTGATTCTGCCCCTTATCTACTATAAGGATTCAATAACTACCTGCTCAAGAGTCAGATAAACATGTTCAGGAAGGTTCTCCTGCACCAAGGCCGATGGGAATGCAAACATCTATTTCCACACTGTTGAACTATCCAGAACAGTGCTTGGCCACTACTCAGGAGTATGCTAAAAGGCAGAAGCCAGAAGAGTTCAAGAAAGCTACACATTTAAGAAATTGGTTTTGGCACTCAGGAACACTTCTTGAAGCCTTCTTAACTTGCTAGTGTAGATGCAGCCATTTTCAGGACATCATGCCTTCCTGCTGAATTCTGTTGAGCGAGTCACTAGTGCTGTCTGGTTAAACGGAGTACACAAAAGGAACATTACTTTGTCAGTTGGCACGAGCAGAACCAGAAATAGTCATGATCTGATAGGCATAGAAAAAGGCTGGCTCTTCCATTTAGGGGGAACAAGGCCATCATTGCCTTCATAATTTAAAATTGGAGCACGCTCAACGCAGCCAATTACCGTACATTTTTGTGTTGGCTGATGAGGACAACTGATTAGGAAATTTTTACCCGAGATCTAGTTAATCTTAATCTATTTATTATATGAATGGTTCATACAGCAAATCTGAAAATAAAAACAGCAAAATCAAATAAAACTACTCTACCTGATGGAAATATCTACCTAATGGAAATAAAAGTGCTCCTCAAACAAGGATTGAGGGCAACTCTCAACCACGGTGGCTTTTGAAGTACCTTAAACCTGAAGACTGTCTTCAGCAAGCCCTCTACTCTCACCTCTGAAAGCACACGGCTTCCATATACCATTACTTCAAGCTCTGCAAAGCAAGCCACAGTGCACAGAAGATTGGTTATTTCAGAAAGCTTTCCAAAATAATCCAACCATACAAAAATGTACTGTCCTCTCTAAAGTTATTCATGTCTGTGCCTCATTTACTAGATTTTTGAGCTCCTGGTTAGCAATGAATGTATTATAAAAGAACTGTGTGGCCGTCACGCTACTATAGAAAGCGCTGTAAACAGATCAAGCCTTGTTGAAATTAAATGACCCAAAATAAACCGCATTGGAATGAGCACTGAAAATAGGGAGCAGATTAATCCAGCTCTTGCTACCAAAATTAAATAAATTCTGAGACCGGCTTTCACTTTTGGACCTTTTGGATTGTGGGAAAATGTCTACAAGCAACTTTTCATTCCTTTTTTAATAAATGCTCCATGTCCCTGTGAACTCCTGATGAGATTAGTTTCAGAGAGGAACTGAGCTGATTCCCAGCTACTGATCATTGCATGAATAAAAATTCAAACTTGTAGCATCATCTCAGTCAAATGGAACCCTGAGGGTTTTTGTTTACTAAAAAGTCAGCTATGAAGTCCACCTGAGATGTCAGCACATACCAACCAAATAGCAGAACAGGCAACTGTACAAAACATGCAGAGGTATTCAACATGTTGGTTGGGTCAACATCTACAGGCAGAGTCCATTTTAGATTCTTGCAAAAAAAACTACAGCTCTTAAAACCACAGGAGTTCAGTGGCTGCTCCAAAAACATTCATTCATCCCAGCACATCACGGTGGCACCAACTCTGTCAGCAGGATGAAGCCAGTTGCAGGGAAAAAAATTATAGAATTGTAGAATGGTTTGGGTTGGAAGGGACCTTAAAGATCATCCACTTCCAACTCCCTTGCCACAGGCAGGGACACCTTCCACTACGTCAGGTTGCTCAAAGCCCCACCCAAGCTGGCCTTGAACACCTCCACCGATGCGGCTTCCACTACTTCTCTGGGCAACCTGTTCCAGTGCCTCATCACCCTCGCAGTAAAAAAACTTGCTTTATGCAACTTTGAAACTGCTCCCACATATGAGTCAGAGTCCTGAAACTCAGGGTGCAGTGATTGGTGGTCTCTAGAAACTCCTGTCACCCATGCTGCGAAGGTTATCAACAAGCACATCATAAGCTGTCGTGCACTTCCCATGTGAGTCTACCCGACAAAAAATGACTTCCACTGATCTGCCTCCTTATCTGCAATGGATAGTAACAATGAATAGATGTCAGATTACATTTGCAGCACTCTGTTACTCCCTTCATGCTGCAAGGATGGGACCTACCTTTGATCTTCAATTTCTCTGCCTTTGTACTCTATAACTAACGCACAAGGCCACTTTTCAAGCTGGTTATGGAAAGTTTTAGCAGAAAAACTCCTTTTCTATTGCTAATTATCCAGACTGGGAGTATGCTGTGGCTTGTGTCAAGGGTGTGCCACAAGCCTTGTTACAGTTAAAAAGTAGGAGAGGGAAAGCGTGCACCAAGGAGCAAGGAAAAAGACTCCAGTGCTCATCACCAAGGCATAGCAGTGAAAGGCTCCACTTCTGCTGGGGCAATGGTTTCAGGAATTGCTGTCTGCCTGTCTTAATGACAAAACCACATCCCTTAACAAGCTGTGTCACAACATTGACTTTTTGTTTAAAATCAATAGATTTCCCTATGAAGAGCAATAGGCAGTTTGCCTACAATCAATGGCACAAGACAGCCCACAGAGGGGAGTATATTAAAAAGCCAGGCATGTGCTAAGAATTATAATTTTAAAATAAACAAAATGAGGCAAGTGCAGAAGTAACACCCCATAACTTTGCTTATTATATAATTAAGAATCCATTCGCTGTCTACAAGTTGTATCGCCACTTCTCTGTTTTGACTATTTTATAAATCCACAGCTTTCTTCAGAATTTTACTATTGCTATAACAGTAAAACAAATAATAATAATTCCAGGCCCAGGCTTATGCATAATAATGAGTTAGTTTTCATGTGCTAAAATGACCTTTACCTTCCATAAAAATAAGACGTCTTAATTAAAGGAAAAGCAAATCAATGCTGCTTTTGTCTGTTACAATAAGAATCAACTAATGCGTTCACAACCATTTCACTCAGGTACTGAATTCTTCTTTTAAGACAGGGGTCAATACATATTCTTAGCACGGTTATCATAAAAGGTATCATAAAAGGCACTGGTCATAAAAGGCATAATCATAAAAGGCACTGGTGAGACCGCTCCTTGAATCCTGTGTTCAGTTCTGGGCCCCTCACCACAAGAAGGATGTCGAGGCTCTGGAATGAGTCCAGAGAAGAGCAACAAAGCTGGTGAGGGGGCTGGACAGCAGGTCTTACGAGGAGTGGGTGAGAGACCTGGGGTTGTTTAGCCTGGAGAAGAGGAGGCTGAGGGGAGACCTCATTGCCCTCTACAACTGCCTGAAAGGAGGTTGTAGAGAGGAGGGTGCTGGCCTCTTCTCCCAAGTGACAGGGGACAGGACAAGAGGGAATGGCCTCAAGCTCCACCAGGGGAGGTTTAGGCTGGACATTAGGAAAAAATTCTTTACAGAAAGGGTCATTGGGCACTGGCAGAGGCTGCCCAGGGAGGTGGTTGATTCACCTTCCCTGGAGGTGTTTAAGGCACGGGTGGATGAGGTGCTAAGGGGCATGGTTTAGTGTTTGATAGGAATGGTTGGACTCGATGATCCGGTGGGTCTCTTCCAACCTGGTTATTCCATGATTCTATGATTCTATGAAAAGTCCTGCTAGTAAATGTAACAACCCCAATCTATAAAGTCAATCCAAGTCTGTTGTATGACATTTTTCTGCCACACAAGGTAGTGGTGGGTTTTTGGCAAAAGGGGAGGCTAAATCAGGTTAGAAGGGACCTTGAGGGGTTCCCAGTCCTGCCTGCTTAGAGCAAGGTCAGCCAGGTTGCTCCAGCCAGGTCTTGGAAACCTCCATAGGTGAAGGCTGCACAAGCTCTTTGAGCAATCTGATCTACTGCTTGGCTGTCCTCATGATGAAGACTGTTTTCCTTCTATTTGGTTGGAATCCATGTGGTTTTGGCTTACGCTGGCTGCCTCGTGTCCTCCCACCGTGCACAGCTGTGAGGAGCTGGGCTGCACCAGTGGACAACCTCCTTATCCTTGAAGGCTGCTCTTCAGGACAATGTTGTTATGTTGTCTTTCGTTAGTGCGCCTGTCTGAGGTTTGAACCCTGATGAGAGATGCATTTTAGTTTTTTTAAAACCACACCAGCTAAATTAAGACTCTCTCTATGCTTTACCTCATACTTTGGGAAGGCAGCAGCCATGGTTACCCGCCATCCGATCGAAGCAGCAGTGTTAACTATCATCAAGCCAAACAAATTACTTATATTTTCCTTAAATAGCTGAAATGAGGAAAGTCTAGCTTGAAACTGAGCATACAAATCCAAAGGTAATTGCAGCAATAGCCCAATATCTGACAAGGGACACCCCATCACCTTTAAAAGGCAGGTTATTTGACGAAGAGCAGAAACAAGGAGGCCTACTTCCTTGCAGACATCTGGCTCTTGTTCCCAATCTTGCTCCCCAGGGTGCTTCCAGTTTCGCCCACCCACCTCTGTCCTCCCTAAACCCTTGGCTTCCTCCTGCACCCCACCTCCCTCCTTCCTTCTCCTTCAAAGCACCCTCCTACCTCTCCTATCTTTAGACCAGGAAACAACTCACATGATAAATATAACTTGCTCAAGCTGTGCGTGTCCTGAAGGGCCAGTCGAAATGTGCACGTGGCTGGCAGATCATGCTCAGGAGCAGCTCAGTGCATGCTTCAGCCTTTTCCTTAATGGGGCAATAATTTGCACCTCTCTCTTCTACCCAGACACTGATTTTTGCATAACCGGTAAGAGCTTTGCAATATGTCTTTGAAATTTCTGCTTCTAGCAACTTTGCTTGAACTTGGCCAGTGTGTCCAAAAGTTATTGGGGTGCAAGGATGATGCTGGCAAAAAAAAAAAAAAAAGGTAGTGCAATTATGCAAAACTTGCTTCATTAAGAAAATAAGCTAGAACTAACACATGCAGATGCAATTGTAGATCTCTCAGGATTAAATATTCAGTCCTATAGAAAAAAAAGCCAAAAGAAGTAAATGACTTCCAAGGCACGAATAGTTTTAGAAAGTATCTGAGTAACTGGTTTGTCAAGGATTTTCTTGTTTCTAGCTAGACACTCTGAGATTCAAACATCTGCTGGAGCTAGAAAAGCCACACCAAAACAACAGGTTTTTTTTTAAAAAAGAGAAATAATCATGAGATGCCACAACCACTTCTCCTAGTGGAAAAGATAAATTGCAAATTTCTGTATCATGCAGCTTCAGCAAACTCACACACGCGCGTGAAGATCAGATCATATTTTTAACAAACTGATGCACCTGCCACTGTGGGCATGCTGGTTAGCTAGACATCACCTGCTTGATATTGATATTGGATACCTGAAGCTATTACATACTGTTCAAACCTTGGCAGAGCCTAAGCTAGCACAGGCCACTGTCTGGGGTGGTGGCGACACAGCAAGAATAGCCACAGAGACAGCAGTGTCAGCAGCAGTGGAGGTACCTAAGCTGTAAATATTCCTCTGGCGGAGTTTCCGACAAAAGCAGAAAGCGGTTCCTTCTCCTTTGGGATTCCTCCTCAGCAGCCCTTCAGCAAATTCTGGTTGGAAACATGTGTGGTCTCATCCAATCAATTTAACAATTTTACCACTGCATAAATCAGGAACTTCTCAGTTCCAATAATCCTTGGCTCCCTGGAGCTAAAAATAGACTCAGTCAATAGGAGGGCAGGGTATTTTGAGATACTTAAGCTTCTGCTCCATAGACAGCCACGCTAACTCTACCACCCCAAAACACCCAGTTCAAATGTTATTTTTCAAATGCAGAAATACCAAAAAGAAAAAAAAAAAATCTAAAGAAAACACTGACTGCGTACTCATATGCAGAGAGGGATGATTCCTCGTGTTCTACAGGACTTGCATTTATGCATTTCCGTGTGTATTTTAGGACATGAGAGCTCAATCACCAATGGCATTTTCATCACTTAAGGAAAACACTAGGCTTCAGTTTGGGCTGAGTTAAAAATAATTTTCCATCTAGGACCACAATCTGGGAATTCAATTTTCCTGTGTGGGTCTATATGCTTCCCAACTTCTCTCAGAAAGTAAAAGAATAGATACCTCACCTCCCTTAAAGTATTCCCTTTGCATTTGCTATGACTTTGTACCATCTCACGCAATCTGTAGGAATACAAATGCCCGTAGAATTAAGTATATGTGCAAGGACTTATGGGATTTAGTTAAGCCTTAAGAATGACTAGTCAGAGATTTTTTAAAATGTAACTTAGCATCTTATTTATTCCTTAAGGTATACAAAAAAGCTGCAAGTGTTTTTTGAATTTTACATAATTTCACATCTAGAGTATGTTGACTTGCAAATATACATGCTTATGAAAAGACAATTCCTTTAGCCTAAGTAGAATCTTATCTAGTTTTATAGAAAGAGAGATCAGAATAAGATGCCTTATCTTGAAAATGAGACATACTTGAATTATTTAAGAAAAAGAAAGATCAGAAATAAGGACAAAACTGTACTACGAACAGAATATTAAGCTTTTGATGGAGACTCCAAATGCCTCAAACTTTACGTGTTGCTATACACCTTACCAGCTCAAAGACCTAAAGAAAAAATATTGTATTTCAAATATCTAGAAGCACCTCTTACGTTATTGAAATATGTCAGCCATTGGATCTGTTTCCCTGGAAAAAAACCACAACAAACAAACAAAAGCCACCAACAGAAACAGCTTAGAAACTTTACTGAGAAATTAATTCTGCATTTCTAAAGCCACCTTGCAAGTCCACCCACCAAAGTTAGTGAGTGTGCATACATATTTATACGCACCTACACATTTCCGTTTCAAAAAAAAGTAGAGGGCAAATTAATTTTCTTACTTTAAAGTAGAAAAGGAAAAGCAGGCAAAAAATTCTCAGGTGACTTCAGCTTGATTCAGTTTCCACCAGGCTAAGAAAACCTATTAGCTGCTCTTCTAATGATTTCAATTCTTTGCAAGAAAATAAAAACTGGTAAAATGAAAACCATCATTTTATTCATAAAATTAGAGAACAAGAACCACCTGTAATCGACAGAAAAAAATAGAAAAATATTGAAGAAGAATGGAAGTCATACAAAAAGGTGGAATGTCTAAATGATGTAGGAGTCTTAACACTAAAGACTTAATAGGAGATATTTATTTAAATGGAAAAAGACAAAATGTTCTACTGAAGAGCACATTTGCAATGCACAAAGAGCTCCAAGTCTCTCAAGATGCTCTTTCAAACAAATGTTGAGAAGGATGGTTGTAGAGAATGGTTTAATAATTTGCCTTGCAATATCAAGGGAAGTGTACTCAATATTAAATTGCTCAGAAGAGAAAGAACTGAAGCAGATATTGCAGACACAAAAAAAAAACCCCAGACACTTACGAAATTGTAAGTTGTTTGACAAACATCCTCAAGATTGCTCTAACAAATAAGACAAAGAAAACTCAGATAAAGAAACAGCAATTTAAACTAATATCAATTTATTTTATTTCTGTGTTTATTGCCTTGAAAATAATTTGAGAATAATAGGGAAACAAAAATTATTTCTTCTCCACTTACGTAGCTCCTTTTTGTTTCCAGTTTTTCCCCCTCCCTGTCATTCAAAATCTAAACCAGTTATTTTTCTTAGCTTCATGTTTGGCTGCCAGCATGAATCTGTATGTCACAAGCAAATGTGGCCAATACTTTAAAAAAGTCTTCACTCAGGGCACTCAGTTGCTCATAGGCAACTTTCATGGAGTGAGAGGCAGGCAATGCATAGTATAGGTGAAGACTCCTATGGAACAAACATAAAGAAAGCAAAGGGAAGCAATGACCTCATTTAGCTAAAATCCCTCACATGTCTGATTTCTATGACATGAGTCTCACAGGATGTGAAGATGCCTTGTGCAGGGCTTTAACAAATATACAGCTCCTCAAATGGCCTCAAGCTGCACCAGGGGAGGTTTAGATTGGATATTAGGAAAAATTTATTTACTGGACAAGTGGTGAAACACTGAAAGAGGCTGCCCAGGGAAGTGGTGGAGTCTCCATCCTTGGAGGTGTCCAAAAAACCTGTTGATGTGACACTTCGGGACATGCTTCAGTAGGCATGGTGGTGGTGGACTTTGTGATCTCAGAGGTCTTTTCCAACCTTAATGATGCTATTCTGTGATTTCCATGGAAGGACTAGATGCAGCCTGCCATGTGACTCAAAATGGGTTGTAGTAGCAGAGCGGTAATTTAAGCCCTCAACTCTGCCTGTCTGGGGAAATCAACGTATTCACACTTTCCTGCATCACAGAAAAAAAATGCCAAAACCCTTTACGGTATTTCATAATACAGCATTACACACAGGTAGCTGATGGCTGGGCAGCTTTAGCACACCCACTCATCACAAGGATTGAGTGTTTTTCTGGAAGACAGAAGAGAGCCATGAAAAATGCAGGTGGGACCACTCAGTAACTCAAAGTGACATGGATTTTTTATGGTAAACAACATACTCCATCATTAAGTTTAACTTGACTGAACTATAAAATAAGATAAGAGCTTGGAAAGATGCAATCTTCTTCAACTTTTCTCAGCATCTCAAAAGTAGACAAATACAGCCATTCCAGAAGTAATACCAGTAAAGGAAGGTAAGCTGTTTGACTGCAGGTCAGCTGGCAAGAGAAAAGGCAACAGTGGTGTAGCAGAAGAACAGCAGAAGACCAAGCAAGAAGATGGGCACGGCATGGCGTGATTTCCTGATATATCTCTTTTCTCACATCTTTTGCAATTCCCATAAAAGCCTTCAAGCAGACATATAAACAGGACTGGGATTAACCTCCCTTGGTTTGGAAACTTGACTTTTCAGTGAAGAGGTAGGCAAAAATAACTGCAGAACTGCTAGTCAAACCCTGAGACAACTTATTTCTCTCCTGATGGCCTGTGAAGGAAAGCCACCACATCTTAGCATACTGACTACACTCTCCAACATAAATACCATATCTCATCCACTGTAACCAGCTTAGAAAAGAGCAAATTGTGAGGAAAAGTCTTTGCTGCTGAGATGCCCATAAGCCCAAGTGGTGAGCAGCCCAGCAAGGACAAGGCAATGGGCCAGTACGCTGATAGCAGTTCCCTCAACAACACAGTAGGAATCTTAATGTACATCAGAAAAAGCCACAAAATCAGTTACACAGCATCAAAAAGGAGCATAAGTCGTGCCTTGGCAGTGAAGAGCCTGGCTGACCAGATCAGAAGTAAATGGGAGGAGAGAGCTATAAAACCAACCATGTTAGCCTCCTACAGTGAGTCATCTGCCTAAGGAAGCCTCGAGAGGGTGCTTCATTTGAGAGCTGCAGTGGATGAAAAGAGATTTGGAAAAGGCCCATTATTTGGAAGAGTCCCACCATACGGGAAAGTTCATCCACATGGTGTAGCAAGTCTATTGCATCCCAAGGGATCCCACCGGTGTGCTGAGGAGAAGGGCTGACCTAATGTACCAGAAACAAGTGATCACCTTGGCCACCACTGTGTCACAGCCCCCAGCTCTCGAGCTGGATGCCCAGCAGCCAAGAACTGCTGGGAGGGTGATCTAATCTGCCATCAGTGAGTCCCTCTGTTGCTTCTTGCAGGGACAATTTCACCCCGAGCCAGGGCACCCTGCACCCATATATATGCCAAACAATGCACCAGATCTCCGAATCCAGCTGGGGCTTGCTGGGCCACTTCCCTGTTGGGGGTTTTCACGCTTCCTTGACCAACTGCTTTACCCACATAAGGAAAAAAGCAAGGGCTGAGTTAAACACACAAACGGCCAAGGACACCTTATGTAATTGCAGAGGTGAAAAGTACACTGTCTTGTCCCTCTGCAGAGGAGGAGTGTTTATCCGCCCTCAGCAGCAGTGCTGGAACTGCAGCTGCGTTATTAATAAATCATCTGCTTCACTCCTGGGATGAGCCAGGGATGGATGGAGTCTGACACCAGCTCTCAATTCACTGGGAAGTTGCGGAAAACACACAGAAACTTCTCGGTGTTTTAGAAACTCCACGTATTGAACTGCATTAAAAAGCACAAATTAAAGAAGAAAAACCTAAAAATTAAAATATATTTGCATTTCCAAAGAAGAATGACACAGAAAACCCCCCGTGCTATCTATAACCGCATGAGAAGCAGCAGTGTTGTAGAGATGAAAGGACTCTGCATCACTATGGGATCACCTACAGACAGCAACCAAGTGTGACCTACTGGAAAAGCAAAAGGTCAGCAGGCATCTTTCCTACCCTTTTTCTACATCCAGTCCATGCTCCTCCTCTTCTGGGAACTGGTTTCTTAACATCAGTGATATATTTCAGTTTCTATCTTTTCCTGCAATCTGACAGACCTCAAATTTCCCTCTTCAGGGAATGGGAAAACAGCACTACTAGCTGGAGGAGCAGTGAGACTCCTGCCCTGAAGCAGCAGGACATGAGAGTTACCAGTTAGAAATACCCAGAGAATCTACTAGACCAGCTTAAAAAAAAACAGGAGAGGAGAGTGGCAAGAGGTCCAGAAATTCAGGCAAGAGGAAAGAATGAAGCCCTGGCACCGTAATAACGTCCCAAACCTCCTCTCTTTTTACTGAAAGGTTATCTGTTCCCCTCCATCCCGTATTAAGAAGCTTCCAGATCTAGCAAAAATAGCAAGAAGTATAATGCAATTACATTTAACTCAAATGGTAGCTTACAGAATTAGGTAGCTAAATCACAGTTATGAGAAAAGATAAGACACATTAGGATGTCTTATTACTTTCCTTGAGTGCTATATTAATCTAAGAACTAGAATATGCGATTGTGGTTTTGAGAGTGCTTATACCTTCTCAATATTGGGTTGAAGGAGATATAATTATTCTCTTCCTTGAGACAGACTCAGCACCAACTAAATAAAATTATAGGTTAATCTCAAATTAAAATACTTCCTCTAGTTTTTCCAAGCCATGTACTCGTGACTTTCAGGGGAACGCACACACCAGACTCCCTACCATCTATTATACTGCAACAAAATCACCAGTGTATTCCGATGTCCATGGTACCTGTCTTCATCAGTGTCATGAGCAGATGGGGTGATCCCAACCTCAATTAAATGACTGCATCTACTATTTCACACAGTCTCCTTCCCCAGACAGTGAATAGGCAGTCATTGTATTTCTTTTAGTGCTGACAATCAGTAGGTAGCAGCACTCTAATGTATGTCCATCTATCTCCAGGCCTGAATGCAAGATATTCACTTCCTTTTGGGTCTGTCCATAGGGCTGGTTCTATAAGATCATAAAAGGAATGGCTCCATCATTAATGGATTTCTCGGTCGTCTTGTGAGACCAGACAGCATGCTCCCACTCTACACAAAACAAACTGCGTCCAAATATGGTTAAAGGGTTGGGAAGTGCCTGCCTTTTTTTGGCTGCAGATCTCTGCTCTCCTCCCACTTAACCACTGCATCCGCATGGCACATGCAGGTGCTCCACTAGACTCCTGCTGGCCTTGGATTTTGGGAGTTCAACCATGTAAGGGTAGCGGTGGAGATGACAGTTTCAGGGACTTGCCCGTTGGTCAACAAAGGAGCAGTGAACGCGTGACCAGGAGGCCACCTCCTGCCAACTCTGCCACTGCCCACCTTGCTTGCTGCACCAGCAGCCTTTGGATGGAGTTACATGCCATCCCCTCTCCAGAAAGCTGTCTGTGATGTGCATCCACTGGGGCAGAGGAAAATACCGAACTGTAAGAGAGTGCAAACTAACATTACCTGGATAGCACATCTCCCGTATGCTTTCCTCAACTCTCAGCTCCCACTCAAGTTCACCTGAGCGACTCCCAACTCGTCTCAGCTCTCTTCTTCCTCTGCCTGTCCCCACCTTCAGCAACACCTCTTTGCTGCTTCTGGCACCAGCACCTGACACCAGATGGAGCAAACGCAGAGACAGCTATGCTCGGCCCTCAGTCTGAAGCCTGCTCAGTGCATACAGAGCCTGTGTGATCTACACGCCAGCCCGCGCACAGCCTCTGCTAGGCATCCATAGATGATAAATTTTCACACTTACAAAATGACCAAATTTGGACGAAATTTCACAAAAATAACACGAGGCAATTTTTTGATATCAGAGCAATCCTTCTGCTAGCAGATCTTGAGGTTCAGCTGTGAACAACGAGAAACCAAGTTCATTATTGAACCAGTTTCAACACTTAAGAAGGAAAAACAAGGTATTTACATCTCAGCTGTTTCTCTAAAAATGCCTGAAGTGTTTCAATGAAACTTTAAATAAACACTGAGTCAGTCACTCACATGTTTCAGCCCAGATAATTGCATTTTGAGAGACTTACAAACCACAGGAAAAGAGGATTTTGTTTGGAAATTTGTGGGCAAGATTAAATCCAAATGATGATGATGGCACGCTGTTGGCACACTCATGCGTGCCTCATCAACACGCCCAACCAAAGGCTAATGATTGCAGGATGGTTTAGTGTTTGATAGGAATGGTTGGACTCGGTGATCCGGTGGGTCTCTTCCAACCTGGTTATTCTATGATTCTATGAATTCCAAGAACTTACGGAAAAACACAAGTATTCAAACATGACAGTAAACAAAAGATTCAGTAACATGTTAAAAATGAAATCTGGTGGACCATTTGTCCAGAAATACTTTAATGCAAGCAGCCATCATGACCCAGCTCATGCACTCTATGGACAAAATAAGAGTTACCAAATATTTTGGAGAATATAATGCTTATAATCATGTAAACTTTATTGCAGGGTATTGTTATACCTCAAATTGTATCAAAAGGGATGGTTCCAAGTGTACCAAGTCTTCCAGTATCACAGCAAAGCCCTAACGATGTATGCAGAAAGAAAAAAAAAACAACCCACGACCATTTGACTTGAACAAGGACTCCCGTGATTTGTTTTCTTCAGCGGTTTAAAGATGATATCTTCACACCCTAACTCTTAGTGGGTAAAAGAAATTCATCAATTATTGACAGGCTATTACGAGATCATCTATAAAATGTGCGAACCCACTTGGATAAAGGAAGCACCTTTTGTGACTTGTTCTTCCTTCCCCTTAAAGTTTCTACAGGAGACAAGTGGGCTCCACTGCAACAGTGACAAACAGATTGCTTTCAGCGTCTGTCTCCTGGAAGCCTTCACAGGTTTGGCACCACTGTCATCTGTTTCTCCTGAGAAACTAACACAAGGCCTGAAACACTGTTCTCCAAACAGGAACCAAAGGACCACAGAATTTATGGCTTTCCTTTGTGGGTAAAGTGTTTTCACTGCCTGCATCTTATCTGAGCAGCAGTCACAAGGCAGAGACTCCCATCAAACAACTTTTTGTCAAATGCTTCCCTTTGTTTGGATGCCAAGAAGGAAAAGGCAGGATGCGGTCAAAAGCCAAGGCCACAGCCAAGGCTTCCGTCACTGCTTCTCATGCCAAAGTGACAACAACAACCAAGTGAGAAACTCTAGGTGAATATTACATCAGCTGTGGTTGACAGACCTTTTCCCTCTCTACTCCTGGGCAGCAACGGAGAGAAGTGCTGAGAACTTCCTGGAGCAGGATAGAGGAGACAACCACAACCACCAAGTCCTCAAAATCGCACTCAGACTTCAAGAAAATATCCGGCTCACCACCAGGTTTGGAAGCAAAGCTGAATCATGTCTTAATCATTCCCAGGAGAATCTTTCATCACAGCCACATTGCAGGACTTGGGTTTAAATATTCTTTATAAATGTCACAAAGCAGAAGAACATACGAGACTAAAACTTCACAAACCAAACCAATGTTTTATGGAACAAAAAAAACCCCATAATGATCTCATGCTTTTCATAAAAGCGTCTCTTTCACAGCTAGGAACCATGAAGTATTTGTTTGTATTTTCAATTTTTATTTGTCTGATACACACATCATAAAGGGATAATGATTGCCATGGCACGTCAAATTCAATCTGAGGGACATTCCGGTTAAAAAGTTGTACAGTATGAACTGTTAATCATAATTGAAACAAATCTTGATTCAGAATTTTCAAAAAGCTTTTTTAATTGCAGATAGTCTGGAAAAGAAGTATTTAAATGGCCAAATCAGTGTTGTTTCCCATCCTGCTGCTTTTCAGTGAAAAAAATAATGTGATGGATGAGTACCATTCATCAGGAGAAATAGTCAAAATATGAGATCACTAACCAGCATCCAGACAGAATTTAACCAACTCCCTTGTTTAATCATTGGGGATTCAGTGTCTGGATGGAGACAAGGCGGGAGAGAGTTTAGATGATTATACAAATTTAACACTAGTGCATTAAAATAATTTTAAAACATTTAACCATTTTAACTAGCCTGTAGTACCTAGTGATATTCATCATGAGTTTCCAGTGCAGCAGTGAGAGGACTCTCTCAATCAACAGTGATCATACAAAGGCCAGTGGATGTAGCACTAAGAGCTATTTTGCCACGTTAAAAGACAAAGGCTAGAGCTAGGTTTTCTTTGTCAAATGTAATGTAAAATCATGCTCAATGATAAAGCTGGTGAAACAAGCCGTTATTTACCTCCTACTGCTCATTCACAAGGCAGCCTTGAGGCTATTAACCACTCTTGAGGCTATTAAATCTCTGTGCTATACTACTTTGTAAATAAATAAAACAATAAAAGCAAATAGATCGACTTTCAAAGAAGTTTTCATATCTTCAGGGTAACAACACACACAGTACGGGAATCAAAAACTCATTAGGGATCCTCTGAAAGACCTATGAGCCAGATGGAGCATCTCCATCCAAGGGTAAGCTCCGACCCTAGGCACTGCCAAATAGGTTGCAAGAACACAGATCAAAGATGGAAGGACTGCACTCATCTCCTCTCACTGGCAGGGAAGCCGCACACTATAGGATATGGGGATTATATATATAGGCAGACCAATCACACAAAAAAAAAGTGAGATCTTTGTAAAGATATCTCTGTACTTCTGATGATACAGCCTCTGATGTAAAGATTGCTTTGGAGATGACTTAAACTGATTAGAAGTATCTTGCCTTTCTACATCACATCATGTAGAATCTAGTAAATAATCTCAATCTTCCTTGGCAAGCAACTTCAGTAGAAAGGAAGTAACTGCCAACAGGGAAAAAAATCTTTTAATGAATTTTAAATTAACATTAAGACTACAGCAGCACTGTTAAGATTTTTCAAGAAAATTGTTTCCTCCAGTAGATGTCACTGGGCTTTTTGTTTACTTTACTATCCCAGTGTTTCATCAGCAAGTATTTATCTGAGTTTTTCTCAGCAATGGTAGTCCCAGTCTCAAAGTTTCAGTGAACACAGAATGCCAAATTAGCTCAAAAGGTCAAATCTGCTTTAAGAAGAAAAAACAGTGAATTTTAAAGGTATTGAGGCCTCAGCAGAAGGCTCATGATACGTACAGCCACCCACTGTACCGTAGACCATGCTTTATTAGTTTTCCCATGCTGTAATCCTGAGAACAATGAAATAGAGAGACAGCAAAGAATGGACGTGCATGCCCGAAGGATTCCCTTGGCTGGCTGTATTCAACAAATAAAGTGTTCAGTATTAACTATTTACGAAACATTTGATTAGCATATCATAGCAAACCCAAAGAAGAAGTAAGAGCTATGAGAAACCTTTTCAAATATCAAGCAGAAATGAACAAGCTTATAAATACAGTTGCCTGCAAGCAAACAATTTCTGGAATGCACTAGGGGAAGCAAAGGAGAATCCCACAACAAAGGAGATTACAAAAGCCAACCCAGTTTAACAAGTGGAATTACCAGTTTGTAGACTATAGGGAAATAATGCAAACCCACCAGCAAGTCTGATACAAAGAACTTTCCTCAGCATTTAACAAAACACCCAACCAAAAGCTCAATATAAAGGCCAACGCAAAAAATAGTCACTAGGTAATTAAACATGGCTCTTTGGAAATATAAAGCCTTACACAGAGCTAACTACTCATGGAATATAAGAGTTAATGAGTAACTGAAGGTCTCTCAGACTAAAGCTGAACAATTTCACATACATCCGATTACAGCTGGAAAATGTGAAGCTATTTGTGTAGCAGACAACTACTTACATGTCATCAAACAGCTGTCTGACAATTTATCATGTACTTCTTGCAGACACACAAAGAGCTGGTAACCTGTGAAGATCTCTAAAACATGATTCTAAAGCTTTAACCTTTTGAGCTTGCTATTAAATACAAACTTACACGCACACTCAATCCTAGATGAACAATGAAGTATGTTTCAGATTTCTCTGCAGATAAAAGGATGATGACAACCCTTCCGTGATGGCTACCACTGCTCTCCAGCACTCTAGAAGAACCCACAAGCCCTCTAATGTTGTAGGGGAGTATGAGTAATTTGAGAATTCACCAGCCTGGGAAAGAGAGTTATTTTGTGGCATTTCTCTGTGCCTGTGCATGGCCCAAGCAGGCACTGTGGCTCGTGGATTCAAGCAGCGAGCTGTTTACGGTGGCCAGCAGAGTCCCTCAGCTCTTGGACAACAAAACATACTCCACAGCAATATTCAATACCCCCAGTTCCCACTGCCTCTTCCCACATGGACACAGGGATTATCCAGGATGCTGCACTGGGAGGCGCAGGATTGCTGGTGCTGTCTACAAGCCAATGCCCATCTCTGAGGGCCCATCAGGAAAGACAGCAAAGAACCCTATCCAACCCAACACTCTTCACCTTAGCACTGGCAGATCCCACAAAACATGGAGTGACCCAGCCTGAGCTTGTGTATTTAAGCTTGTGTATATAATCAGCACTTACTTACACATAAGCAGTTATTTAATGGTCTTCAGATAAACATCATCTTCCATCTGGAAAGGTAACTGTAATATACAACACAAACTGCATCTGGTCTTTTCTTTTGCCCATATTCATGAATAAATTAGGGGTTAACACAAGTATTTCTATAACACTCTTGCTGCTGTATAGTTAGGAAAAAAAAATCATATTCCAGAAGTTTGAATTTTTTAAACCTAAAATAAAAATACACGTTGGCATTCCTCAAAATGAAAGTGCTCCAAGGACACTTGAGTCAGATGAATATACATTGCCCTTTGGCTAGTCCATGATAACTGGAGAAGTGAAAACTGCTATTCCAAGTACCACAGGCTGGAAGTATTTAGGACGGATATTCAGCCAACTTTAACTAACTCCTGAGCAACAAGTCAAGAAAGTCCAGTATCTGTAAATGCTCTGACAATTTATAACATAAAAATCAGGACGAAGGTTTGCAAAACTTCTCATTCTTTTTAAAAATATGCAGGAGAATGTACGAGTAGAAGTGAATGCACCAAACAATGAAATTTCAAAAAACAGTACGTGAAAAACACTAACCTTGGGGAAAATCATTAACTCGGATGATAGTGCGCTTAACTATAAAATCAGTTCTGATGATTAAATGGGTAGAAGTACAGTGAAAGTAAAATATAAGACTAACTTTGATGTCCAAATGTAGAAATTGGTTGGAAATTCCGTGAACACAAATTAAATGCCCAGGAATCTCAAAAGACTTCACTCTGAGGCTGTCATTGTAAAACCATCTTCCTTAGTCCACTGCCAGTATTTCTATGATTCCCAGCCACATCTGGGCTCACTGCAGCATACCAGAAACCTGTTATTGACTTTGGTGGTATATGAATTAGGAATACAAAGGAAAATGAACATTACAACGAAACAGAGCTCAAATTTATTATTATACATATTATAAGGGAAAATATTTAAGGATCAAAATTAATGTTAAAATGTCCAAGCTTCAAAAAGAAGGTGTGAAAGCACAAGATGGACATGGAGCTGTTGGAGCAGGTCCAGAGGAGGGCCATGAAGAAGATCTGAAGGCTTGAGCACCTCTCCTTCTATGAGGACAGACTGAGAAGTGGCCTTATTCAGACTGGAAAAGAGAAAGCTCCAGGGAGACCTCATAGTGACCTTCCAGTACTTAAAGTGGAAAGATAGAATCATCGAACAACCAGGTTGGAAGAGACCCACTGGATCATCGAGTCCAACCATTCCTATCAAACACTAAACCATGCCCCTTAGCACCTCATCCACCCGTGCCTTAAACACCTCCAGGGAAGGTGAATCAACCACCTCCCTGGGCAGCCTCTGCCAGTGCCCAATGACCCTTTCTGTAAAGAATTTTTCCTAATGTCCAGCCTAAACCTCCCCTGGTGGAGCTTGAGGCCATTCCCTCTTGTCCTGTCCCCTGTCACTTGGGAGAAGAGGCCAGCACCCTCCTCTCCACAACCTCCTTTCAGGTAGTTGTAGAGAGCAATGAGGTCTCCCCTCAGCCTCCTCTTCTCCAGGCTAAACAACCCCAGATGGGGACACGCTTTTCAGCAAGATCTATCATAACAGGCAGGATAAGGAGTAATAGTTTTAAACTAAGGAGGAGTAGATTCAGACTGGATGTAAGGAAGACATTTTTACAATGAGAGTGCTGAAACACTGGAACAGGTTGCCCAAGGAGGTAGTGGAGGCTACATCCGTGGAAACATTCAGGGCCAGGCTGGATGGGGCTCTAAGCAACATGATCGAGTTTAAGATATCCCTGCCCACGGCAGGTGGGTTCGACTAGATGACCTGTAAAGGCCCCTTCCCACCCAAAACATTCTATGATTCTATGAAAAGTTGTAGTTGTGTGCCTTGAAGTTTTGCTAAACTGACTATTCACCAAAACATTAACTCCCAACATTTTTGTAAGGTATTATAGAACTTGGGCACCGTCCACCCCCTAGTTCTCTCCTATTCCCTTTCCCCAAGTCACCAAGTTTCAGGTAGATTTTGTGGTTCTCTGGAACCTTTTACTTCCCCCCAGAGTCCAAGCTGGGGCTCCGGCTTTTCTCCGCCTCAAACATCCAGACCTTTTGCAAGTTCCATATTTCATTGCAACACACACTTACTGCCTCTGCATTTGGCAGAAGGTCACAATTAGGAACACTTCTGGAATTACTTAGATGAGCTGTTGTACACCTCTGAATTTGTCTTCTTATTCTCAAGAGCAAACCACAGACTTCTCAAGAGCCACTGCAGCTGCATACAAGTAAATAAATAAAAATCACTTTTTTTTTTCTGACAAATGATTCAGCGTTTACGAAAATAAAACCAGCTGTACTGTGTTAGACCAAGGTCCATCCAGCCCAGTATCCTGTTTCCAAAAGCAGCCAGCAGCAGATGCCTAGGGAGTAGTGTAAGAACAAGGAAACCATTTAATGATATATATTGAAAATATTTTTCACATTTCCTTGATGGAAAACAGAGATGGAATTTTGACAGAAGAGGGGAAAAAAGCAAAAGTAAACAAAGAGCCCAATACACACACCCCTTGCAAAAGCATGAAACATTCCTTTCAAAATAAAAAGAGAACTGAGGGGAAAATAAATCTTACAGATTTCCTTTTTTTTTAAAAAAAAAAAGCCCACAGGAGCAAGAGAAAAATAGAATCTTACTTACTATTCACAGAAACAGCATAAGCACATATGGATGCACATCACTGCCACTGGCCAGATAATTTTTAAGAACCCTTGACAGTGTGTCAGTGGCTTTTCTCTTCCAAAAAGGTCCTCACAGAAGCCTACAGGTAGGTTTTTATATTGTGATATCACAGCTGATACCTCCAGAAGTATTTAAATTAATTGATTTATAAATACAGCTTCAAAAAGTACATACCTGAGGCAGAGGGAAAACCTGTTCCACAACAGGGAACAACCCTAAAATCATAGAATCATTAAGGCTGGAAAAGACCTCTAAGATCATCCAGTCCAACCATCAATGCAATACCAACATGCATGCTGAACCATGCCCTGAAGCACCACATCTACACATCTTTTGAACACCTCCAAAGACGGTGACTCCACTGCTTCCCTGGGCAGACTGTTACAATGCTTCGTCACTCTTTCTGTCGAGATGTTTTTCCTAATATCCAATCTAAACCTCCCTTGGCACAACTTAAGGCCGTTTCCTCTCATCCTATCACTTGTTACTCGGGAGAAGACACCAACACCCACCTCGCTACAACCTCCTTTCAGACAGTAGTAAAGAGCAATCAGGTTGCCCCTCAGCCTCCTCTTCTCCAGGCTAAACAACCCCAGCTCCCTCAGCTGCTCCTCGCAAGACTTGTGCTCCAGACCCTTCACTAGCTTTGTTGCCCTCCTCTATACATGCTCCAGCAGCTTGATATTCTTGTACTGAGAGGCCCCAAACTGAAAACAGTATTTAAGGTGCAACAATTAAGTGTCCCGTGTAATCAGCTGGAGGTTTACAACCAGCTTAGTTGGACATGGGATCACTCCTGGGAGAAATCATCCATAGGGACAGAGGCTGGAGGAGCTACAAAGCCACAGACGCAGAAACCAGCCACTTTGATTACACTGTTTAAGCTTCACACCTCTGGGACAGCAGATCTGTTGGGTTTTTTTTCAGAAGCTCCAGATAAGCTAATAAAACGCACCGATGACTCAAGCTTACTTAGCAATGGGAAGAGAGGATAATCATGGTATGATAGACAACGACCTTGAAATACAGAGAATGAGAACAGTATGAAAGAATAAAGTCTTTCCAGTCAGTGACATGAATCATAGAATCATAGAATCACCAGGTTGGAAGAGACCCACCAGATCATTGAGTCCAACCATTAAGCCCACCCATCAATTCTGACACAGATAGGAAAATATTTGTCTGTAACCTGGGGACAGAGCTGGCTGCTCCAGAGCAGATGGAGAATCATGGATACTTTGACTGGTGGTGGAGACACCACTGCGACAAACCATGGAAAAGGTAATCATAATCGCAAGGATGTAACAAGCAAGGACTGTCTAGGAAAGGCAGTAAGCTCCTATGGCAAGGCTTCTTCTCTCAAGGTGAATCTCTACTTGCAATGCTTCATGTATTTCTGGTCGCCAACATCCAAATAAGGCCTGGAGTGGGCACAGGCAAGGGCTACCAAGGTGACCAAAGGAAAGGAAAGCCTGTCTTACAAGTACTGAAATAGCATGCACTGGGGTTTTTTTGGCTAAGTAAAACATGCCTTTTTACAGTGTACGCCTGTTTCCAGGGAATGCCCTGCAAGAATTTGGGGTGGCAGGGTAGGGGATGAATGGTGGCAAGGTGGAACGTCATTGCTTCAGCTGCAGAATAACAGCGGCATTCAGCTGAATGGAGGTAAACTGGCAGTTAATAAATCCACGTTCAAAAGTAGAAGAATGCACATGAGAAGTGAAGGAATAGGCGAAACTTCTGATGGAAGCAGGAAAAAAAAATCCTACCAAAAAACCCACCCACGCGTAGTATGGAGATAGTAAATAACTTCAGCAAGAACGTAGTGTGGCTGCCCATGAAAAAAAAAGAAAAAAAAAAAGCACAGAAATCTCTGACTTCCACAACTCCCTTGGAGCTATCTTTCTAACCTGTTATTAATAAAATAGGTATCTGGTAATGTTCAGGAATGGTATCAGGAATCCAAGGAGTCCTTGCTCCACAGAACACTAATAAGCAAAGTACTTGGGTGGGCTCAGGTCTCTCTGGCCTTAGCAAAGCACTGAGTGTAAAATGCTGCAGCAGGATGCTGCAGGGAAATCCTTTGCTGAGAAGCAGGTGACGTGAGGCATAGATATATAGATTAGATTTCACACACATATACACAAATACATGTTTAAAAAAAAAGACAAGCCCAGTAATGATGCCTCACTCCCTGCAGAAGCAGACATTAGTCTCTTCCTGTCCAAATCAGCACTTGTAATTACTTTCTGCAAAGCCTTCAGCGTAGCGCCTGGCTGTGGGTGCAGCTGCAAGGCAGCTGAGACATGTCCCTCACCGAAGCGTTCTTTTCATACAACCTGCTTCCACATTGGGGAGCCCAAATTTAAACACCTCAGCAAACAGCTCAAAAGGAAGAGACCCAATTTTAGGTACTATGTCCAAAATATTAAATTAATGATTTATTTTTCTCCTGAGCATCAGATTCCAACGACCAAACTGCCAGAGGTACACAAAAGTCCCTCTGACATCTTGGGTATGAATCTGTTCTCTGAGCTGCAGAAGCAAATCTATGGTATTCTTAATTCCTCTTAATTCCACTCTTTCACCTTAATATACCAAGTCTGGGGATGTGAGGACCCGCAGGCAAACTGCCATTGTACTGCAGGAGTGACTCTATGTCCAATGCATTCTCGATCCACCAACTCTAGAGCATAGCACATGCATGTATATAAATATATATAATATAAATATCCCACGCCTACATATATACATACACACACACACATATGTGATCTATGCATTCATGGACTACCAAGTGAATAATAAGTTGAATTATAGATGCAATGTTTCCCTAATACTTTAAAATGCAATTTTTTTTGCATGAGTGAGCACTGACAGGCACGCTTTGTAGTTCCGAGACACTCTATAATTATCTATAGATATGACCCAAAGGAAGGGTTGTGAGCACAAAAGTTTGTCTTTGTTTTCAGCAAGTCTAAAAGAAAGTATTGTCTCTCCCTACTAACCCTCAACAGCTTATTAATTTCTCCTACTTCTAAAAAAGAGAGAGTAAGCAAAAAAAAACCTGAGTTGCATCCCTTTTACAAAAGAGATAAAAAGCACAAGGATGGTAAACAATTTGCTACAAATAACGCAGCACTTCATGTCAAAAGCTATCATTTCAATAAACTTCTAATATTCAAGGTTATCAATTTGTTATCCACTAGAGGTCTGCTATGACGTGAGTGATGACTATGACTTGTAGACTGAAGACTTACTATTTCAGCTCAAAACAGGAAGATACAAGTATTCTGAAAGCAGTGGTGTGCCTAAATATACATATAAAGATTGGTATCTTCTGATATACCACTAACTAATTTGAAAATTAGTATAAGAGGAAGACGTACCCATATTAGATGTATAACTAAAGAAAGACTTAGAAATCCTGTAAACTTTAGACAGATTTTTAAATTATCGTCAGACAAATGCAGCCTTATAAAGTAAACAGAAAAAATACTATATTTAATAAATTGTAATTAAATAAAATTTAAGCATTAGCTCCTCCACTTGCTTTGGGGAAGAGAAAGCACATTAAAAGTATTGTATTATATTGATAAATTATGGTTATCTAGTTCAACTAGAGTCTTAACTGCACACAGTATGCATATAAGAAATGCAAAAATAAAAATCAAACTCATCAATTTTAATAACGACAAATCAATTTCAATTAACACTGTTCTGCAAGCCAGTCTGAACTAAACAGCCAAGTCAGGGAACACATGGTTCTGCCTGAACACCATGATAGCCACTTTGCCACTCTTGTACTCTCTATACCTGCTAGTCTTTATCACCAGACCAGAAGAAAATGAGTTTTGAGAGTAAGTTCCTTCATGTTTCATGCAACAGCAGCACACAGTTCTACCCGCAGTGTTCCCCTTTCTGTGAGTTTGCCTTATTCTTACAAATATCACTGAAAAATCAGCCCAGCATTTTCCAAACTGCGCTGTCCCCACTGTGGTCCCCTCCGGGCAGCAATGCAGGACATCACTGTCTACTACTGGACCTCGCTACCTCAGGAAGGCCACTTTTTTCCTTTGGGCTGCTCCACTTGCACCTTATTTCAAGCAATAAAGCAGACTAAGATCACAAGCGTGATCAACAAAACCCATTAGATTGCATCAGCTAATTAACATCCGTTGAAGAGAACCAAAAATCAATTTGCCATAATTTCTGTATTGCATCTAAAGGAGCTACATATTTATTAACTTACTGCACTATTTTTTCATTTAATATTTCCACATCTATATTAATAAGCAAACCCACTAAGTAGAATTTGGCCACGTATACAGACATGTTAGGAATTATGTGACCTTGACTTCCTACTTAATTAGCCAGTGATAATATTTCTCATTTCACACAGAAACCTCACTGACAACTTTCACACCCCCGATTCTCATGTGCACAGCTGCTTTATAGCAAATCAAAGCACACCAAGACACAATTGACACAAATCACAGCGGATCTTTTTGCAACATCCAGGACTGAAAGGCAAATAACTAATTAGAAAAAACAGCATTATTCAATTACCTAATAACAAACCCCTGCTCATTAAACACACTGCATATATCGTAACAGCTGGCATGCCGAAATATCTGATGAAGGAAAACTTGCTTATAGTATTGTTGGTGCTTTAGGGAAAGCTGGCTAAATCTGGTTTTGTTATAGCTGTACTTGTTTAAAAGATCATCTTTGCATGGAACAGTGAAGGACTTAATTACACCACAAAACCATCAAGTTTAGGGGAAGAAACACATAGCAAACATCTCTTAGGCCAGCCCTGAGTAATGCTGGAGATCAATTTATTCCTGCACCAGGACACAGGAGAAACCTTGTCGGCTGCTGCCCTGAAAATAAAACAAGATGCTAAGGGCTCAGGACAAAATAGCATATGGTTCTTACATAAAATGTAGTCACCTCTGCTCCCAGGACAGTTTTCAGGGTTTTTTTGAGCAACTTTCTAAAGAAAAAATGCCTCAAGAAACCTAGCAGCAGAAATGGCAACCTGCAAACTCCCTCATTCCAGAGGAGCTCTAACATAGCCCATAGAGAGCTACACCTCTTCTTGCTTTCTCCTACTGCCTTCTGTAATTCCTGTGGTGCTTTCCAGCTTCAGTGAGAGCTGTTACTGCTGACCTTCCCCATCTATCATCCCGGATTCTTTCCACACCCAGCTAAAACAAGACCTAAACCTGCATTACTAAGGGCAATTCACATCCCCTTGAAGAAAAATAAGTAAAGGTAAGTACCAACAATTCAGTAAGATAGTTGCGCAATTTGAAAAGTTGGAAAAATAAAGAAATCATGAAAACTACGCGTAACAAGCAAGCGAAGGTACAAGGTAAGAGGGAATGCCTTCAACCAGCCCTCTGTAATAGCTGCTGCTCAAAGACTGCGAGCATCATTAAACAGGTAGTGCTGTGAGCGCCTGCACAAATGAAGGTGGAAGTTTTACGCATCTGACTGCAAATCCCAAAAGCCAGCTTCTTTGTCGTTAACAGCATTTTAAAGATCTCCTCTTCCCTGTGCGCTCTGAGAATGTCTTCTTTCATTTGTGAGGACTTAGAGGCCTCTCTCTCTTTCTTCACACTATTTGGCTGCTTGTTTTTACTAAACTTGCAGGAACGTAATTATCCTTGAGACCATGATCTCTTTGTCAAACTTGGCTGAAACCAGCCAGTGGGTTCACAAGTTAGTGGGGGAGGAGGGAATGGCAGGCAGCCTGACTGCATAAGCCTAGATTCCTCAAGAACCCAGGCTAAAAACAATAATAGCCAGAAGGTTCAATTAAAGAAAGAAAACCGTAGACTTTTCCTGCACTTTGAACTCTAACTGGTTCATGCATGCTAATCACCTAACACTGCTCTCACTGAACTAATGAGCTTCGCAGCAAATTAATATTTGTATTAATTTATACCAAGGACCGTCACAGGCTAGAACTTTGATGGCATCAACGTGTTCAGAATCATAGAAATCATAGAATCACTAGGTTGGAAAGGACCCACTGGATCATCGAGTCCAACCATTCCTATCAATCACTAAACCATATCCCTCAGCACCTCATCCACCCATCTTTTAAACACCTCAAGGGAAGGTGAAAAACAAAATCACCTTCATATCAACACTATGATTTAACACATGCTCACAGTATATCCAAAGCTATAACCACATGCCTCCACTCTTAATAACATTGACATATATTGTATGACCAGTGCTATGAAGCACACAGGCAGGACAAAATGCATTTGGGGAGTAGCCTGCATTTTCATAACGTTCATTATTATCCACTATCTTAGGAAAAGAACCATTAAGATACTCTTTGAAAAGCAAATATTTTTTCCCATTTTGTATCAGAAACCAACAACATGCAAATTTGATGGCACTTGACATATGTTCACATCTGCAAATGAAGTAATGGAGAACACTTCAGGGGATTTCTTTGTTGTCGCTGCCACAGTTTTTCAAATGTATAGGCCATATCGTGGTTACTTTCTAGCTTTAAAATCTTCATTAAGAGGTCGTTAGGGTTGCTATTCTATTGAAATTTGCAAAAGGTTGCCCATCTTTTTATTTTTAAACAGACTTGAGTCCACAGTCATAACATTCCTGTATCTAGAAAGATTTTCTTTCTTGTCATAGATAGCAAAATATGAGGCCAGTTATATGGGTTGCATCTATTTCAAATTAATTAGTTTACATTAGCTGTTGGCATTACTAATAGTGAACTATAAAACACGCTGAAAATATTCATCTCTCCTCTTGGGCTCCACAAGGGCATTCTTCTGCTACAGAAAACAGTTTCTTCTGGGTTTGGCCTATACCCCAGCTTTCCTCTTAGCCAGGTCATCACTGTGGCAAATGCACTGTCCAGCCCTTTTACTCAAAGCACTTGACGTCAGAGTCTCCAATCAGTACAACAGCTAACGCTGCCTGCCAAGAAGGGCTTCACTGTGTTGCCATAGAGAAATCAGCAGGACCATTTGGAGCACCCTGGGACATCCTGGACCTCTGCATGGTGCCAGCAGATATGACACACTCCTCTAACATGTCACTGGAAAACCACCAAAAGCACTCTTGGGCATCTCAAATACCTCTCCTTGGGCAACTGAATGAAGCCAAATGACTCGGATACTATACACAGCAAATAAATGCATAATAATTAAATTTAATGTGATGGCCTAATCTAGAAAGTGATATTAGAAAAAAAAAGCATTATAAGCCTCTTGATTTCTACATCTTATCTAGTTGAAAAAAGTTGATTCGTGTTAAGTTTTTTACTTGGCGGGGGGGAATGTTTGACAAAAGCGAGCGTGGCTTAGTCTAGTGTCTGACACAGAGGATTTTCTTTTCTTTTGGTTCAGCGTGAACCAACAGAGAAGGTCCCAGCAGCTCTGTTAGCTTCTCAATTACAACTGAGCTTTTCTTAGAGCCACTGCATTATCTTCACTGGTGCCACCAGACTGACACTCGGTAAGCTCCTCTCCTGAATACGCATAAGATTGTATATAAGCCCATTCAGTCAGAGGTACATCTTCACCAAGGACTGCTCAAGGACCAAACTGAATTTCAAACAGAAGCAAATAAATTAGGTTTTCACAAAGCTTAAAAGGTACCTGGCCAATGGCATGTGCAGGTGAGATGCCAACAGCACACCTGGTGGGTTGCTAGCCCAGCCATCCATGGAGCTCTCACAATGCTGTGCCCCACAGTTCCTTTCTCATTCAAGCCAAGTGAACTTGAGAGTAAGCAAGGGCTGAAAACTTGCAACATCTCATGAAAAAGGGTACATCTACACTGTGGCAACAGCACCAAGTAATCTTTCAATCAGAAGCGCGGCACCAAACGCGTTGGGCAGAAAGCAGGAGTCTGCAAGCTTACAGCTGCCCAGTGAGACTGGGATGGCTCCATTGACCCCTTCAGTCATCAAATGCACATGAGGGTGTTGCACCACCATTGCTCTGTCTCTCATGTTTTCGTGCAGTTTCCTACTGATTGTCTACTGCTTTCTTTTTACTGCTCAATGATCTGTCTTCCCAAGCATTGGGGCTATCTGAACTTTAAGGCATTGCTCACAAAACCTCGCCATAGAGCTTACAGACAAAGCAGATGAGAAGGCAGTTTCTTTTCACTATTATTACTTTCTTCTTTGTTGTGGTCAAGAACTTGCAGGAATCTAATCCTGGATGGCACGGCATGCCCACAGCCACAAGAAACACAATGTGGAAGGAAACAGATGCTTATGATTTTCTCTTGCATTTCAGTTGTGCGACTGGTACCTCACAGCAGGCTTTCAATGATGTGTTCCAACATTCCTAAAACCACAACAGCTTTCCTTTTATTGCAATGAGTTTCCAATAGAATCCACCTCCTCAAAAACAAGGTGCCAGTCTTCATATGAGATGAGAGTTAGGAGACGTGTGCAGTTGTCAAACAGACTTGCAAATAAACTCCCCAATTTTTGTTGTGTTTGGGTTTTTTAGATTTAAAATATCTTTCCAGTGTTGGTGATGACCTGGACTGACAGGAACACAAGTCATGTCTCTGGCTAAGCATCACCATGTATCAGGGAGCTCCTGGTATCTGAGTACAACGCTGTATTTTTTATTGACAATGCAGTTGAAGTATAACAGCTTGAGAAGAACAGCTGATGCCTAAGCTGAGAGAAAGCTACATACTAAGGGCCAAGAGTAAAAAAAGGCTGGAATGAAAGAGGAACCACCTGCCAGAAAAAAAAAGAAAAAAAAAAAGAGTAGGTGTGGAGACCTGGAGAGCAAGCCTGTGGGAACAGAGACCTGAGTTAATAGGGAGCATGGGGGAGGAGTGGGCAGCGAGCAATTGCTTTTGTGTTCGAAATCCTAGTGATGGGATGAGTCAGAGACTCTGATTGAATTCTGCCTTCACTACACCCACAGACTGGTTATTATAAACCTTAAGCGAGCATGGGTTGGTGCAGCAACAAAAACTACACAGTCAATCAATGGGCATACGAAGTACCCCTGAGTGCCTGAAAATCTGAAGAACATCTGCCAAACACCATGCCCTTCTACACAAGGTTTCCTGCAGCGCTAACCAGTCTGCCTAGCTGCTGTTCTTTGTGTAATAAGACTTATTACGAGGAATGGCTGAGAGAGCTGGGGTTGTTTAGCCTGGAGAAGAGGAGGCTGAGGGGAGACCTCATTGCTCTCTATAACTACCTGAAAGGAGGTTGTAGAGAGGAGGGTGCTGGCCTCTTCTCCCAAGTGACGGGGGACAGGACAAGAGGGAATGGCCTCAAGCTCCGCCAGGGGAGATTTAGGCTGGATATTAGGAAAAAATTCTTCACAGAAAGGGTCATTGGACACTGGAACAGGCTGCCCAGGGAGGTGGTTGAGTCACCTTCCCTGGAGGTGTTTAAGGCACGGGTGGACAAGGTGCTAAGGGGCATGGTTTAGTGTTTGATAGGAATGGTTGAACTCGATGATCCGGTGGGTCTCTTCCAACCTGGTGATTCTATGATTCTATGATTAGATTGAAAATGGAGTGGTGGCTCCATCCCAGATAAAGGGGTATGGCACACTACTAGGGAATGCTCTTCATGAGTACCTGCTGGGGCTTCCGTAAGTGGCAAGCTGCAGGAATTAACACGACCCAGCAAGACCACTGCCCAGGAACTACTAACTACTCTTATAGTCAGTCCCTTGGGATGACACAATTCAGTGAACAAGATGTATTTTATTACATCTTCTAGTTATTGTTCTGCTCATCCTTCTCCCTAGGCTTAGGGCCAGGTGACCTGCTCAGCAAGTTCTACTGTACTGAAAAAGACAGTGAAAACTGCCAGTAAACACCCACTCACATCAGGCAGTCCTAACAGGCCAAAGGAGGCACAAGCTGTTGTAACAGGTCTCCAGCTTGTGAAAGGCATCTGTTTTGATCACCAAGATGCTTTGTCGCTGAACCATGCAACTGGGAAGAGGGGTTTCCCATGCCTTCAGAAGGAAGGACAATTAGGGTAGCTCAGTCATCAAGTGTCCCACTGGGCTCTCCTTTGAGAATATAACTTACAGCAAGTTTAAACTAGGTGCCCAGGTCTAAAATCAGGCAGGTCAGGTGGTGATGGGCAATGCCAGTGACAGCCAGGATGGCTTTGTGCTCCCAGTGCTGCTGCTGAGAGAGATTAATGAGGAAACAAAACAGGGCTTGAAGCAACACCCAGCTTTTCTAACCGCCTACATAATGAACTTCAACTGGTTCAACTTCTCTGCTTTGCATAGTTTGAGTTTAAGGGCAGAGAGTGTCAGCAGGTTAGGACTTGCTCCTCCGCATTGACTAGACAGATAGTGCCCCTCTGGTGCCAGGGCCAGCCCTCTGCTCAGCCCTGGCAGCTCGCTGGGACTCCTGCCCCTGCACGCTCCCACAGGCTGAACACCAGGGGTGGTGGGGCTCAGCTACACATGCAGATTTTGCTCCGAAAGAGAAAGGTCCCTTTCAAAAGAGGGTCAAATCCTAGCGAAAGGCACAGCCCCCTCGGCAGTGCAAAAATGTCCGTTGCTTTTATAAAGTTTACTTAAAAAAAAAAACCAAGCTAAACATCATGTAACACAGTAGCAGTTAAAGGCTTGTTTCACTTTATTTTCACTCTCTCAACCAATTTAAGCCAAGCTCACAGATTTTTAAGTTGCCAAACAAACAGTTTGGCAACTTGGTTTTTAACCTTGCCCTTTAGTTAAACTAAAAGAGTCGGCACAGAGACAGCCATGTGAATAGACAGGAGGGAGGCAAACAAAATAGCAGTGTTGAAGGCACTTGTGTGTGCTGGGAGAACTACAGGAGACAACTTGAAAATAAAACCAGGTTTTTTGCAGAAAACAAACAAGAATTGATGATTGACAACACAGGGAATATTGAGAGTCCCTAAACTCAGACAAAAGGGAGTCTTCAGAAAGACATTATCTTTTCCTAAACACCACTGTATTTCAACTCAGTCTAGATTATCTGCCTGAATTCATAGCTTCGTCTTACATTTAATGCTGTTCTTCCCTTTCCTTTGGATCAGCTACAACAAGTTACATGGCTGCACAATCACTTGAACAGAGATAACAAAGGGTAGCTAATGCGATAGGACACAGACTTGATGTAACCATCTCTTTTTAGCAGCAGCTTATGGTTGCACAGGTTGGGTATGAGGTGAAATATTGTCTCCGGAAATAGAAGGGTATAATTTCATGCAATATTTGACCCCTTGCACTTTATTCCCAGCCAAAAAATTCCCATTGCCTGAAAGAGCAGGTCCTTCAGTAATAATACCAGTCCTGAGAACAGTATTTTCATGGGTATTTTAAAACAATAAGTCTTGAGATTCCTTTTAACCCACTGAGAGAAATATGCCCCTTCCAGAGATAAGTCAGTGGAAAAAACCCACCCAGATTCATCCTTAAGAAAATTTACAGAAGATTCTCTTCTGCTTTTCCAGTACAAGAACTGGGTGTATCCATGAGATGAGGAGGGTTGAGATGAACAACTGAAGTTGATTTCCTGACTGTGTGTAATGAAGTTGTGTAAGTCCTTGCTGCAGCACGCTGTGAGTGCTGAAGGTGTGCACAGTTCAAAAAGCAGCAGGACAAATCCAGGCGAAGGATGGTCACCAAGAGTTATTCACAATCACACCTTACCTGGCTCTCAATGTCCCTGAGCAGCACATCACTTGGAGCTCGGAAAGCACACGAGGAACCCATTGCATGTTTGCACATCGGCTCCTAAATATTCACTATTGGCCATTACAAGGTCATTTGGCTAAATGGGGCTTTGGTCTGACCCACAGTAGCCACTGCTAATCTGTATACAGAGGGAGCCTACAGAGTTAATTCACAGTCATTTAAAACTGGCCTTGATTGACACTTTCTTTGCATGACCACACTTCAAAGCAACTGAGAAACAGGGAAGGTTCAGCCAGGTGGTGTTCTCAGCTACCTGTAATTTACTGGACTTTCTTAAAATCTGGATTCTGCATCCCCCACCAGGGAAGTTTCAGCCTGCAACTTCCACATCCCCAGAGTCCACTGAAAGGAGGGGCAGCCGACTCCCCTATCCTGCTGAAACTGGGTCACCGTGCAGCAAAGCAGGCAAAATTCATGGGCCCAGAAGGAATAAGCCATTCTGTCACCTCAGAGACATGAGTTTGCCCGTTTCACTCTTCCCCACCAGCTATAGGCACAGCCCTTGAACTCACCTTGTCTTTGAACACTGTCACACAACATAACTGGATAACGGGCAGAAATTCAGCCAACTAGGACACTATAAACACCCATTTAAATATTTTTCTAGTATAGACAAAACTAGCCAATCCCCTCAGCATATGGTACTCATCTACAGTCTGTCCAGACAGCCTTGCCTGCCAAGCGAGAGCAGGAATAACCTACTTCAAAGTCTGAGAGGATCCCAAGTCCTTGATGTTTGTAAAACATTTAGAGACCCATGAAAGAATTGCAGGAAGGCAAATGACTACCTATTGCATCGCAACTCTGTGCTCACTCTCTTACAAACAGGCTGCTCACTTTACATAAAGACTTTTTTCCTTTTCTAAATAAAGCTGAGTCTATCTTGAAGAGATTATTTTCAGTTCCAGGTATTTCAACAAAGTGGTTATTCCTAAATTCCTTTTTTTGTTTTCCCGGAACCGTTTTAACTTGGTAAATGGGTCTCTGTGTACAACTTTCAATTACCTTTTATTCTGTGGTGCCAAATGAGACCAGATAGGCATATTCTTAAGAGGCTTTTATGAGAATGCAAATGAACAGTTCACACTAGTCGGCTGGCTCAATAAATAGAACAGTTCGAAGTGTTTAGACACTAGTAAACAGATAAAAAATACAGAAAAAGCCATCTGTAGCCCTAAAGAAGCTTTCGTTTTCTTGTTACCACCATAAAACTTGCAATGACAGTATCTTTAAGATAGCTGCCTTTGTTATCTGCGTTAGCTTAGACTACATAACCTTCCAGTAGCTGATCTGCAGAAAGGGTATAAATCTGAGTCAAGAGAAATAAGAGCAGAAATAAAAAAACAGACTTGCCTGCAAACTTCCACTATAACGCTCATGATCATATTTTCTTATCTGCCATGCTTTTCCCCTCTTGCCATCACAGACATCACCATTCATTTTAATGCTTTATTTTTGGTTTGAGTTATTTGTTTGTTTATTTGTTTTTAATCCAGCTCAAATATAGCAAAGTATTGTGTGTTATTATTCCTAGACATTACATATTAACATTCATTTGAAAGGATTTTGTTCTTTACTGCTAGCAGGACAAGAAAACCTTGAAAGCAGGCTTGCACAGTGTCCAGTTTGGAAGGATCTAAATGCCATATTAAGTGTTATATATCCAGATTCCTCGTTTTTAAATTAAGCTACTTGAATCCAGCAAGAAGTATCAAAATATAAACAGAGCAGCTCCCAAAATACAGACGTGTTTAGACAGGCCTCTTCACAGACCCTCCCCACTGCAAAAACACCGCAGCACCCAAGGGGGAGCCTGTAAGGGCCCCCAAAAAGGCTTTGGGAGGGTTTGGGAGGTCAGCAGACTAGGTTTTGGCTCTGGCAGTGCTTCCTCAGCATCCTCTCGCTTTCCCATCCACTGGCAGGGCAATGCACCTGGCTATGGAAGTATCCCATCACCCATACCAAGCACAGTCAACCAGATTAGCTCAGAGACACTTTCATCCTCACATTAAGCTCATTGAGGTCACTTGCCTGGTACCATTTCAGGTGTGCCTGCATAGCCACACCAGCTGACTGAGTTATCAGGGGCTTCTGCTGGAGAGAGACCCACTGCTGGAGATGATGCTATGACCAGCTAACAGGCACGAGCCCAGCCAACTGCAGCATCCATCATCTATCAGGTGCACAGGAATGACCCATCCGCAACCTTTCCTAACACCTCAAAAGTGCCATGTACACGACAGGACAGGCTCTGTCCTTCATCAAAGAGAGAAACAAATGCTAAGCCACATCTCAGAAGCCCATGCAGCAGAACCTGGATTGAAATCAGCAAGTTTCTGGCCTGAATCTGAACTGGGCTCATTAGTTTTTAGCTATTTCTGTCTAGCCTGGAGCATCTCACATATGAAGGATATTTTGAGCCCAGACAGTCTTGAACAGTGAACATTTTAGATCCTCAAAACTGTAAACAGTCCAATGGGTTGTTGCTGCAACTTTTGCTGGGCTTAAAGTCAATTGCTGCAAGAACAGGTATTCAGAGCCAAAAATCCCTTCCAAGTTAAAAGCAAACAGTGTATGTTAAAGTCTGTTGATCTCTTACTGGCAACCAAAAGACCTACAAATATATCCCTTTCATGCAGGAAAGTTTGGATTCTGATGCAATCATATTACTCCAGAAACCTGGCCTAAGGCCACAGCGCTGTCACCAGCAGAAGTAACCCAGAGCTCTGCTGGTCCCACATAACCCCTCTCCCTTCTGTCAGCAGCAGCTTAAACAACTACTTAGGTTTAACCACAATCAATTTCCCAAGCTGGTGCACCACACAATCACAAAGACACCGGTGGGAACACAAAGGAGGATGTGGCACAGCCTGAAGGCATGTGTTCCTGGCTTGCATTATTTCCTTCAGCCCCAATGCCAGCTTTTGCTAGCTTAGAACAACCCTGAGGCTGCGAGCAAGTCAGCGTGAAGATGCTCCTGGTTACAGACTCGCAGAATAGCTGAATGTGGAAGAGACCTCTGGACGTCATCTGATCCAATCTCCTGCTCAAACAAGGCCACGTAGAGCCAGCTGTCCAAGGACCATGTCCAGATGGCTTTTGGTATCTCCAAGGATGGAGCATCCATAATCTCCCTGAGCAACCTGTGCTGGTGCTCGGTCACCCTCACAGTGAACAGGTGTCACATTTCATGCTTCAGGTTGTACCCACTGCGCCTCTGGTCCTGTCACTGGGCACCGCAGCAAAAACCTTGTCTGTGTCCTCTTTGCACCCTCCCTTCAGTGTTTATAAACACTGATGAGATCCCCCCGAGTCTTCTCTTTTCCAGGCTGAACAGTCCCAGCTCTCTCAGCCTCTCCTCACAGGAAGGATGCTCCAGACCTTGTGGTCTCCAGATCCTTGTGGCCCTTCGCTGGGCTTTGTCCCATAGCTCCATGGCAGTGTTCTGGCAGTCTGATCCAGCTGGCAGATAATGAAACCATGCTCCCTCATGTACGCTGGAAATCTGGAAAGAAGGAGGCATGCAAGACAGCATGTGTCCCTCTCTGAAAAAGGGGCTCTTTTGCTCAATCAGCACATAAAGGAGAGCCTGCTTCAGAGTGCTGTATCTTGTGTTTGACTGATTTCTCAGGGAGCAGGTGTAGCTACCAGGCACCACCTAAATCTGAGTTTACCTCAATCTGAGACTAAAAAAATTCTTGGTCTTCCCTGGGTAGGAAGATGTTTATTCAAAGAGACTTGATGCTATAATTTACTTTTACAGCAGGTACACCAAATCAAGACAGTTAAAATGCTAAGTCTCCAAAGCTCTAGATATTATGTAAATAAACCCTAAATAATTGCCTGCATTAAAATGTAGTTCAGTGTTCAGCAAGGAAAACAGCTCTTGGTTTTTTTAATTAAATTCTGATTTTATCTGTAATTCTAGACTGTTCTGTTTATTTACATGAAAAGCTATCCTGTTTGTTGAGTGCCAAAGCCTTATTCTGAAATTGTATGATTAACACCAGCATTGCCAAGAGCTACACATCAAATAGATTTATGTGACTAATGACATAAGTCCCTCAGCCCTGGCAGTATAAGCAAATTGAGCTAAGCAGGCACATTCTTGCTGTACATACGGTGACACTCTTCTGAATAACGGAGATAATGACCCTGAGGATACCAGTTAATACAGCCAAGAGCCATGCACTTGCAATGATCCCTAACAGAGCTTTTCATGCACTTCAGGGTCAGGCAGCTCACCAAAACACACGGCTTCAACTCATGCTCAGCAGCAAGGAGCTGCAATTGAAGACACTGTCATTCTGTCACGGGCTCTCCCTCTGTCTGCAGCAAGATTGGTGGGGAAAAAACCCTGCACCTCTGCCTCTGCTGCTTCAGGCCACTGTCTGACTTCTTGGTATAATCCCATCTTTACCAGAAACTTAACCCAATAGACTCAACTATAAAATGAAAGATGGGATTCCAGGTAAACATTCCCTTCTGCCAGTGGGGAAGGGGGTAATGATGGGCAATCAAAAGGAGCAGCACCGCTTCAGCCACCAGAGCTGAGCAGGACTCAGAGCAGATGCCTTCTGACACTACGACAAAACATGCCTGCTTGTTTTGACTATATTTTTTACATTATTTTAGGTTTCTCTTCACTGAGCAATGATGCTGGTAGTCAGTAAGTTATGCGCAGTGATCCCTCAGGATTTTTCTTCACGGTTTTATTAGCTTAGGCTGTGACACCAGTTTTGATTCTCTGACAAAACCATCCCTGCACAAAAGCCTCCAGCTTGGATAGTTGGCATCTCTATTGCGAGTGCACTACACTGTCAGGGAGAGCAATGCTCTCATGCAGCAAGGACAGATGCATCACTGCTTTGGCCAGGATGATGTAGCATCAGCATCAGCAGCACGTCTTGCACTGCAAACCCCTTGCCCAGCCAGCACAAGGGTGACCGAGCCCTGTTGCTTGCCTCCAGCCTCCCAGTCACAGCCCTAAGTCTTTACAATAGTTAAAAATTGCATTTGAACTGCCACTGACTTGCTTATTTTCCATAAAAGCTGGTTATTACCCATTTAAAGAAAAAATTACCCCACTGGCAGGCAACCGATCTACAAGAACACCTACCACAAAGCTGTTACAGTTTATTATGCAGTAATACATGGATTAAGGTCATTAATAGCACTTGGTCACATACTGCCATGACACCAAAGGTGCTGATCTGGCTTGCAGAATATACAGAACATAACCCCCTCACAAACACTTCTTCTTAGCTGCTTTCTTCTAAATTTTCAAAAGAAGAGTAGAACAGAGAAAACCCAAAAGAAAGATACATAGCACAACCTCTTGCATTGCACCGAAGAAGTTATAATCCAAACAACACCGATTTTCCTTCTCATTCACAGATTCACACAGTAACAGAGCACTTGGTGAGCAACCCAAATTTTGATCTACAGAGCTAAATTTAAAAAGCAAAGCAAGACATTCTCTCGTGACCAAAAGACAAAACCACAACTACAACTTCCAAAGTAAAATCTGAAATACTCAATTTTGTCCTTTAATTATTTATATCAAATAAGCTTTTTCCCTTCTGTTGACATGAGAACACAAATGTATCATCATATAAAACACTGTGTACTCCTCCCAAGATCCCATGGGGTCATTAATCTTCTTTTATGCAGTACACGAAGTATTTTCACAGAACTTTTAAAATAGCTTTCTAAAGCATGACTGATGTCATTAGGAAGTCAGAAGTTGTTGATAGCCTCAAAACATAACTGCTAAATACCCTCCAAAGGAGAGAGTCTCTTCACTCTGTTGCTAACTTACGCTGCAACTTGCACTATCCATACATGCACTTACCACTGGTATTAATTTACCTGAGAGTCCCCAATACCAAGGGTAAGTAATTTGCTGTGTCAAAAATTGAACTAATGGACACACTTTCCTTACTTTTGATGATTTAAATGAAAAAACCTCCACTCTTTCTGCATGATTTATTTCATCAGGACTCTGGCAATGGCCTAGGACTGTGCCACCGTGTACTTTCATTTGCCATGAAACAACAATAATTTACAAAACATACTGAGGAGAATACAATTGTCCCACCAGCTGCAAACAATCCTGGATTCCACAGTCATATGCAATTTTTGTAAACATATTTACATTGGAAAAGAAAATCCTTAGAAAGAAATCTTTTCAAAGCTTCAACAAATAAAAAGATATGACAAGTAACATTTGTATTAATACACATCTTACCAAGAACAAATCCCTTTCTGATTAACTTGGTTTAGTTGTAACTCATCATTTCACGTTTTACTTTCAGTACAATGCAGTAGCATTTTCAATACACGTGGTAGTTGTTTGGGGTTTTTTTTTCTTACCTTTAAGGAATCAAAGCAGGCAATAACTCTTCCATTTTCAACCTGGCAACTTTTAGGGGGGTGTGCAAATTTGCATTCTTCATCAGAGCGTGAACAAGTTCCCCTCTGAAATTGCCTGCACACTTCTAATGTTAGCCATTTTGTATCTCTTACAGGAGCAACATTCAAAGCCATGATGAAAAGCTGATTTCAAACTGGCAAATTGCTGTCAAGTGAATTGCTGAAGAAATTTCCAAAACTAATGACAAAAGGGAGAGCAAAAAAAAAAAAAAAAGGACACAAAAAAACCCCCAAAAAAGCCCAGAAATAATAATTTCAATTCCAATTGAAAAGAAAGTTAAAAAAAAAAAATGCGGGGGGATGATTAACGACGTCCAGCGCACACAAAGCAGAATAAACAGAGGAAGTTTGTCAGCAAGCAGTCACTCATCAATCATTAAGTCCCACTTGTAGACTTTTGGCTGGGATAAAACATGCTCAGTTGCATTTCTGTCTGCAAAGCACGTGGGCTTTTTGATTGTATCACAGATGTACCAGTTTTAAGCCAAGGTCCTTCAATGCAATGGCACTCCTTGACAGAATAGTGATTCTCTGACCGTTGCTTGCTGGTATTGATTACACACGAAAAGCAATGCAGTCATTTGTTCATGTCCCAGGAATAACAATAATTATTCTTCCTCTTTTTCTGCTTTCAGTTTCCCATCAACTAATTGGCAAACGGAGACAGCTGAGGTATCTTCTGCCAGGAGTAAGATGAAGGCAATGTCTGGCTGGCGAAGACAGGATTTTGAGAACACAGGCGTAGAAGTCCTCGCTCATAAAAGTGACTTGGCAAAGGCACTTTTTAAGTCACTGACCTGACAAAACAAATACAGTATCAGTTCACATGCAACTTACTCAATTCCACATTACAAAACCTATCATCCCTTTTTATCAGATACTGTAAACATACTGCCAAAGCTCACTGTATTCCTTTTTCTTTTTTTTCCCAAACAAAAGGAGCCTCCTTCGTGAAGTTATGCATGACAAGGAAATAACCAGTTGAAACACATATTGCGGTATTCTTCTAGGCAGCAATCCAAAAGTTGGGAATAATTTAAATAGATGAATGTGGCAGACACAATAATTAGGCTGTGAAACAATTGGTTTGTGAAACAAATTTGGTTGTGAAACGATTCAATCCAATGTGTTTACTGTCCAAAACCATATTTAAGAATCCATTTCCATTATTTTATCATTTGGCCCTTAAGATTGTGTAAGTATATTATAACCTGTTACTTGTTATTTTTTTCTTCCTTAGAAATGATGATGGTAGTTTTCTGTTTAGATTTTTAGTCTCTCCCTCTGTTTCTCAAGGAAAAAAAACCAACAAAACCCACCAAAATTTGTCATTCCAAAATTACAGGGCAATATATCCTTCCATATCCAGAAAACAGATTTAGTTCCCCTGTTAAGCTAAAGGCTTTATGGAAGGGCTCACTGCTAAGTCATCATCCTCTAATGACTTCTTTCTAATATGAAGTAGTCTTGATCTAAATTTTCCTTTGATTAAATTAGCTTTCATGTTCCTTTATAAATACATGACTCAGCATCAAAATCTAAGACTTAAATACAGAACTTAAGCTATCTGAGAACTAAAAAATACCCAGGATATTTTGTAGATAAACAGATGTGAAAAATCAAAGCATGAGATATTATAGATATTTTTAATGTATTACTGTATCTTATACATAGATAATGAAGCCACAGACACAATGTTTCCTTCTATTCAGTTTCAAAGGAACACAACTTTTAGTTTGCAGATAGCAGCCAGAAACAGTTGATGGATTATTTTTGTGCAAGAGTAAAGAAGAGGAGTAAGGACTGGAATAAGTGAGGTTTTAAAGTGAATACATCAATAAAACTAGCTCCAAAAAACACTGTCAGCTTTCCCATGCCAGAACAATTACAATTCTGTGCTCCGATTCATCTGATTTCATTGAAGTCAGTACTGTTAGTAATGCAAGTAAGAATTACTCACACCATTTCAGATCTCAATTCTGCCTTACAGGTCTTCACATCAAAAGGCTTTTCTGTTACTTAACAATGCTACCACATAAAGGGTTTTACTACGTGACTGATGTCTACACCAAAACTTGCTACTGCTAGCATGAATAAAGGTAACGTAATGCTAATTGCTCAAAAATTCAGTTTCAAGTCCAACATGCAATAAGATATGTGTGGATGATACTTAACTAGCTTTACCTAGTCATCAAGACTAACAAGTTGCAAGAGAATTAGTACATTTTTAAATAATTCTACACAATCATAGTATGGTACGGTATATAAATTAAATACTCTTCAAATTAAATATTCCATCAATCTTGTTCCACAGCATCCATGAAGAGCGAGGTTGAACTGACAAAGAGGTGAGAAAATACTCATAACTGATGAAAAGGAGATAGAGGTGGAAAGACAAGGAGACATTCTCTGTAAGAGCTTGTTGAGCTGATACTTGCTGGGCTGATGACTTAGCTGGCAAAATGTAAAAGAGGAAATATTCTCCCTAGAGCCATCCATTCCAATTCAGAAATGTCAGTAACGGTTTTCAGTCATAGATGTATGAGACAGACGGAAATTTTGGGAAAAGGGTAAATGTTCTAACCACACGCTGCTGAAAGTCACAAGTAGTAATACTCTGCTGAGTTGCACGCTACTAAAAATGACAAAGTTGTTTGTCAAGTAGTAGGTGGCAAAGCAAATAGCACATGTGAAGTAAAAGGTTGTAGGCATGGCTTTAAAAAATGCGCGCAACAGGATCACATATGAGATTCATTAGACAGCAGCAAGAATTAATACTGAAAAGCATTTAAGGTGCAGAGGGTACAAGAGGAATGAAATATACCATCATCCTATTTCTTATCTTCTTACTACATGAAGATTTTCTGAAGGAAGGGAAGCATGAAAAGTTCATCTCACAAATCTGCATCTTGTAAAAAATGGCAACACTATCTGATTTCTCCAGAGGCATCGAGTGCTCAGCAGTTTCTACTGACACAGGCTTAGGAGACACAGAGCAGAGACCTTTCTGAAGGAGAAGGCAGGCACAGACATGGTGGGGACAGAAGGATTTTGAGCGCTTCATCTCCGACACAGCCCGAGTACTCACAGCCGCATCCTAGGTGGCTGCCATACATCCTCTGCCCATCACCTTCACCAGGAGAGTAAAGGTAGAGATGTCGCTAGGAGAATCTGTATGTGAATGGGAAGCAACATGAGGAGAAGGAAGAGGAAAGAAACTGAGGAAAAAAAACTATGGGAGAAACCAAAGAAAGCAGAATTCAAGATATGAGGAATATGCTTAAGAGAAGGAAAAAAAACAGAAAGCAAAGAAAGTGAAATGGCCAGTTGGAGAATATAAAACAACAGTAGTAAACCAGATTCAATAAAATGTCTCCAAGGCTACAGGCCATTACAACCACCACAGCCCACTCTGACCTTGTGTATTCCAAAACCCACCCATATACGAAGAACACCAAAGCCTGCAGCAAGTGTGAACTCTCCTTTCCACCACTTCTCACTTCTATTTGTGTCTCAACATATCAGGCAAAGTCAGCTGTCCTGTCAAAAGCAATGAGATCTTGCCAGCCTAGAGCCCTCAGCATCAATAGGTTCCCTTATACAGGTAAAAGGTTTGGTTTTTGCTTTGCTTGGGGATTTTGTTTAGTTGTTTTTTTATCAATGATTCCAACTTGAGCCTAGACTCTCCACTGTAGCTAACAAACTACTGAAACTTTACACATTGACAACTGAGATGCAAAATATTCTTATTGCAGCTCAACATAAGTATAAAAACTACTTTTGTTTGTTTACAGCTATTGCTGTTTATTTTCAGTCTCCACACATTTGGATCAGTGGAATTGATCCAGAATACACCTGTAGAAATGCATTTTTCTGTAAGCTAAGTAAAACAAATTATTAGCCACGTATTTGTAAAAACTGCTTAGCTTCAGACTTCTCTTTTCAGATAAGCATCACTTCCCTTTTGTGGAAAGCTAACAAGGCATGGAGGAGTAGGAGGCTTTTGCCAATATCACATTCTCCTGAGAGAGTAGCAAAGAACCTGTGTTAGGCTCCAGATCATCTTTCTGCAGTTTCAACAAGTAAGCAAAAAAAACCAAAACAAAACCACAACAAACCAAAAAACAACTCATTTTAAAAAATCATTTTTATTATTAAGCAAGGCAAAACACAAATGTGCTAAGACCCCTGAGAAAAGATTCTCATTCTGAGGAACACTAGGAAGCCAGTATCTTCAGAAGTTGAAACTGAGCACAAAGCCCTGCCCTATTACGAATCAGGTGGATCTCTCAGCTGAAAAATAGGAGCTCCTGCTAAATACAAAACATTGGCTGCTCTGGTACAGTTGTTTTACTTATAAGATAGATTATGTGGCAATGTTTTCTGTAGTATCTATCTAATGGAGGAGCTGAGGCTTACTGAACATGATGTTTTTATGCTTCACTAGATAATGCGTAGTAATGAGCAAAGACCACATCTTCAACAACTCAACTCCACAGGTAATGACTTCCAGAAATGAAGCAAAGCCCTCTATGTGGTCCCAACATAGAGCTTTAGTGGAACCATGAAGTTAACTCAAAAGGTGATAAAATGGTTTTTCACTTTACTCATAGAGAATTAAGTATTCCGAATTATTCATCACATTAAAATCTTCAGTAAAAGATGTCAAGACTGGGGCTCAATTTGTTGCTCCTACTGTGAAAGCTTATCAACATGATCCACTTTTCTTCTACATATACACCAGCAACTCAAGGACTGAAAAATTAGAAAGCCCTCAGCTGTACCTAAAAGGGATTACAGTTTAAAGTAGACAAACTCTTCTTTCCCAGTAAGCCAGAAGAGATGTGCTAAATATACATAGCTTTGCAAGTTTGATCATTACAATGATCTGTTTTAAAAATAAGGAATTAAAAAAAATAAAATACAAAGACTCACTATGCTGTGGCATCAGCGTGTTCCTCCTTTAGGTCACTAGCAGGGCAGAAACCTGCTGACTGTCAGAATAGATTGCTGCTCAAATTCAGTTAAACAGCTGAATTCAGGTGGGTTAAAAGTCACCTTCAGGAACTAGCTACAGTCACCAAAATTTACCTGCTTGATACTCTAATCCCAAGAGTAAATCTTGAGAACTTAGATTTCAAATCCAACATGCATATACTGCAATTCCTCAGAGAGAAACGTAGGAAGACTTTTAAGAGAACCAAAGTCACATCTCTAATGCCAGGGAGATGGTACTGGCCTATTTTAAGCCCCTGACCAAGTTGCTACTGCAACTTTTATACACTTACATGTAAACACATTCACATTGCTTTCTTCCAGAAAACCATGTCCCCAGTCCTAAATTCACTTTGGGAATCTTGAACAAAGAAAAAAAACAATGACCCTGCAGTAGTCAGGCTGAAATTTTACGCTCTGGCTGGGAGTTGTAAACAGCAGAAAACAGACTCTCTACTCTTACCTTACACACAGTTAACCATAAGGATCAGTGGCTTCACACTCCACAACACAAGTTCACAAACCCACAACATCTTAACCGCATCACACCTTAACTCAAGTTCTCATGATGTTTCTATTTGTCCAGGAGAGAAACTCACCTATAATACCCTTGGTTTAGCCACTTCCTTCAGCCTTGACTTACTAGTTTTGAGTCAGTGATTTTACCTTAGACACACAATGTGGGACAAAATACAACCATTCTCAGATATCCCTGGACATCCCAAGCACAAAGATTAACAAGTGAGCCCCACTCTATACATGCAGCTTCAGACTACTGACAAGCACTGTGTTCCTTCAAAAAGCTGCCGCTCCTTCAGAAGCTGACCACATTTGCAAAGGAAACTTGCTTTGCAGTTCACTGTATTTATAGCCAAATACAAATAGTGGAAAGAGTCCCAGTACTAATCTGACATGTAGAGATCCTTCTATAACCATATCAAATACCTTGAGCATTCACTATGGAAATACAGATATTTGATGATTACTGAACCATCAGCCCTAAGGCCAGGAGAAGGTATCTGAACTCCACCAGGTCATACTTCTTGTTTGGAGTTGCAAAGTGGACTCCACTTTCAAAGCACTCAGGACACAACCACACATGTAGGAGACACTGCCAGGTGCTTTAATTCAAAAGATGCTGTGACTCTGCTTTACTTTTTCAACAAAACCTCAGAGATACGATCTTTTGAGTGTCATTTTTCTGCATTGTTTGTGCTTTATATAACATTCAAGGCCTCCAAAACAAAAAGAAGCTGCACACCAAAGGTCTGCCACGACCCTACAAGCACACCCAACCATTGTTTTCAATTCCAGCTACCTGCATTTGCTTGACTCCCCACCACTGTTTTCTCTGACCCTCCTCCAGACTCCCTGATGAGGAAAGCAAGGCTGCAGCTTAATCCCAGGCTAAAGCTAGATCCATTATGATCTGCCTCCCCAGGTGCAGAATAAAGCCAACACAGCAGCATAAAGTACCCTACATCACGTGTGCTGGCCAACTCAACTGAGATGTGCCCACATGTCTGCACCCCACACCTGACGGAGTAAAAAGCAGAGCAGCCCATTCCCTCCCCTGCACTTCACCTGCAGCAGGCATAGCTCCTTGTTGCAATTACCTGTAATTACAAGGCTCTATCCCATGGTATATGCTCCCTGTCCCTGGAAAGCACAGCTGACTCAGTCATAACATGCTAATTTAAGCCTCACCATGCAGAATCTCCTGCTAACCAGTACAGACATGATCTTATTTCAAGTGTTGCTAACATGAATGAAAAAAAAAAAAAGTAATTTTACAGACAAATAATATGACAGTCGGCACGTCGGTTTAAGAAAGTCATTTATTCAAATGTCATTAAGAGAGAATATGCAAGAAATTTGTGTCGTGGACAGGCTTTTCTCACTCCATCAGCCCACCAGATCAGGAAACAAGACCAGAAAGCGATGCAACAGCACAGAGGTACCATTCATCAGTAAGTACTACACCAGGTTCATAATCTTCTCTTGTACCAATTTCTAACATCTCAATCATATTTCTGATATGTAACCTAAAACTAGATATCTGGTAAGACTTAAGAATGTACAGAGATGTCTTTGTGTAGTTGAGCAAAATTACGGCATCAAATCAAGAATCAGGCTTCTGGCTCTTTTCTAAACTTTTGTTAAGTCACAAAAAAAAAATATTCCCTATATTCAAGAAACAAGAGGAAAGCGATAGACTTCCATGAAACATTATCCATTCTTTGACAGCAAATAAGAATAGAAAAAACCTTTCTACCACCATAACATTAAAAAAACCCATTCAATTACTGTAGACAAATGCAATTTTCTTCCACAAATTTCAAGTGAACCTTGTGAACTCCTTTAATCATTTTGAGGGTTTGTTTCACTTTAAGATGTTAAGCAGCTTCTCTTTTGCATCGAGCAAACCAGTATTGCTCAAACAAGGAAAAAAATTCAGAACTGCCCTATTAGAAAAGCGGCCCACTAGTTTTAACCAGGTGGCCAGGAGCCAAAAATACTAAAATTCTAATCCCAGTTCCTGAATTATAATTCAACATGAACACTGCTGAAATCAAGAGTCCCAGTTTACGAGAGAAACATTATTTATTTTGTTTGCTTGACTTGGAGGTAACTATTGCAACATCTCTCTTTGCCTGTTATATAACCAGAGATGAACGCTTGTCAACTGTAATTCAGATGAGCACTTTACACACAGTCAATCGTAACTATTTTAGTTAAGATGAGAGAAGTCCAAGGACAAGTTAGAAAGCACTGGTCTGTTTCATTTAAACTAAGCATGACCTCCAAGAATCAGCTTTGCTGAATGAGCCATATTCTCCTTGTCAAGATCACTAAGTGCCAGATTCGGCGTGGGACATACTAAAAAGCGTATATACAGTATGGCAATGAGCTTCTTATTAAAACCTACTATCTGACTTTGACGCTGGCTTTACGATATCATAACAGTTATGTCCTTTGTCCCCAGGGAAGCAGGTGAGGAGGAAGGTGTAACACCAACTGCAAAACAACAAGCACAGCTCGGGACCATTTTAGTGATCCACTGTACTATGCTAATGGACCATGAAATATTTCTGCTGAACTTTTTAGTCTGTAGATGACTGAGGCCCACAAGAGTATTTTCTAACATCAAAGTGTTTCAAAGTCATGCTGATAAAACTAATGCTCGTGCTTCAGTTAAAATGCAATTGCAAAAAACAGTTTTTCTTCTTCCAGCAAACTTTTTTTAAAAAAAAAAAAAATCCAAGCAATTATTTTGATCCCACTCCACTGAACTTTCTCTTCTCTTGGTCTGTACCTTCTCTCATAGTCTGTAACTGAAACACCTCTTGTTTCTAAGTCCAAAGAAAACTGATTTTACTCTCTAGATGTACGAATTTCACACACAAAATTCTGTTCTCACCTTGACAAGAGGATGAAAGCAATTTCTGTGCCTCTGCAAGCAGAGTTAATCATCCCCGGCAGCAATGACGTTATCACTTGGCCTCTTGTGGACACAAATGTTTTGCTGTTGGCAGAGGGCACCACGTAACAGTTATTAATCAAACCCAGTTCCCCAGGGAAGGGTACCCCATTGCATTAGGAGCTTCTACTCACATTCAGCTGCAGACATGTTTTGTATTTATGGTTGTTTTAGTGCTGTAAAATATTTATAGAAAAGCATGCTTACGTACTGTGAAATTTTTATAGACCAGCATGGAAGGAACACGTGATCAAACAACTGTTCTCACCTGCCAAAGGACTGATAACATGCTGTTACACAGGAGCACAATTTAAATGAGCTCAGGCTGTTGTCAGCTTTCTTTTTTTCTGTACTCTGGTTTTGCACTAAGCCAAGGAGGCAGAAATCATACCAAGGTATTTGTTTATGTAACAAAAACAGTGTCCCTCTGCAGTGAATGACAAGGATAGGTGTGAATAAACCAAGGACTCCACGTAAATTAAGATTTGTTGAACTGGCAAGCTGAAAATACGTTTAAGACTGCCAACAGCATTGTTAATAATATACTCCAACATATTATCCAGCTGTGGGAAGTTGCACACACATCCAAACAAAGCTCCTGAGGCGAGGGCAGCAAGAGCAGTACCTAATGCTATTAACTCCGACCGCCTCTTAAGCACTAAATCCATTCTGCTGAACAGATTCTCTGCACAAAATCCAAGCAGCATTGCTGTTTGTTCTGAGATAAAATAGCTGCATTTCTGTGCTGTCCTCTCCATTTGCATTTTCCTTGAGAACAGGATACCAAAGTACACAAGGATAAGTTTAGCAGGTCAGCCAAGAAGTCCACCTCACCCAATATCCAGTCTCCAATCACAGCAAACATCAGATGCCTACAGAAGCGTGCAAACCTGGGGCAGAAAGCGTGATAATTTCCATGCATCTTCTCCCAGCAACCTGTAACTGATGTCTTATATTTAATAGGCCTCACTGGATTTTTCTTCCATAGATTCACCCACTCTCCTTTCTGAATGCTGCTCTGTCAGAAGTGTCTTTCAACATGTGCACAGAAAGTAGGATACCGAAAGGGAGCCTGAATGGTTTTCACAATTGTTGACAAAAGCCTGGACTCTCAGGAGAGGAGCGTGGATATGGAAACAAATACTTCAGGACTTCTGAGATTTGCAAAATTTGAGAACAGCAAATGGAGCTAGGGAGTAAGACGACCGATTACAAACCCGTGAAGTAAATCTGTGTTGTTACTGGCTTTTTATTATCCTTGAATGGTTTACCATAAGAGAAAACATACCTTTTCCTTCCAGCAAAGTAGAGCTTGAAGAAAAGCACTTTTAAAATGTATCAGAAAAGGAAGAAACACCACAACCCCTTCTTCTGCACCCCAAGCTGCACCACCTAGGAGTGTTCCTACAAACTATGTTTTCTTGGCCATCCAATGGAGAAGGAGGAAAACCCAAGACTGTGCGAAAAGGAGCCTTCTCAAGGCGATCAATTGTTTTCTGCCACAACTAGAGCACTTCACAGGCATCTCAAACGCATTTTGGAAGCAGCAACTCATCACAATGGGAAAGCGCTTCCAAAAGGGCAGAAAAAACCCTGATAGTTTCTTTACTTCTCACAGGGTTGCCCAAGCAAGTCTTCATCAGCATCCATTTGATTGCACAGATTCAATTCCCCTTTTTCTCTCTGTTATTAGTGCACACGTAACACAACACCAACTTCATTTACACCCAAAGCTAAAGAAATCCTCACGAAGCAGAACATATGTGAGTGCTTTACTACTTATGCATCTCAAGGGACATACTGCAAAGCCAGATTAAGTATCTATGTCAGAATACTTTAAAAGGACAGAATGTCAACCTAACTTTAACTGCTGCAAGATATAAAGTCATCTACGGAAGAGCAGACTGTTATAAACTACCTTCAAAGGAAATATTTTTTTAAAATAATGTTTTTATGCTAAAATTCAGACAGCAATGTTTTATATAACAGCTGATTTCTTTCATTAAAAGAGATTTTTCAAAGACCCTTCCCCAGTCAAGAAGAAACAGTAATGGGATTTTTTTTTTGTACAGCTCTGGAGAAAAAAAAACCCAATGTAGTATTCAAGAGGTTTTTGGTCTCTTCTGAAGGCAGGATGCTTTGTTGTGTTTTGAACAGATATTGCTTCTTACCTGATTATTTTTGGTCCTCCAAGGTAAATGAAATCACCTAATCAAGCTCAACATGGAGATGACAGTAAAAGACTTTCTTCAAAACTCATGCCAATTATCTGTCAAAGAAACCCGAAACTCCAAACTCCAAATCAACCAACATTTAAAACTTCAGAGGCCACCTGTTTTGTGTTTGACAATAAATAATTATTTTTCTCCCTGGAATAAAATAAATTTGCATTTAGTAGACCACTATTCTGTGGTCAAATAGGTATCATGAGTTCAGAAAGAGAATGCTTTTCTGCTAAAATTGGTTTTGTAGCTGGTGACAGAAAAACATGGAAGAATTCTTCTCAGAGTACTCACAAATTCTGGTAAATTTTTGTTTTCCTGAAAATCTTGAAAGCTTCTATTTAATCCTGAGGCAAATAATGGAGTTACAACTGGAAGGAGTGCACATAACTGTCCACAGATACTGCCTGTTAAACACTTATCTTTTTCTGATCACTGGGATTGGGTTTGGTATGCAGTACCACTACTGACTTTCCCTTCTGCTGGAGCTCTGATTAAGAAGCACTGACCCAATAAAAATGGGTCATATCGATCGGTTGTTTTAATTGCTGCAATGCATCTCCCCTGGTCCAAAAAGCTCACCACCCCTTGCCACTCAAAGAAAGTTACTTTTTAACCCAGTTTCACTTTAGAAAATAAACTTTTTTTAATAAGTAACAGAAGACAAAGTACTTAAAACAAGGCACAGAGAGGATACACAGAAACAAAGTTTATCAGCCTACAGTAAGGACATCAAATGAGTTCATATTCATTTTTCTGCCATGTGCCCAGTTCAGTTCGTCTGCAACAGTAAGAGGGAACATAAACTACATTCAGATTTCTTGAAGGATAGAAAACCCCAAACCTGCCCAGTATCTTGCCAAAGCAACTTTAACATACAGAGCCCTCCTTCCCATTTCTGTTAGCTTAAAAGATGAAAAAGGAATGGATTTGGGCAGCAATACTGACTGATTAGGCAGCGTTAGTCTAGTACTCCTACGTCCTAGACCTAGGCACATCCCTACCTTAAACCAAAAATTTCCTCAATACTTAAATAACAACCCTCCTCTATTTTAACTCAGCTATTTAATATGGAAAGAGAGCAATAGGAAAAATAAGTCTTTCCTACTCTCACTAGGTATTTTTGAAAACTTTCCTGGAAGAAATTTCAGCACCTCAATGTCTCCCCCGACTAAAAAGTAAAAATATTGGGAGGGGAAGTATAAGTATTTTAGCAATACTAAAACAATTCTGCCTCAACACTTTATTCTCATATGGTTGAATTATTTGATCATAACTTAAGTATCATGGATAAGCACACAGTCACAGCTAGTCAGAAACACACTGTAAACAGGAAAGCTGAAAAAGGATTCTTTTGTCCTTTGACACAATGAATTGTTGTATTTTTGCAGTGAAAATCGAATACATTTCCCAGAAATGTTTTGACAGATCACTTTTCCAGACCTTTTTCTAATATCTCTGCTTACCTGTAACCACAGAGATTTGTCCCTCCTGCTGGGGACAGCAGTACTGCTACGCACAGCCTGGCGTTCACCAGTGCTTCCAAAGCAATCGATACGCTTGTGACACTAAGTATGAGCAACTGGCTTTTGGCAAGAGAGAGTTTTCTGCTCACACTGCAGGGGAAAGTATTAGACTGGTCAAAATAAGTCTCGACACTTTTATCCTTTTCAAAGGTTTAATTCATTTGTTGTACTCCAGGCTTAGTCTCAAATGGGTGTTTAAAGCCACATTTTGTTTTGCACTGTAGGATTTATATTGTCTTGCACAACTTTTCTGCTAAATTGTAATTCAAAACTTCCTTTAACCCTGGATAAATCTCACCTTGAAAGATAATGTCAAATTTATTGTGTTACAAAGTCAATAAACAACACAAAAAAATTGTGTATTTGGCCAAATAAATAACATCAACAACAATATTCAGAGATTAAAAGATATCCATGCTGCTGCCCTTATGCTTCCCACGTTTTATTCCAAAAAACAACTTTTCAAAACTTACTTAAACACCTGTGTTGAATGTGCCTCCTTTTAATGCAATATTTGCTTAGCTTACAACTAAGAGATCTTAAATCTTCTACTCTCCAGCCAGGTACACACATTGGCCCCTGACATTTGATAGGACTTTTCCATTACATACAGCGTTTCCAGAACAAAGCAGGTGAGAGACCAAAATCAAACCAGAACAGAAAAACAACCCGAAAACAAATTAACCAGCTTTCTCTCAGCCAAAATTATGCCCTCCAGTAATCCTCTGTACCTTTATGGGCTGCAACATGACCAACATTTGGCTTTCACAGAGATATCCAAAACAGACTCTAGAAAACCTACTTCAAAGGCCCTTCTCCATATTTATCACTCTGTCCACCATCTGAAATAGTAGTAACCGTGGTACCACTTTACAGCAACTGAACAGAATTCCCTGTCCGCTACCAAAAAAAAAGACCACTATTATACTCTGAAAAGGCTGGGAGAAAGAAAAACAGAAGATAAAATTAAAATAGAACTTAAAATGCAACGATACTAGAGTCTTATGCTTTTAGCATTTCTTACAAACAAAAGTTCACTCCATTTACATGTTAAGAGCATTTGTTATTTTTTTTAAAATGTAATTATTACGCTTCTGTAAAGCTGGATGGAAATCCACAATTTAGGGTTCCAGGTTTTTTATGGCTTCATTATCATCATTCACCAGACAAGCAAGGCCCATTAGGAAAACTTTAAAGAACAATCCCTGCTGATGCAGAAGCCACAATGCAATCTAAATTTTGTAACAGCAGAACTAGAGTCAATACAGGCACACAAATGAGGTTCAGTATTTTTAAATCAGGATAATAGATACTTGCTGTTTGCAAAGTCCTATTTCAGGGCAGTAAATGTTGCACTGCAGTGAAGCACTCCACAGGTGAACATGATCACACTTTACCTATTCCCTAAGTGAAGTTTACTAATGTTTTGGTGTCTGGAGTTCAAGAATGCCAAGATACAGATGGTTATCTTTACCAAAGCAGACCATTACTACTATGTCTGTTTCAATTTCATTTCTAAGAAGAAAAAAACCAAAAAACCACACACCTATATTGATTCCTAGACCATGAAACTTCAAGTTAAAGGTCCCACTACAAAGTCCTGTTGCAGCACCTCCCACCCATTTCACTGGAAGCCTGAAAACATCAAATGCATTTCATAAAGCCTTATCATTTACCTGTTTACAAGGAACTGTTAGTTTTCATTGACTACAATCCTGGCAAACATAGAGAAGAGCTATAAAATACAAAGCCTACAAGCTCAAAATTAAGCGAAATAAAAGCAAATGAAACATCTCACCTTTGCAAGCTGATGATTTTTGTGGGACCTAGTTCTTGCGATGACAAGTCTTATGGATAATACATTTAATTTAAAAGGATAGCTAAAAGGGCTAAGCATTGGCAGATGGCATAGACTGACATCAGAGCAGAAGTTCAGGGTTAACAAATTCTACAAAAGTCCCCCAAACCCCAAAATCACATGGTAAAATATAATGCTTTTATTTCTAATAATCTGCTGCAATTTTCATATTTAAGTCTACCAACACAGTTGTCATCCTCCACTTTGCAATATAGCCATAAACAATAAAAGACAGTTTGTAGCTAACAGAAAAAAAATTTGCCAAGTCATGTCTGAAGCCAAGAGTTACAAAAAGATCTCATGATAAAGTGTATACTGGATGATAACATGACCTAAGAGTCTAAGACAAAAATAGGCAAAATAACACAGATGGAGGGGGGAAGAAAAGTAATAAACAGTACACACAAAACACTAGGTTCAAACAGGATACTACTACAGAGGATAGATCTCGTGGACATTATGGACAATGCAATGAAAATTCCAGAAAAGAAACTCAGCAGCTGACGGAGTATAAAGCAAGGAGAAAATCTGGCAATATCAAAGGAAAACAGAAAGGAATTACGCTACTAGATATAGTCATGGAGCATGTTAACTATTGAGTGCTAAATCAATCCCCCTATTTCAAAGGGATCACTGCAGAGCTAGAAAAGAGAGGGAAACCAGCAACATCATCAGTGCTACAGAAAGGCTTACACATACAAGAAGGCAACGGCAAGGCTTTTGACAACAGAAAGACATGATATTCATACAGACTGATGATAAGGAGCAGTAAATTTTGACTTGGAGGCAGGGGACACTCGTTGAATTACTGGTTGGGAAGCTACACGACATGAAGTTATCTTTGCATAAAACAAAAATAGTCACTAGAGTCACCAGTGGCTACTAAATTCAATGGTTGAGAAGGAAAGTCCTCATCAGAAAACCTCTCACTCCTGGTGATTAACAGCTAGAGTCATGCGCCAGTCAAGGTATGTACTCCTGTCCTCAGCTTACCCTTTGCCTTCTCTGCAGCTCCTTACAAGCTAACTACAAATCCATAGGGACAAGTTGATCCTCAAGCCCTCCCCATAAGAAACTCAACACTCTCATCTCTTATTTCAAACAAACAGATTTCAGATATGGCGGACTTGGTCCATCTATCTTCAGGCACTCAAATTTGTCACTGGCAACAAAAAACCACCTTCATCGTCCTTGTGCCAAAGGGGAGACAGGCACCTCCAGAACATGAAGGCACAGCTTTATCTCCTGAGGCCACCAAGAAAGAATGGCCTCAAGCTCCACCAGGGGAGGTTTAGGCTGGATATTAGGAAAAAATTTTTCACAGAAAGGGTCACTGGGCACTGGAACAGGCTGCCCAGGGAGGTGGTTGAGTCACCTTCCCAGGAGGTGTTTAAGGCACGGGTGGACGAGGTGCTAAGGGGCATGTTTTAGTGTTTGATAGGAATGGTTGGACTCGATGATCCGGTGGGTCTCTTCCAACCTGGCGATTCTATGATTCTATGAAAGTCAACAACCTACTTGGACAGACACATGCCAACAAGGACCGGCAGATCACACAAGTGACTGTCACCTGCTCTACGCTCCAGAGGAATGATTTACCAACTTGAGAAGGCAAAATAACCCTTGCAGAAACACGTTTGTTCTCAGGCCTCACTGCCTCGTCCTTCAGTGGTTGTGTCCTGCTCCTCAAGATACTAGGGAGAGAAGTGGGGACAGAAAGAGATCGAGAAATTGGAGATAAAGCGGGGGACTGGGTCCCTCACATCCTACAGAAATGTCAAACCACTTCCACCTCCACAGGTGAGGCTCAGGTCTAGGAGATTAATTTAGTTAAAGGTATTGCTCTCCAGCTTCACTCCTTGAGGTGGATGTTGTGGGCTTCTTACCCTCAGGACCATTTACACCAAGGATTAAGCCACGGGCTTGTCCTTTGCTAGTGTTTCCACTTCAAAGAGCTGGTACCGTGACTACTAAAGCCTTTGAAAGTGGCCTGACCACACAAAGTCGTGAGCATTAAATGAGATCTTTAAAAAAAAAAGGGGGGGGGGGGAACTCCCTGCACTGGCTTTATATAACACATCAGTGCAGCCACTTTCAAAGCCTTTCATGCCTTTCCCACTGCTGCAAAGATAATCTTAGGGTTTTCCAGCTTCCCCCCACCTCCTCAAAATTATGGCAATAAAGTAATCCTGCCCCAAAGCGTGTCCCAGGATTAGCAGAGAGGGACTAAAATATACCAAGGAACTGTAAAAAAAAAAAAAAAGAAAAAAAAAAAGAAAAGAAAATATGATATGATACACATCAAGAGAAAAGTTTTGAAACGCAAGTGCTGGAGCTCCAGGACAGCGGCGCGCCGTGCTGCTGGCGCATGTTCAGCATGCCAATAAGGACTGCAGCACTGCGAGCCCTAGCAGAGGCTGCCCACACACCAGCGTCCTCCTCCTCCTCCTCCGCAAGAGCCTCCGACAGCCAGACAGAGGAGGTGACCTCAGCCCCACAGCTTCTGGGCTGCAGAGTGGAAAGCGAGGAAGTTGGCGTCAGTCTCTCAACAGCGGTCAAGAGGCTGTATCTGGGGATACTGTGGCACGGGCAAACACAGCCACCAGGGAAATCCCGTACATGTTATCACAGCCTTTTAAATAAATAAAAAGAAGGCAGTGCTGAGGTCCTGAATCATTAACTGGGCACAGAAGCATGCTCCTTCCAGCAAAGGGATGCCAAAGGCACAGCCAGAGGTGTTTGGTGACAAGCCAGTGCGGCTGTAGGGCTGAAATATGCACATAGCTGCTTGCTAACGGCACCGCAGGCCACAAGAAAAATGGGAAGGAGTACCCAAAAAAGGATAAAAATGGACTGAAACTAGGATATGATATCCTACAAGGCACCCACTTGGCCCACCTTGATATGAGGAGAAATGACCCCCTAGAAAGCTTCTGGAGGAGTGTGTTGAGGCATAAATCTAACATGCTGAAACTCAACACTGAAAAATGAAATATACCAAAAATAAACTGAAGTCTTGCCACTTTGCAATTTAAGGTTGCTTTAGATCAAATTCAGAACGCTGCACTTAATACCTATAAAGTGCAAAAAATCATGACAGATTGAGAAAACTGGGGGCTGAGCATTTGAAAAAAAAAAAAACGCAAACAACATAAAATTCCTCAGAAACCCCAAGAGAAAATACTACAGGGTTAAAATAAATAAATAGAAATATTGGCTAGGCCTATCCCTTAAAACTGATCACAGATAAATGCATACTGAAAAATTGCCTTCAGAATTCAGAAAAAAATAATTTAAAAAGGCATTTCTAACTTGGTCCTAGCTTCCTTCCCTAAAACTACAGAGGGAAAACACTTCTGTATTTTTCCCCATCTGTATTCTCCAATTCTGCCTTTCGTCAGAGGTGCTGTACTCTCTGCAGGAGAGAAGTTTTACAGCACCTGGACCTTCAGATTGACCTTATCTCTGCAAGGTGAGCAACGTGCGACACCTAGACCTTCCTGAAACACCATTTATCATCCACTCAGAAACTGATAAAAAAAATAATTGATCTAAAACAGAAAAGCATAATAGACTGGTATGAACCATCTGTTCCTATTTCTTGATCCATTTCTTTATGCAACAACTGTACCACTAAATCCCTCCTACAGTCTTTATTAGCTATTGGGTTTGCATTACAAAAATCACAAAACTAAAAAGATATTTTTAGGGGTGTGTGTATATTACAAACGTGTGCATGCATTTGTGGGCATACATCAAGGTGTAAAAATGAGATGGGGGAAGAAAAAGTGTGGAACTATGTGTTTATCCCTTTTGTTGACCAGAACTAGAGCTGAGCTCTTCTAACTTGCAAAGTTTAGGGTTTCACAAGCCCCTCAGCTCCTTTGCCAGACTTACAGCTCCAGGAATCCTACAGGTCTTCTGCAGAAGCAGCAAGACACACACTGGCAGTTCTCAACAGCTTTAACAATCATCACTGGCACAAAAGGTCTTGTACTTAATCTGCATTTCTTTGTATTAGTTATAAGGATTTTGCATTTAACCTCCTGTTGTGTAGGCTCTTCAGTTTTCAAAGCCTCAAAGTTTTCCTTTTTTAGTGTGCCCAAAATACTGGAATAAGAACATTACATCGCCACCATTGTGAGAGACAGTGCTGTGTTTTAATGGCCTTATTAATAATTTTTTAAAAATGGAGAGATTAAAAAGTTGGCAGATTCTAGAAAGAGGATGCAGGATTTCTTTCTCCTCACTCACCCTCTATCCCAAATACAGCTGAACAGTTTGTTTTTCAAAGAAGACTTTGGACTTTGTATATCAATAACCAACAACTGTCACTGCATTTGCTAATTATGTTTAAGAAGATTAGTTTAATTAGTCAAGCAGTTAATACTACTATTTGAACTAGTTTTCAGCACTGACATCCCCTTGAAATTAGTTTTATTTTCTTCAGGCTATAATTTCAGCCTGTTTACAGACCAGTTTCCTAGGACTGGTTCCCATTAGTTAGCCACAACACATTGGAATAAACATATCAAATTAGCTTTGAAATAAAAGGCTGGAAAATGGTTATAAAAAGAAAAGATATACTAATAAATTCTAAACCAAGTGACATTGTTCTCTTTTGCTAAAATTTTCTAACAGCCATGGATTTTAGCCACAAAAAGGGGAAATAAATCATAGGCTTATAAAAAAAAAAGTGTTTCTTCCCTGAAGGAGCAAAAACTCCTCCAAGTCAGAATTTTCTATTAACACTGGGAAACAAGTTATTATTAATAGCTATTATGTGAAATTTAAATCTTAGCAATAGTCTAATTAATTGTTTAGGAAATTAAAAACATGTGAAATCATTAATGAGGAATTTCATTTGAACACTGTATTTCTCGTCTCTCAATACTAGAAAAACTGAACAGTTTGGAGCTTTTAACAAATACAGTACAGATTATTCCTAACATACTTAAAAGCACAGCAGAAAAATATTTTTAAAAAAAAGTAGCACACGATTACTTTATATTTCTGTAAAATACATGCTTACAAATAAAGAACTTGATTTTGCTTTATAAACACTCTGTAGTCACAACACTCTACTTCAGGACAAACAACTCATTAGTAAACCCTACCTTAGGAAAATACATAAATTAATTCTAAACAGAGTAATGATTCCTTAAAAACAGACGGACTGCACACAGCAAGACCTTACAGCACAAAGAAATCCACAGAGCAATTAAGAGGAAAAGGTACTACTAAAAGAAAAGAGGTACCAGAGTCTGGTCCAAAACGCATTTATTACCAACTATTTATATAAGGAATGTAGATATAGGATATTTACTGACATCTCTGCCTTCCAAAGCAAAAGCACACCTACCAATCTATAGAAAGTATTCCTCGAGAAGGAAAACTTTCTTTTTAATCCTTTTGTCATTTGATTCGCCTGTCAATAGATGGGGACAAACTATTTGATTAAGTGATGAATGCAAATTTTCACTCTGTAATGTACAGAATTATGCTACTTATGACTAGATCAACAATCTCAGTTTAATTATCTGCAAGGAAGAGACAAGTCTCCAAACACGAGGTTTCCTCTGTAAGCTGTGCATGAAAATGATTTTATTTGCAAATATTAAAAATTCAGCTCACATTTTATAGGTTGGGAAAGATTATTTTGACTTTTAACACCACATATAAACATCAACAGTGACAAATATTTAAACATATGTATCCATAACCCAAGGATTTTTAATAATAATGCTCTATATGGCGTCAGTTTAACTTGTCAACAGAGTTTGAAATTCTCAGAAGACACGAGGTTGATTTTACTCAGTAAAGTGTAGCTTTTAAAAATAACCAGTTCATAAACTGAAGATGTGCCAACAACCCAGCCACAGGTCTTCAGCAAATATTTAGCCAGGGGAGGAGGAAATTTGAATCAACCTCTTCTGAGCAGAATCACCTGCAAGGGAGCCAGTAGGTGACACTGGGAGTTTTGAGCCCATGCTCTGTATTCCTCCTCAGAAATGCAGAAGGCCAGTTGGTCTAGGAGGGCCTATTTAATGCAATACTTTTTAAACTAGTATAACTTGTTCCTGGGGAGAGGAACAAGAGAGGAAGTCTTAAAACATTCCCCAAAAATTACACCATTCAAAGCTTTTCTAGGCAGTAAAAGGTTCTTCTACCTAATTTCTTCTTTAAGACTTTGACCTTTAGTCCTCCTCAGCTCATACACTTAGCTTCTCTACACCCATCCTATCGGAATACACGTATTTACATACAATGCTCATGGCTGTTATAGGAGAAATAAGATAATAGCATTTTCTTGCTGTTTCACCAACAGTTAGCCTTGAAAAGGAAAATTTAAAAAAAAAATCTATATTATGTACTGTACATACACACAATGCTGCTATAACACAACTGAAGACAGCATGCTAATCTGGGTTGCTAATTGGGTGGGATCCTGAAAGGTACGAAGCACCATCAATATATATGGCAGTCTAAGAAAGTTGAAAAGGCTTCAGCATGTCACAGGATGAGGCAATGTCCTCAGATCTTCCCCCTTCCATATGATGATAAAGTTTGCTTCCAATCTAACTCCTAATAATTAATAACTCCTCTATTCTTCCAGAATTCTACACACTTCTGCCTAAACAACTCTCTCCCTTCTCTCCAGAGCATTCAACATAATTCTTCTCCATTCCTTCCTGAGGCTCCTCCTCAGCAAGAAAGTTGATGAGTCTCAGCATAGTAAAATCATTGCTCTAAAAGCCAGCCTGCTCATTAAATTATTCTGCTAGCTGTGTGTTCTCTCATTAAAAAAATATAAAGATCACATAATTGCAGCACCTATTATTAACCTTGTTTGCCATGTTTTTGTGGATGGGTTCTATTTTGCTACCAAGACAAAGACCTGGAAAGAGCAGGGGAAATGTTTGGCTAAACTACAATACAAAAAACTCTTCCGACTTGCTTTCAAGAGCATAAGGAATCCTGGTGCAGTCAAAATTGCCCATACTTTTATAACGGGGTAAAATACTGTAACCTCATTGTACGGCTCCTACAAGTCTAAGACAGGCAGCCTTTGCTTTAAAGCCTCCAATAGGGAATTATTTAGATCAGCCAGTTTAATTCACCTAAATCTTCAAATATCTCTGCTATAAATTTCACAGATTTCCAGGTTGACTCCTTCTCTTTCTTAAAGCTAGGAAGCACTACCAGACAACAACCCAGCTAAAAATCCAATTAGGGTAACAGCACTTCTGAAACACACTGACCTATTTCTTTTTTTAACTTGCGTTATTTTAATATGTGTATACTCGCATTCTATTTCTGAAGAGAGTTATTTATGTTGGGAATTAATTTCCTGTGATAACAAGTTACCATAAAATCCACCTACTGCACCCAAACAGAATATATTCACCGGAGAAAAACTGTTTCCCTGACTCCCCAGAGCAACACATACAGTATGCAGCACACTGCAGCAAACTCTTTAAACGTTCAATAAAAGACAACGATCCTCCTACCTTGTTTAGCTCTGTCTATTCGGCACATTCCCACCATGAAAAGGAACATCCAACATAAACAAACAGCCATATCTTCCCCATCGCATCATGGTAAGTGATTTTCACATGAAACAATGAACAGCCAGTATTTTTTTTTTTATTTTCGTGCTCGGAAAGCCTTGTGCCTTATCTAGGGATTTTTCCTCAGATGATGAAGCAAAGACACAGCCTAAACTCTGTTGCTGACTGCAGCCCTTCCTTCTCCCAGAGCCCTCCCAGCATATGGCAGCCAATCACATCCAGCTTCGTCAGCCCTACCGCTCTTAAACTGATCCTAACGGGATGATTGACATGGCAACACGGCACTTCTAATGTGTAAAAACAATGCATCCATACTGATGAACTCGGAATTTCCCTCGCATTGGGAAGTGGTTTTCCTGGTGAGGTAAAGCGATACCTCCATGAATTAAGATATGCAGTAAAAACCAAACAACTCCCTTCCCCAGCACTGCAACAGCAGCCACACCATTTCTTGCACAAGAATTTTTGAAGCTTTTGCTAATCATAAATGCTTGCACAAACAACATTTCCAAAACTGCTGAACTGCAATGATGCTGGTTTGGTTGTAAAGGTGAGCTGTGTATGATAGACCAAACAATCTATCCTTTATTTCAACATACAGCCGAAATACACTCAGATTCAGGCAGTAACCTTCTCATTTTAATACTGTATAATCTTATTGTGCAGCATTTGCATTTAACAGCAATACATGTCTTCACAAATATTTGAAACCAGTTGTTAGGGACTGCAGGCATGGGATGCTTCTGATGAAAACATAATCTATATGATGGTGTTTTAATACCCTTGGGAGACAGATCACATCAGCAACATCCAAGCTGTGGTTCCTGTGATTAGCTTACGACTGATGTTCATTTGTACCAAAGCTCTGGCATAAGGACTATAATAACCAGTTGCCGTTTTCAAGTCAGAGCAGCTCGATATGCTGGGTACAAAAGGCTGCTGTCAATCAGTTTTCCCACAAATTTTGCTGAAGTTTTTAAAACAAGAGAACAAAGCAGCCGAGGATTATTGAACATGAATTGCAATTAAGAAAAATACAAAAAGGAGCTTAAGCTGAAAGTCAATCTTTACCTAGAAAGTGATATAGATCACAGTGCAATACTCCTTCAGACAGCAGTTGATGCAATTCAAGCCATTACTGAAAAAAATGTGTAAAATGTATTTAAAATGCCACTAAAAGTTTAGAAATATGAATAGACAAGAGGAAAACAAAGCTCTCATTCACTGGCAGCTCTGTCCCAAGGCCCCATTGTTTCCTATGGGCTGCTTTGCATATTACAAATACAGCTTCCCAAAAATCCATTATTCCTCTATCCTGCAAGCAAAAACTCTCCTTCGGGCTCCACCATCTCCCATCCAATTTGTGAATAACCTCCCCTCCCTGGCACGGCTGAAATGTTCTCCTGTCGAGGAGGCTCCTGCCAGCCAGCCCTTCCACTATGCTCGATTCTGTCCTATGTAAGAAACAAAACACAAACACACACACACCACCCCAAAAAAGCCACCCCAAAATAGCTGATTCCGGTGGGTCTCAGGAGACTCCGGGGACAGGAGCGGTAACTCCATCTGTTATTAAAGTGGTCTCGTGCATTTGACAGTGTTTTCCACATTCTTTTGACTTTGCCAAACTAGAGCTGCCTGTGTTAAAATTTTTCCATGCTGGACATCTGCTACAGGATTTATTTACTTCCTGCCAAAACGCAGTTTGCCCATTTCTGAGATAGCTTAGACAAAACCACGTTGCTCTGCCGCCCCTGTAACTCACTCACTGGGGAACTGGCTCCCCTGCCCGTGTTGGGGCAGTCTTGAAATTTGGCAGAAGGATGACCCTTTGCTTTTTTAGTTGGTTTTTTTGTTAAATCAAGGCTACATTTTTTCCCCTATACTCAAGAAAATATTTTCCTACTTGACAAAGCTTAAAAACCTGCTAGAATTCAGCTGGTAGACACCATCTTTTTTGATTTGTTTTCCGATCCCTACAGCGCAAACCTCAAAACGTTCTGCAGTCAGCGGCCACCGCCTCCTCCAGCCGTCCATCCGTATGTGGCTGGAAAGGTACCAGCCCTACAGTGCGACTGAGCATGTAATGGGCTCAAGTTACAGGAGATTAGCAGGATTTCCCCTGTAACTGCTGCTCCCATCTGCCAGAGACCAGACATTGGAGCTGACAGCAGGAAGACAAACTCGCCTGTTGCTTTCATGACCCTTTGGACGGTGCCCCATGGACGTGCAGGAGACAAGCCCTTGGAGAGTGCACTGCAGAGTGGGTGTGAGAAAGGTCAGGTGGACTAAAACGTCACACAGAGCTGGGCAGAAGAGGGAGAGGCAGCAAGGAGAGAGAGAGAAGAGACACAGCAGCCAGAGTCTGGAAATCCTGGGTCTGGTCGAGCAGAAGGTTACAACAGGGAAGAAAATGGTGCCAAAGCCGGAGGAGGAGCTGGAGAGAGTAAGCGGCACAGGCACCACCACCAGTCAACCCTCCCCACAGACCATATGCATACTCATACAGCAACACGTGCGGAGAGCTGGTTATCACGGTTTAACCCCAACTGGCTTTTGTGGTCGGTTAATTTGCTTCTAAAGGGTGAGGAAACTTGCAAGTTATCCCAGAAAGAAAACTCCACAAACCCAAGACAAGTCACTAACACAATCCCTTAAAAGGACAAGGTTCAGCACTGTCAGCACAACCCTATTTCAGCATCACCGCTTCACCATGCATATGCCAGTCTTCCGACACTGCAGAGCTTTAACTGCAGTCAAACAGGGTTGAGGTGCTTCTAGACATCATTCCTAGGACTTTCAAACTGGGAACATAAAGCTAGCAACCATGTGCCCACTCAGCTCCTCATGTGGGTTACTACATTTTAGTTCCTCCCTGGCCAAAGGACCAGGAACCCCTCAACTCAAGAAGACACGCTAAAAACAAATCATGTCACATTTGTGAAACCTTCAGCTGGGCCCCATTATAAAGCTCCAGAGAAAACACATGATCTTTCTCAAAAATGGTGCTTGAGTAGTGTGCAGCAAATAAAGCATGAGTTCACAGACTGAAGAAAAATCTGTTTTTAAAAATATCTGCTCTGTACATTGAGAAGTAAGGGCTTCAGAAGTAAAAGATCTCAAATTGAATGTGCCCGTGAGCCCATTCATTTTTCATATCAGTTACAAAGAAAAAGGTCAGGATTTCAAATTTCAGGCCAATTTATACAATCCTACTATATGTTTAATTGCGAAGTGACATCATCTTATAGACGCAGAGAAATTGAGATGTCAAACATAGAATCATAGAATCACAGAATCATAGAATAACCAGGTAGGAAGAGACCCACCGGATCATCGAGTCCAACTATTCCTATCAAACACTAAACCATGCCCCTTAGCACCATATATAACCATATATAACATCACATAACTAAGAATAACAAATAAAGTTAAATTCCCAACTCAAAAGATGTCATCTGCCCTGCTTGACATGCCCTATAATTAATGAATCAATGGAAAAATGCTGCTAAAGGGACTATTACACACAACTTCCTCAAGGGTGTAGATATAACTTTTCTCCAAAAGTACATTACTTTGGAAATAATAAAGAGGAGGAGAACTAGAACAGGCAGAACCTGCATAGTCGCTTTTCTTATTTGTCCCTGAATCATAGTGATTAGGTTTAGTCATAGAAACAACAAAACTTCTCGATTTGAAGGGAGTTTTGCAAGAAGCATGGAATATATGTAAGAGTGACATTGAAGACACCAAGCAACTTACGTGACATTCATTACAGCAGAAGCCTTGAGCCTTGCATAGATGACCTATGGCAACAGTGACATTTTGCTAAGTTCAGCAACAGCAAGAACGATTTCAAAACTATTTCTTGTGTCAGTAATAGACTCTTCCTTTAGTAACTTCCCACAACTGCTACTAGCAGTAATCCAACCTTGGTAGCTATGCTCTGAGTAACAGCATAAAGAAAAGTCTAGGCAGCTGCCAAGATTTTAAAACTAGGCACACTAGATGTATTCATGCATAACACCACTGATTCCAGGCTTCGCGAAATACCTCACTCTCTCCCTCTATTGGAGCTGAAGCGATGGTAAAAATCATTAAGTTACAAAAATAAAAAGTAATCCCAAAATCCAACTTGCTAACTGGAAGCAGGTATGCTGTTCTGAAAGGACGTTGCTAGGTCTAAATTTTGGGTTTAAAAATATGCTTATCAGAATAACTCTTAAGTCCGGGATTTCAGCTGTTTCAAACTTCCACATACCAAACATCTCCCTAAACCTAGGAAAAGGGGAGATTGATTGTGCACGGACATGAAAACAAGGCTATTCTATTTTCATGATATATGCTGACAGAAATATGAAATGAAAACACCACAGAAGCAAGCATATATTCAAGTTACACGTTAGGATTCAATCTTACCAAAATTAAGGTGGCTTCTGGAAGCCTTCCAAATCCCCGTTCTTCTTCCACTGGTTGCACAAGGAATTTAAGCCATGTCTAAACTGTGAGATCCAAACACATGGGTTCAGGCACACATCCAGTTTGCATCCTGACTTTATTTTGGGATGACAACAATTCCCCATCAAGATGAAAACTGAGCACACGTGCACTGTTCCCTCACAGGGTGGTTCCATTTGGGAAAGGTGATGAAAGCCCCAGCAGAGGAGAGCTCAGTACCCTCCAAACAGACTTTGTAGCTGAACATTTGAGACGCATCTTGGGTTCCACAAAGAGCTGAGCTGCTTCTGAATTGTAGCCTTATGCGCTTAGCTTGAAATATATTTGACCAAATATAAACAACCACATCTCACTGAGTCACTCTACTCCCCCTGTCTCTTTATAGTCACTGAAGAGAAATAGGCATTTGTGGGCTGTGATTCATCCTATCCCAAAGTAGCTATTCTAAAAGATTCTATCATATCCTAAAAGCATCTGCATTTCTCTGTTGGTTACTTGAGATAATCACCCTTAGGCTCCTTCTATCATGTCTTTCATTAAACATATAAGAGGTGAAATGTTACTACAAAAGAAGCTTTATTAGGAACATAAATACTTAGACACTTAAGTTACATGCACTAGATAGAACTTTTCATTTTCAAATTAATTTACAATAACTGCAGACATTAACATATCACTAAAGAACATCTGTACTTTGACAATGCACAGTTAAAGCTTTGGTGTAAATCCCCAGCTTGCTATAAGCATGTTCCATCTATGTTGCCATATAAGCTACATCAGCTTGTTCTCTAAGCTATGCTGAACATGTTCCAGGGGCTTTTTTTTTTTTTACTCCGACTGAACATCAATCCTTGCACTCACGCTTTCTTCCTCTGAACAACTGATTGACATCAAATTAACCTAAGAGGAGTTGGACTGGGATCCTTCTCCTGATTTTTTGTTTGTTTTGGAGGGGAGCATTTTTGGAGGAAGGGAAGGCTAGGAAAACAACCAGTATTTTGCTGACTCTGCCTTTATAAACCGGGTTGTATAAACTGGTAAAATAATAAACTAGGTAAAATAAATTGGCAAACCACCTGTATTGCCTTAGTCTTAGAACACAGATTTATGCTAAAGTTTTTTTCAGGAAAGTTACTCTACTTTTCTCCATGGCAGCTAAAAACCAAAAAAACAAAGCTGTTTGCAATTTGCTGATCTGAAATACCAAATCACAGAAGTATTAAAATATTAACATGTAAATGTTAGTCATCCAAATCCAGATATTTAGTGCCTTCTTAGATGCATTACAGAATTCCTGTTGTCCTCCAGTGGCTACTGCTAGAAAGACTGGGTTAAAGGTATGTCCTGGCTTACATCTGCCAGCCTCTTGGAGATGTCCCAGATATAAAGTGGTCTAGCGTCATTTTAGATGCCATATATTCAGGTACCTGAACCCATCCAAAAACGCAAATTACTTTGCCAATACATATCAGTATAGATCTTCCCAGCTCTTTCAGTAGAATATAAATGGGTTACACAGAAAACAAACTCTTTCTCTTAAACTGCTGAGTCCAACTCAGAATAGATGTTTTATGAATCATGAGAAATCATGGGGTAAAAGCACAAGCACTATTGAAGGTAGCAACATATATCATAAATTCAAGATAAATCCTTCTCTTCACGTCCCCTATTTTGTACAGCATCCACCACAATCAGGGAATCTTCTGATGGAACTCTCCCAAGCCTCTCATTCCAGCTGAAATAAAGACCAAACACTTAAGCCTCTTTAAAAATGTATTTTGAATCCATCTGGTTATGAAAAATACTTCCGAAATACGTCAAATTAAGAAGTCTTTAATATCCACTGCGAAGTTACAAACCACCAGCACTCACTAATACCTAAATTATCTCTAGCAAGACCCCTGTGTGTTGGGAAGTTCTTCCATTGCTGATAAAAACATGCTCCTTCCTCCTCAAATCCCTCCATGACTAATTTCCTCCATAGCTATTGTTCTGGCCTCGGGCTTGGAGTAGCTCCTATTCAAATGCACAACAGGAGGAAACCATCTGATAAATCACCTTGTCAGTGAACCTACTAACCTCAGCCACAAAGCCACATGGGCACAGGAAAAATCTTATGGTTCAGGGAGCATAGGTGGAGGATGAACATACCAAACCACTACCCCTTATCCTGAGATCTGCTGGTTTATGGCATAACCAACCTACTAGGAAGATGCAAGGGCAATATTTGGCCTTTAAAAAGTTCCTAAATTACCAAAAATAATATTTGACATAACTGCATGAGAAAAGTATTCCAATTATGTTTTCTGCAGGTAAATCAAATATTGTTTAAGCTTCAGTTATCAGCCTCTAATATGTCCCAAGCCCTGCATATAATTCAAGCAATGGCTGCAAATAATAAATCTTCTGACCACTGATGTAACGAGGGCTCTCTAATTATCCCTTAAACCAAAAAGCTCTATTTTATAAACCCAGTGGGAAAAAGATGCCACCAAAACTAAGCTACTGTTAGAATTTTCCTATCTTCAATTAGCGCAAAAATCATTCAGCTTAGTCTTTCAAATCCATTAAAATTATCCTGTTGGTTTTGCACACCACTGCAATACAGGTGCAAAACATCCCATTGCTATTTAACAGGTAACACTAGTTGCTGCTTCCTTACAAGCTGCTACTTAACAGCCTGAGTCTTCAGGGTAGATGCTCACGGGCATGCAGCAAAATCAGCAAGCATGCTCCACTGTAAGCAGAGAAAATAAGCTCCAGGAGACTTCACAGAAAAGGAGAGCCAATTGGATAATTTTTGTTTTTTAAAAACACTAAGAGTAGGATTCAATCTCTAGCCCTTTTACAGCAATTAATAACCTGCACATGTAAGAGCAGAGGACTCCATATAATTAACAAAGCATTACTTTGGCAAGTAGGGAAGGCCTGGAGTATATAAGTACAGGGTTTTATTTCTTTCTGTGAAGTATGGATGACAGGTAGGAGAAGGCTATGCCAAGTGAACTGCTGGCAAGCAACTAGTCTGCTGATTAGCAGGCAGCTCTGTTTTGTGAAGTCTATGGGATTGCGTTCGCATAGGCAGGCTTTTCTTTAAACATCAGCCTTACATGCATTCAAAGAGGCATGAGTTTTGCATCAAATTTCCATCTTCACCCCAAAAAGGTTGTTTTGTTTCAGCTTGCTCTCTGATGAATGTGAAGTGTCAGAAACACTTTTATCTTTATAATGTTTTTAAACATTACATGTGGATCTTTGTTCGATTACTCTGCCACATAATGCTATAAACAGGATCATTAACCTTTATTTTTCCCAATGTCATGTCACAAAAACAAAAAAATAAGTAGCTGTATACACAGAAAGAAACAAGGATTGCTTTCACTCAGGAAAAATAAGCAAACAAGTAAGAGTAATGAAGGGCAAGAAACGTGGTTCTCTAGCAGAAGCACCAGGTGTGGGATAAAATGGCATCCAAAAACCTGATCTCTTGCAACAGCATATTTCAAGCAGTGCACACCAAGATTTAATCCCATCACCTCAAAGATTAAGTAAATTATAGAAAGAATGTCTCAAAAATAAATTGCACACAGGGCTTCATTCACCAGAGGTCCAAAGATAGAATGGAGAGTTTATTTGTAGGGAAAAAGTCTGTAACAGGATAACATACAGCTTCCTAACATTGCATACTTCACCTCTTCTGAATTCTTCTCTGACTCTCCTCTCCCTTCCTCTCTCTCTCAAAAAAAGTGTTATAAAATTGATAAAGCCATCCATTTGGCTATTCCCCCCATATAATATAACTCTAATAAAGACAAAATATGAGCACGAATACATATTAGTAGAGCAAAAAAAGATTAGAAGGCATCCTGTCTGCTACTTTTGGCTTACTTAGAGGTTGTACCAGGCAAAGGGGACTGCAGAGGAAAAGTACAAGATGAAGATTAAGCAGATCCTTTGCTGTGGGGTATAAAATCTCATGAACTTGAGGCCAATTTCACTGGCCAATTTCACTGCAGTCCACCTGCCCTCTTGGCAACTGTAATGGCATCTCATCCTCTAAAGCCACCTTTGGCAGGTCCCCGAGGAAGGGTTTACCTGTTTGGGCAGTATTAACCAGAGTGATGCCCCTTCCCTCTGAGCCAAGTGAGACCAAAACAAACCTGTAAGACAAAAACAACTTGCAGGTTCCTCTAGTTATAAACACTTAGGCCAACAACTCCGACCCCAGTATTGGTCACTGAAACGTTATTATATGAACTAGAAAAGCTGTATTGAGGACACAAAATTGAGCTCACCACCAATCATCCTACAGTAGCTGCTCAGCTCTGTTCAAAGTTCATTTTGGAGGGATCTGAGCCAGTGGCCTATGAACTTTGGGGAAAAAAAACCAAACTCAGGAAGTTACCTATTATAGCCTTTGACTGAAAACAAGACTATCACCACCAGCAGATCAGACCAGCTGTAGCACTGCCTCGACAAGTCCTGAAAAGCTTCTCTGGATGACCCACCGCAGTGCTGCACTACCCTCCTATTAACAGGATTTTTCCAAACGTCCAACTTCAACCTCCAAAGCAACAATTTATTGTCATTATCCCCCCACTGTCTGGCACTACTAAGTAGAGTTTGACCCAATTATCTTCATAGCTATCCTCTAGTAGCCGTGGACAGCTACTGGGTTGCCCCTTAGCCTCCTTTTCATCCAATCGAAGTCCAGCTCTCTCAACCTAGATCCCTATTAGCTCTTCACTGGATCTAGACAGGGCAACATGACTTCGTCTGAGCTAGAAGTACTGTTTTTGCAATAGCAGTGCCTGTGTGCTCAGTTCCCCGTGGAGGAACTAGACACACTTCTAGTTTTATCTCTTCCCTTTACTGTTGGCAGCATATACAAGGGAATATCACTCATATGTTTCGCATTTGCTTCTTCTCATTCTTCTTTGAACTGCTGACAGAAGGGAAACTTAAGAGGTCTGGATCTTTCACTGAATTTTAGACTTCACTATTTCAGTCCTCTTGGATATTTTGCATATTGAACGCACTACCATTTTACAAACACATCTATGACCAATCCACCTAACAACAAAAAATGAAGTTACCAGTGCTTCCTTTCTAGGAGAGTTCTTTACAGGTCCTTCAAAATCTAAAATTTGACACAGATGCTTTCAATTAAGGCCATCTCAAATGATTTCTTTTTGAGACAATGTAACTTCCAAGTGTATTGGCAGCTCCCAAAAAAACTCCCAATCTTAATGACATCCCATTCTTCCTGCTTCTTTTATTCAGTCTATTATGCAGAAAGCAACAAATGACTATGAACCCGCTGACAAAATCCTGCTGAAGTAAGCAAAGTGAAACTACAACAGCTCCAATCATTCCTCTCGTTTAGAAAACTCATCGTCTCAATCCTAAAAGCCTTCTGCACAGTTTGACACAAACAGATATTCTTCCCCTTTCTGGTTTGTTTCCAGCAGCTGACTTCAGGAGGGATCCAGCAGCATCAGGGACGAGCTCTAGCAGGTTTGGGACTGCTGGTACCACATAAGAAAAAGTGCTTCATTCTTATTTACACATTTCAAAGGTGATTGAAGTAAGCTTTCTAGAAAGCAAGAACAATGCTGTAATCATCCTCCTGCCAGCACAAGGGCCATTGCCACAATTCAGATGACCAAACTGCTGTGCTGCTTCATGGTCTCTTCCAACCTGGTTATTCTATGATTCTATGTGGGAGGGAGTATTGAGCTCCACCCAGGTCTGCCCTCAAGTTATTGCCAGGCTATTAGTCATGAGGCCTCTTTGGAGCTCAGAAAGTGTATTGACTTTTCTTACCCCTTCTTCTAATTCACAACAGCAACGACAACTTATTTCAAGAAAATTACTAACTGAAGCCTCCATCAACACCACCTTCTAGTGGAATGCACCCTAATATTACTATCATGCATTCACCTTTCCTGTCCACACTCACCACTACTCCCACAGGATGCATAACCAGCTCTAACCATTACCAGGATTCAAGGGAGTGCACCTCCAGAAAGAAGCATAGGCTGTCCATGCCTCTCCTGCAGCACCCAGCAATCCAAATGGCACAGCCCACTCCATCTGCCATCGTATAAACTGGAACGGGCAGTTCAGTGAATTAGGAAAAGAAACAGAGAAATTAGATAACTTCTAAAAGCTGCAAGTAGCAGGAAAAACACGCTCCACCACAAACAGGAAGCAAAAAGCATCAGGTATTATAAAATTAGGTGAATGAATTGAGTAACATAAGGCCTACCTCTAATTGTCAATGGGCAACAGACAAGCCCAAGAGTGAAATCCCTGATATGCATTGCATCATCCAAAGCTGTCTAGATGAGATCTAAATCCCATGTCTTTCCCTGCCCACACTTCCCCCTCCCATCCATCCTGAGTCAAAGACTCTGGCGTAAGCAGATGGTAGGAAGCACCTTGATCACCTGTTCTGCCAACATGAAATCTAAGGTGCCTCCAGTAAGGCATCTTTATTAGATTTCATTAATTTGAAAAGCTAAAGCTAACATTTAACATTTACTCACTTAAAGACAACAAGTAACAATGGATTTAGAAAGGCTGACACTAATACCTTTTAGGGGATGACACCAAAATGCCTTAGAATAATAAATCTGGGGAATTTCAACAAATACATTAACAAAGCTAAACACACAGAAGTCTCCAAAATCCAGCTTTTCATTTTCTGTATGAGAAGACAGTTTCTTCATCGTTCCTTTAGCACCTTCACAGGTCACCACTGGTCCAGCCTGTGGAGTTGGTCATATTTGGACGTGTACCCTGACGAATTTGAAGATTAAGGATATTGCAATGCTACTGCTGTTTCAAACAAACAAGTGAAAGAATGTCCAGTATCCCAGAACCCAAGAAAGCCTCAGTAGGGGAAAGACCAAGAAACTCCAAAATCTTTTCCAGCTCACAGACGGCCTCAGCAAGGCTGAGGCTCAGGGAACCACTAACTGGTACCACCAGCAATGACCAAAAATAGTCAGCTCCTAACAACAACTGCTCCCATAACACACTTCAAAATCACCTTGATATTTTCACATTTCTCCATATACACATACAATAGAAATTCCATATTTGAGAATGGCAAATAAAGGCCAAAACAATTAAGGCACCAAAACCTTTGCCACGACCTTCACTGCTCAGAGTTTACGATGTCCATACAGACATCGCACACTGCATGGAAATGCTCTGCTTTGTGAAAACCTTATGCACTTGAAAAGTCTTCTGAGTTAAGAAGAATGTACCACCAGCAGCCTTACACAACCTAAGCCGAGTACATTTAGATACCCCTGTATAGTAAAATGCGGGGGCAGGGGGGCGGGTTCTCCTAACTCCTTTTTCATGCCATGAGCCACGAAATATTTGTCTCTCACAGGGGTTGGGGGGCAGGGACACTTCATGAGTGCCCACAAAAATATGGTCAACAGTCTGAGGGCTTCCTGGATAAACTAGGAGCAGCGGGGAAACAAGCAGCAGGACAATCTAGTCGCAGTGGGAAGGTGCTCCCCTGTCACTCGATCCTTCCCCTGTGGAGACCTACAAAGCTCAATTCCTTGTACACTGCTTTCTATCATCAGTGTCAAACCCCCAGGTGAAAGTCTCAAATTTTCTGAGTAGCTGAAGTTAAATCTAAACCTGGAATTCAATGGCGAGCAGAGGAAAATACCGTCAAGAGTTTGCAGCCACAGACAGACTGTGGTTTTGTTGCTTTAAGATACATGATCCCAACTGGTCATAGGTCAGAAGTATTTCTGGACTTCGAACTGACATTATACTTTCGTACTGGAACATTACTCAATGGCAGCATTGCTGTCTCAGCTCTACCTAGGCAAAGAGTGACCTGCATCTCCAGTATGCTGCAGACAGCTCATACAGTCTAGAAAATCCAATTACTCCAGAACGTGCTACGCCTTTCCTCAGCAATACATCTGCATACCATCATCCTTCATCTTCCATGCTGCAAACTCACAGTGCTCAAACACCTGCCTGCAATCTTACAGTTCTCTGTGGCCTCAGGCTGGGGCAGCAAAAGGTCTAGCTTGGGTTCTCCAGAGGAACAGTCCCTCACAGTCATCATCATCAGTCACACAACGTGAGCCAACGTGTCAGTGTGCAGCAAGTCAGGATAAACTGTTGAGCTAGTCAGTACTTTAAGCTCTTTGAAGAACTTGACTTTTCCTTCATACCTGTAGTTTACTAAGCCACACCGACTACAGTTTTATTCCAAATTTAGTAAAGCATTTCAGTATTGCGTTTCTCTGAAGCCGTAAGCCAATCAATTGTGTCAAACCCAGTTATCAGAAATAATCCAACTACAAAAAGCGCAGGGGAAATATCACCGGTAGCAGAAAAGGAGATTGTTTTTGGTTTTAAAGGTTTAGTCACCAGAAATGAATGACTCAAAACTGAAAAGCATTTTTGATCAATGCTTTTCCTGACTTTCACTTCAATAACATTTTAATGAACACCTTCTAACTAGCTCTACTTATGTAAAGTTGCAAATGAATGTGGGAGAACACTGAAGAAAGGTAAGGGGCGGGGGGGAGATGAGTGGGGAGAAGAAAATTCCATCAGGTATTTTATTTCTTGGATACCTCTGAGAAAATGAATAGCAGTTCATCTGACGAAAAGTGATCCAGCAAACATTTGACTGGTAAAACACATCTGGAAAGACAATAAGTAGACAGAAAGAGTCTGAATTATAACAGAGGGGCATGAAGAAAGATATAGCGAGATCTGGAAGCCAATTAGGTTACTTTGTAATTCTGCAAAGATGAAGGTAGCACATTCACATCTGTCCTGAGTACTTTAGCCCCAGACAGCCAACAATAAACTGCCAGAGAAAAATTTATAGAAGAGCAGTAAATGTGATTGTAGGACTGGCTGGAGCCATTTGAAGCAAGATTTCTACCCTGATAACTGACAGTTTGAAAATACCTTCTTCAATAACAGATTTAACATGGTTCATAGTTCTTTATTTCTGTTTTTACTGGCAGGTTAGACCGAATTCTGAAACCTTCCAGTAGAACCACAATAAGACCTCTGAGGACCTATTAAAAGTGTGGGGGGAAAGGCAGTATAAAACAAGTAGATTGTTCATTCACCTAGCATGGCACGTGTTTCAGTGAGAACATGCCAAACCTAAATAAATTAGGCTGTATAATTTCACTCAGCAGCGCAAGGAGTAAAATACTCATGCAGTGTTGCTGAGTTTCCAAGAGCTACCCAGAGGATGCAAAAACATCTAACACCATCAGGCAGCAATGGGAATACCAATTTAATAAGCTTTTTCTTCTTCCTGCCATAAATTTTTAACAGAACTTTTTACAGTGTCTCGTAGCCAAGCTATTAACCCAAGCAAAAGCAAAACTAACTTAGAATGTTCCCAAAGTGGAAGTCACAGGCCACTGGTGGCAGGATTCACATACTACTTCTGCTAAGGTAAGTATACCACAGTTTAAGAATCCCTAGGTTAGTAAGAAAAAGTAGTCTATTTAGTACTGCATACTACAATTCTAGAGCCTCTACAACCAGCAGAGAAACTACAGAAGAGCTGTAATAGAAGAGATGAAAATTTTACAAACCAAGTGTGAGCAGGAAGGAGATTTTATTTTTAATCCTCCTAAGACAACTGTTGTTTTGTAAAAGCCAAATTGAAGAAAGTGATGCTCAAATGAAGATTTTCAGACTCACAATCCCAAGCATACCAATGCCAAAGATTTGAGATTTTGGCAGGTCTGCTCATGCCTAAAAAACCAGGCCATTTCTGCAGAGAGAGGGCAATAAATAACAGAGACTGGTTTCAGAAGGAAAAGTATTCTGAGGTGGCACTTGTCATGCACCCACCTATCTGCACAACACCAAAGTACCACTCCTGTGGTGACAGCAGGGATACCACCACAAAACAGCCCATCTCCTTGGCTAAAGGAAAACACGACTGTATAGCCACCATCCTGCAAGTTATTTTGGATGGACAGACAGATCCTTACACTAGTGTAAATCATCACGATAGCCTTCTGCTATTCCAAATTGCTCTCATGTGTAGGTGTGAGCCATAGCACACACCAGCAATTATGGCAAGTGCCAAAGACTGACATGCCCCAGCTCAGAGCTACAGCCTCTGTCAGAAGTTTTGTTGCTAATATCTCCAAGGAGAAATACCATCTGGTACCCCTCAAACACCTTACCACAGGAGAGAGAAATCACAGGGCTCTACCCAGGGTTCATACACCCTCTAAAAAAGCATACAAAATTGACACTACACAAAAGGGCCTTGTCCACAGCAAGAAGAACTACATGCCTCTCGGCAGCAGTATCAGCCATACTGGAACTATGCAAATAGCATTAATTCCAAACACAAGTTACAAATTGGCGTCATGGAAGCTGAAGCAACTTTCTTTTCAAAAACTACACTCGAAGACTATACTGAAGAAGCTTTCAACTAGCCTTTGATGGTAACTTTAGAGCATCTCCCGGGTGAGTTTAAATAAACAGTTGGCCCTAAAGCTTACTACAGGTACCATTTCCATCTGCACAGTGTGGTATTATGCACACACGAAGGGAAGAGGGAGGACAGATGACTAAATATATGCCTATTTATCAAGGTATGAATACCACATTAAAATCATAAAGCGCTAGGCCAAGTCACATATTTAAAATTAATTACACTTCCACTACTACCTACAAGTGCACACTGCTTTAAAAATCTACAAGTCTGAACAAGATACGTCAGCATGACATGATCACTGAAGTATATTAATCCCACATGGATATCCTCTGCTGCTGAATCAAAGGCACACAAGTTGTTCCATGCTACTGTTCAAATACATATTCAGCAACATCGCTGCTGCCCATTCCCCTCCCAGCAGAAATGCAAACACGCCTAGAAGAGACAGAAAGCAAAACATTTGGAAACAGAAGCCTATAGGCAACATTCTTATAGGTCAGAACATATGTGTCTATTTCTAAGTATACATAAACATCCACATATGTGTATACAAGGAAAAAATATATGGGGTTTCTGCACAAAACCAGGGACCTTAAAGATCATTCAATCCCACCCCCTGCCACCTGCAGGGACACCTTCCTCTGGATCAGGTTGCTCAAAGCCCCATCCAGCCTGGCCTTGGGCACATCCAGGGATGGCACATCCACAACTTCCCTAGGCAACTTGTTTCAGTGCTTCACCCTCACAGAAAAAAAAAAATTCTTCCTAACACGTCATCTAAATCTCCCCTCTTCTGGCTTAAAACCATTAGCCCTCATCCTATCCCTGCACTCCCTGATAAAAATACCCACCCCAGCTCTCCTGTGGACCCCCTCCAGTACTGGAAGGCTGCTACAAGGTCTCCCCAGAGCCTCCCCTAGGCTGAAGAAGCCCAACTGTCTCAACTTGTCCTCCTAAGGGAGGTTCTCCAGCCCCCTGATCACCTTCGTGGCTCCCTCCAGACTCGCTCCAACAGATCCCTGTCTCTCCTGCGTCGAGGACTCCAGAACTGGACTCCAGGTGAGGTGTCACCAGAGCAGAGTAGAGGGGGACAATCACCTCCCCCGACCTGCTGGTTGCAAACCTCCCCACCCCAAAACCTGCCGTTCTCTGCTGACCCACGGGAGCAGAACACGGAGCAGGGGAGAGGGAGGGACTGGGAGGAACCCGCTGGGGACCCCTTTTGTTTTTCTCCCTTCCAGAAGTCACATAAACTTAGGGCTCCGGCTCGCTGCTGCTCCCCGCGAGCGCGACGTGCCAAATGCTGAGTTAACAAAAACCATAAATCACCGCGGAGCCAGATGCGAAGGGGCAGCGGCACCAGCGCCGCCTCCTCCTCCTCCTGCTGCCCCGTCCCACGCCGGCTGCCCCCGAAAAACCAAGGGGGGAAGAAGCCGGGGGGGAACCCGAACAGGAGCCGGGCTCGGGGCAACAGCACCGGGAGGGGAAGGAGGGGAAGGAGGGGGGCGACCCGAACAAGCAGCAGCATCAGGACAAGGAAAGGGGAAACTCGAACAAGAGCCGGGCTCGGGGCAGCAGCATCGGAGGGAGAAGGAGGGGAAGGAAAGGGGGTAACGCGAACAAGTGCCGGGCTTGGGGCAGCAGCGTCAGGAGAAGGGGGGGTGAATCTGAACCCCAAACAGGAGCCGGGCTCAGGGCAGCAGCACCGGGAAGCGAAAATACGGACACGAGGAGACGGGACAGCCGAGCGAGCGCCAGGCTGGGGGCAGCAGCAGTGGGAGGAGAGAGGAAGGAGGCGCGGGGGGGGTGGAAATCGAGGAGAAGTAGGAAGGAGAAGGAGGGGAACCCGAAGGAGCGCCGGGAGGAGAAGGAAGGGGGAGGGAAGGGTCTCGGGGCAGCGGCACCAGGTGCGGCGGGGCGCCGGCCGCGCAGGGAGGCGCTGCGGGAGCCGCCGCTGCCCGCAGGCTCGGCCGGGGCCGCGGCTCCTCCCCCGCCGCGCTCCCGCAGCGTCCCCGCCCGGCTCGGGGAAAGAACGCGGGACCCGCCGCCGCCGCCGCCGCCGCCCGTGTGCCCCCCCCCCCCACCCCTCGCCGTGCCCGGCCGCCTCACCTCGCCGCGGGGGCAGGGACGGCGGGGCAGACACGCACGACGCTCGCTTCTCCCGCCCGGGCGGAGGCGGCTCCGCGCAGCTGCTTTCTCACGTCTCCCGCCGCGATCGCGGCGGCGGCGGCGGCTGCTCCCGGAGGGGCGGTCCGGGCCCTCCCCGCCGGGGCTGAGCGCCGCCCCGGGGCCGCCAGGCACCTCCCACCCCGGCGGGGGGAAAGCGCGGCCCGGGGCCAGCGGGGGCGTGGGATGCGGGAAACAGCGCGGGGTACGAAATATCGGGGTTTGCGGCGTGTTGCTCTGGTTCATTTTTATTCATTTCGGTTGTTTGATTGGCAGTCGGCTGAACATGAGCCAGCAGGGTGCCCAGGTGGCCAAGAAGGCCAATGGCATCTTGGGTTGTATCAGAAACGGTGTGACCAGCAGGTCCAGGGAGGTTATCCTCCCTCTGTATTCGGCACTGGTGAGACCGCTCCTCGAATCCTGTGTTCAGTTCTGGGCCCCTCACCACAAGAAGGATGTTGAGGCTCTGGAGCGAGTCCAGAGAAGAGCAACGAAGCTGGTGAAGGGGCTGGAGAACAGGCCTTATGAGGAACGGCTGAGAGAGCTGGGGTTGTTTAGCCTGGAGAAGAGGAGGCTGAGGGGAGACCTCATTGCTCTCTACAACTACCTGAAAGGAGGTTGTGGAGAGGAGGGTGCTGGCCTCTTCTCCCAAGTGACAGGGGACAGGACAAGGGGCAATGGCCTCAAGCTGCACCAGGAGAGGTTCAGACTGGATATCAGGAAAAAAAATTCATGGAAAGGATCATTGGGCACTAGCAGAAGCTGTGTGGAGAGGTAGTTGAGTCACCTTCCCTGGAGGTATTTAAAAGATGAGTAGACGAGATGCTGAGGGACATGGTTTAGTGATTGATAGGAATAGTTGGACTTGGTGATCCAAGAGGTCTTTTCCAATCTGGTCATTCTATGAGTCTATGATTCTATTGCTGGAGCTATGGTGTGTCAACACCATTGCTGTAGCCGATTTATTGATTTATTTATTTATTTATTTATTTATTTATTTCCCTGGAGGAAACGAATGCGTGATTTGGCTCCCAGAGCTCATTTTTTCCCAGATTTGACCTTAAAGCCTGAGCAGTTTCTGTGCCCTGTAAGTAACATTCACGAGCAAATGAGCACTCCCTCCTCACCCGCAGCAGCCGGCACAGCCCCGTGGTGCCGCTCAGTCCTCCAGCAAGCAGCTCTCCCGTGGGCCACGGTTGGTTTCTTTCCCTAAAGCCTCACCAAATATCCTCAGCCAGAGAGATGGGGAAGATGCAATGGTTCTTAGCTTGCCATCAAACTGTTCTTGTACTGTGCCAGGTGAAGCTAAAAGTGGGCTTCAGCAGAAATGTCGGGGCGTTGCCGGCTCCAGCTGTGTGTCTCTTGGCATCCTCTTTGCTCTCCACAATCTCAGCTCACCCCTGCTCTTGGGGCTGGAAGGGATGAAGTGTCATCTGACGAAGCCCACAATTAATTTCCAGGCAGTTTAGGTCCCTGAGCAGGCTCTCCAGAAAGTCAGGCAACCAGGAGATGGTCAGGCACCACCAGCAAGGAGGCCACAGCTGCCTCACCCTAAGTGGACCTAAACTGCATCTCAGTGTATGGGGTGTGTGTGTTTGATAAATCAGAAAGCACCTGCACTTCAGTTTTAACTGAATTCCTTTAGTCCACCCCTGAGGTCTTCTGCAACAATCAGTAACTGAACTTACAGATTTCTGCTAGCACAAAATGCGTTATGTTTTGAGAAAAAGGATGAGCTTTTCAACTTAGCCACCTCCTTTGGCATTCGGAGGCTGAAAAAGACAAAAAAAGAAATCCTTTTTGCTCTGAAGCAATGAGCAAAGTGATGAATTAATATTTTAAGACTAATTGGAAACCAGTTCTAAGCAGTCTGTTCAAGGCGACCCTGGGCATAAAGGTGTTGGATATAACCAATGAGAAGTATGTTAATTTTCCTTTACTTTGCAAGGGAAATATAGTAAATGGAATAAATACAATGCTCAGCCAGTGCCTAGCTGAGAATGCCACCAAGTACAATAAGCACCCTTCCCCAGTTCGTAGGAGGAGAGGATGGCTTTGAAAATGGGGAAAAATAATAATAATAAAATCAGCTGCTGCTACTCCAGCTTAACCCACTGCTGAAGACAGGAGTCCCCAGGCAACCAGGAACATCAACAACACACCTATACGTGTTACTTCCCTCTGAATGTACAATTTTGGTCTCGGTGAATGGCAGTTCTGTGAAGGAAAGTAAGTGAGATTGTGAGAACAATTCCTGACACACTGTTTTTTAATCTTCATTAAGTGAGAGAAGGTAGAACTGAAAAATACTTGTTAAGTATGCAAAACACCTCAACAGGATGTTCCATCAATAAGGCTTTAATACACAGCTGATATCATGCAGGATCTCCTGAGGTCTTCTATTAAGCACCTACTCACAGCGAAGCAGGATTAAATATATTTCATGCCAAATCCAAGATGTTTTTTTACCTTACTTTTAGGAACCTCAAGTGAAGCTCCTGTTCTCTTCAAGCAACTTCTTGTTCCTATTAACTCTATTTTGCACAATCCCTCTTTCTGCAAATTAATCCAATTTATTTTTTTCTTCCTCTTGTGATTGTGGAGGACAACTAATGTTATCCTGTTTACAACACTCTTCTACGTGTAAATGTAATATGAGGTGTATGTCCCATTCAGACCTCACTTTTTGATCAAAATCGTGATATTTTCCCAAACGTAATTTTTTTTCCCAAACTTTTATCATCCTTGTTGCTCTCTTCAGGACACTTGAATGTAACTACAGATCAGCCAAGCCTCACCACTAATGAAAAAAGTACAATAATTAGCAGTCTTACATATAAGGTTGTTTAGCCTGGAGAAGAGGAGGCTGAGGGGAGACCTCATTGCTCTCTACAACTACCTGAAAGGACGTTGTAGAGAGGAGGGTGCTGGCCTCTTCTCCCAAGTGACAGGGGACAGGACAAGAGGGAATGGCCTCAAGCTCCACCAGGGGAGGTTTAGGCTAGAAAAAGGTTAGGAAAGGAAAGAAAAAGGTTAGGAAAGGTTAGGTTAGGAAAAAATTCTTTACAGAAAGGGTCATTAGGCACTGGAACAGGCTGCCCAGGGAGGTGGTTGAGTCACCTTCCCTGGAGGTGTTTAAGGCACGGGTGGATGAGGTGCTGAGGGATATGGTTTAGTGTTTGATAGGAACGGTTGGACTCGATGATCCGGTGGGTCTCTTCCAACCTGGTTATTCTGTGATTCTGTGATATAGCTTATTTCCCAACAATTCCCTTAATTAGATTTGTTCTTATTGCAATGGCAACTTCATATTGACTCATGGAACAGAGGGAGGGTGCCAGCAGCACCCTTTCTTCACCAGCTCTTCCCTGTATGAATTTCATGCCTTCCTGAGTGTCTACCCAGCACTTGTCCTCATCTTATTAACTTTGGGTACTCTCCATCAGTGGAGAGTATTTTTTAGTAGCAGTAGTTTATCAACATGCGTTTTGACGTGGCTTGTTGATACTAGAACATGGATAGTTAATTTTGCATTTTTCTTTAAAAAAATAATTTCTAAATTAGTTTAATGAGGCTTAGTCAATATTATACTACTTTGAAAGGTGCAACCTAGAAAATTGATGAGAAAGCAAGACAAAGTTAAATACCATTATCTCTTTAATATATACAGAGTTGCTTGGCTTGTCTGTACTCTTGCTTTTTACTAAGAGCATGCCTCAAAGGCTCAGGGCATCTTGCCAGCAAAACAAGCTCTATGAATTCTGTTCATATTTTACAAAACGATAGCACAATCAGAAATTTTCAGAAATTTCCAAAAAAAAGTCAGAAATTTTGAGTAACTTAAAGCCAATCTGTCAAATCTTTTAACAGAGCCTAAGACCCCATTCTTGTGGTCCCCACTCTGTGCTCCCCTACTGCAACACCAGCACCTCAGAGGCTTACCCTAAGGGCACCAGCCTTTCCTCTGCCTGAAGTATAGGAGTATCATAGGTCATACAAGCTAGCCTGCAGAAGGTACCCGTGGACATCAATTTGTCCACCACCCAGTGGTGCCCTCATGTGTCTCCACATGTGAATTTCAAACATCTGGATTCCAGGAAATGTTCCATTTTTTACATAACGTGGGAAGTCTGGTGTAACCCATCTGTACGCTGTACAGCCCCTTTCTCTGGGGTCTCAGATAGGTTTGGAAATTTCATACAAGGGAAGATGTGGGGACTGAAATAACTCATACGCACATAAACTGTGCTTACAATCACAGAATCATAGAATCACAGAAGAGTTTGGGTTGGAAGGGACCTTAAATATCACTTAGTTCGAACCCTGTTGCCATGGGCAGGGACATCCCACTAGATCAGGCTGCCCAGGGCCACATCCAACCTGGCCTTGAACACCTCCAGGGATGGGGCATCCACAACTTCCCTGGGCAAGCTGTGCCAGTGCCTCACTACTCTCATGGTGAAGAAATTCTTCCTAATATCTAGTCTAAATCTGCCCTTCTCCAGTTTATACCCATTGCCCCTATTCCTGTCACTACAAGCCTTTGTGAACAGTCCCTCCCCAGCTTTCTTGTAGCCCCTTCAGGTGCTGGAAGGTCCCTATAAGGTCTCCTCAGAGCCTTCTCTTCTCCAGGCTGAACAACCCCAACTCTTTCAGCCTGTCCTCATACGGGAGGTGCTCCAGCCCTCTGATCATCTTTGTAGACTCCTCTGGACCCGTTCCAACAGCTCCACCTCCTTCTTATATTGAGGATTCCAGAACTGGACACAGTACTCCAGATGAGGTCTCACAAGAGAGGAACAGAGGGGCAGAATCACCCCCCTTGACCTGCTGGCCATGCTTCTTTTGATGCAGCCCAGGATACAGTTGGCCTTCTGCACTGTGAGCACACATTGCCAGCTCATGTCAAGCTTCTCATTGACCAGCACCTCCAAGTCCTTCTCTGCAGGGCAGCTCTCAATCACGTCATCCCCTACCTTGCACTGAAATCAGGTATTGCCTTGACCGGAGTGTAGAACCTTGCACTTGGCCTTGTTGAATCTCATGAGGTTCTCACAGGCCCATTTCTCCAACCTGTCCAGGTCCCTCTGGATTACATCCCGTCCAATAAAACGTCTGCACCAATAAAATCCAGTGACTTGTTTTAGATCATGGCAGACTCTTAAGTTCAGACATGGATCCTCTTTGCCCCTTAATTTTCAAGGCTACTAGCAAAGGGTAACTTTGAAAAAGATCCTTTTTAGTGTCTATATGTTTGCATGCTGCTGCTGGGGAAAGCTGGCATGCTTTCACTGCCTTAGGCCTGTCTACACAAGTTGAGATTAAATTGTTGTTTCAAAGGCAGTCAAGTCAGTTCAGCCTTATCTCATTTTTTTAAAGAACAGAAAAATTCAGCTGAGTATGAAGGTTTTGTGTATGTGGACACCGATGTGCACATACAGAGGCCATTAGGATTCACAGCCAGTGCTAAAACTTGTTCTTGTCTTTCCCTTTTTCTTCGTATATTAAAGAGAAAGCATGAAATTTAACCTATGAACTCATGCAAGTTAATTGAACAAATATTTAATGCTGGAGCATCAGGCTTCTACAAAGAATTTTCCCCAAACTTGTGCAATGCCATCATCCAGAGAAACTAAATCTGTAAGCTGCTGCTTCTGCACAAGTTTTGCAATGCCTTTTTTTTGTGTGTGCAACACTAAATTTGTTCATAAGATGACTGGGGCATCTGCTCCATCTGTTCAGGATGCTTTTTGGAAGTAATACTTCAAATATCTTCACAATATATTTATTAGGAAGTTTTAAACTAAAGGAGGGTAGATTTAGGCTGGATATAAGGAAGACATTTTTTACGTTGAGGGTGGTGAAACACTGGAACAGGTTGCCTAGGGAAGTAGTGGAGGCCCCATCCCTGGAAACATTCAAGGTCGGGTTGGATGGGTCTCTGAGCAGCCTGATCTAGTTAAACTTGTCCCTGCGCCTGCTGGGGGCCTGAACTAGATGACATGTAAAGGTCCCCTTCAACCCAAAGTATTCTATGATTCTATGATTCATAGGCCTTCAGTATTTCAGCACTTAGGGCCATGGTGGATCAATATATTACAGACACCACGTACCACATGCTATTAGATTTTCTCAAGACACAGCCACAGAGAGCTAGTCCAATGACTTTGTTACTCATCTTCAGCAGTCACAGCAGAAGCTGTCTCATCCAACAGCAGACGTGCTTTGCATGCTATGCTCAAAGAAAAGGAGAAACTAAGGTTGACCAATTGCCTGGTAAGGGCTGACATCTTTAAGTTGCAGTGATACCATGCCTCCGGGTGATGCTAACAGAAAACCCATGCCGTGTGCTCCAACAGAAGATAGAATCCTCCTGACTTGGAAGCATATCCTTTCCTATTTATAAATCTGTTGAACACTAGCACTTTGTTCATGGTGCGGAAAAGCTGTAGAAGACAAGTATCTAGGAAAGGTCTCTACACAATCTCAGAAAACAAGTACTCTCCCACTGATGTTCTAGCTCTAGGAGAGACTGATTTCCAGCGTGTTAGAAGGAGATGCCCTCAATGCTCAAAATACAATTGAGTTATTATGCACAAGAGAGGAGCCTTTCCTTACTGTGACAGCCAACCAGCAAAGTACAGACATACAAGATTTTAATACATTCATTGTCTTAATGAAGAGCTGTGAATGTAGGGAGCATGCTCAGGACAGCACAGTGCTCATGTCCTCCAGCACGGCTGCAAAAGAGTTATTATCTGTGCTTAGTGGGGAGTGGTGTCTATTTGCATGTTCAGTATTGTCTGAAAGCATGTTAGCTGTTGTGTAACTATACCACGAATTAGGTAGCTATTAAACAGTATGGGCCAAGGCAAATTGCCTATGCTGAGCCCATACCCTTGCCCTCTGCAGTTAATTTGTATACACATAACCTCATAGAGTTCTCTTCGAAAATAAATGTGCAGTACTATGGCAATCCATCCTGAAAGTAAGCTAAACTATATGTGTGGAGAAGAATTCTGATTAGGCTTTCACCCACTTACTGAGTCCTCACTTTTTCCAGTAACCGTTTCTGTCAGTTATGTTTGCTGCTAGCATGCCATCTCTCGTTTCAAGTTTGTTTTTAGCCAACTTCAAGTTTCCAGCCACCAAATAGCATTGAACCTTTGATATCCAGGTTGAAAAGCCACGAGCTCTTTCCTTTGCTTGTTCCTATACCTTACTGGTCGGTGTAATTCTCTTCACTATTTGTCACCCACACAGCATTTCTCAAATCTCACATTGTAAAACTCTTTTCTGACCCCAAGTCTCCTACCCTGTGGATACAGCTAGTGCTGTAACTTCCCATGTGTAATACACTGTCTTTGGCCCTTTAATGACCAATAAAAGTGTTAGGCAGAAAAAATGTGTCTCTGGGAAAAAATCCTCATCATAATAATTTTGTTTATGTCTTCTCATTAACAGTGATGTCTGAAATCAACGAGTAAGTCAGTTTTTAATCCATGTAATGTTAATTTCATATAATGGAAATTCTTTTAAATCACAGTGTTATCGTGGTATTGACTAAAAAACTTTGAAGAAATCAATGGCTGTTATGTGAACACAGTCCTCTTCAGCACACAGAATTACATACTACTCAAAGCTGGTGAAGAGGCATAGACACCTTCCCCAGCAGAACAGTAGCAAGATCTACCTCCTGGGATGCTGTGTTGACTGATTTTAGTTATATTATAACCTCTAATTTCTGTTAATAAGATCCCAAATTAGCAACCTCTCTGCTATGGTTATGAAGGACATCATTAGTTATTCAACAGGTCCTTTCAAGCTTTTCAAAACTGATGCAACTTTTGTAAAGCTCTTTTGGAATTACCCACGACCTAGGGAAATGCCTTAATAGCAGCTGAAGACAGGTACTCATCTAGCTCTATTAGGATTGAAGTTTAATTGGAACAGATCCTGGCCTGCTTGTTTCCTTGCAGGTAGTATTCGTTCTTTTTGTCTCTTTTTCATGTGGATGCATAATCCCTTTACTCCAAATACCAAACAGAATTCTCTTGTACTGTTTACTTACCATACTCCACATACACTTAATGTAGAATTCTTTCTTTCTTTTCCTCCTAATGCTTATTAAAAGTGCCCTTTTACAGCATTTAATCAAGTTGCCTGCTAGTACTCCAACAAGGAAGTTTTAAGCTTGTTCCTTTTAATCGCTGTCATTAGTTTCTTTTCTTCCCACCTGAGCCTTTACGAACTGATTTCTATTTTCTCATTCTCTCATTTCATTTTTTTAACCAGAACGACTTTCTGCCCGGTAAAAGCTTTGTATGCTAATGAAATCAAGGCTATCTACGTATCCAACCAGCTATCTTTGAACAACTGGCAGTTTTTCTTAGCACTTCCTACTTCAAAGCCGTGTTCTGTGTCCATTATGCTGACAATTAGTCTAAGCTTTGGGTAATTAGCTCTTTTAGAGTTTCATAGATGAATATTGGTGGATTGCATGTTTACACAAGCAGAGTGTAATGAGATTCTAATCAGAAATACATAAACAACAGAGTAATTTTTAGAGTGACAATTAACTATTCTTTGTCAAGGATCAGGGCATACTACCTTAAGAAGCTTTAAAAAGAGAACAACCCTTCTTGAAGTCTGTCACTCATTTTTTTTTTCATACAAACTGTCCAGCAAATGTTCCCTAGGTTGAATTAACCACTGGTATGTATTTTCTGTCTTGATGTTTTCTCTGTAGTTCATAAGCTTTAGCATAAAATAATTTGTCATTGGCCAAGAGTTGAATCTTTTGACAGCTCATATATGGGAGGACATTTTTTGCATGGTTTACCCTATAGCTTTTTAAGGCTTGAAGAGACCAATAATCCAATCGGACCCGCATTAAAACAGGACCTGCATCCAGGTCATATCCCCTGAAACTCAGAGCATTGAGGGGTCAGATGTTACTCCTACTTCCATGACATTTTCTAATTCAGGGCAGAATTTAACGCTGCAGATGCTCATCTGCTAGGAAAGCTGTATTTTTTAAATCATATTCTTTTTGTTTTTATACAAAACTCCATCATGTATCTGTTTCTACATATGTTTTTTTAAATAACATTTTCATACATAAATGTAAAAAACCTATAACTCTGGAAAAAGGTAGCACACATGTTTTTAACTGTTGTTAGTTACCTACTAGAGAAGTATTCTCCAACTCATTAGTAAGGTTGCCAAAGTTCATACTTTACAGTTTCACCTACATCTATTTAATAATTTACAGAGTGGGAATTGCATCACGGAATTCTATTTCAACAATGCACTTAACTTTAAGCATTTGTTTAAGTTCATTGCTATTTGTCAGGCCACTTAAGTATGCCTTGAAGTTCCAGTGGAGCCTTGGTATGTTTAAATGGTTTATTGAATAGAGATGAATGTAAGTACACACTTTTTTTTTTTTTCCCTCTGAAACAGAGACTTATTCTGCAATTTAATGTACACTTTCAGGGTTTCTCCTACCACATGTGTAAGAATGATAGCTGTTTAAGGACTTTGATTTTAAAATTACCTTGGAAGAATATGCAAATCTCTTTTTTATAATTTATCCTTTGAAATACAGAACAAAGCATTGAAATATCCAGTGGCCTATAAACTATACTAAATTTTTAAAATGTGCAAATGACTCTTATAGGGATACACTCAATGAATACTTAATGGGTCCCTAAAGCTACTGGCACAGCTTCACAGAAGTTATGTCAGAGTTTTATACCTATGCAGCACTGCTGCAAATGGATAATGTCTAAATAATTCATTTTCTTCTACATGCAATGCATTGACAAGCATAGGTGCCCTCCTTGCTATGTAAATTCTAACATGAAAATTAAGCATTGAATGCAAGAGTCTGCTAATCCACTTCAAATAAAAAAATATCCCTTTAAATAAAAAAAAAAGTGAAAAAAAGAAAAAAAAGTAGAGTATAATTGCCACAACTGCAACAAAGCTGGTTCACAACCAGGTAATCCTGACTGCCCGAGTTCCAGCTATGCCATCTGAGTTCTGTATTGCTACACACTTGTGCAATCAGAGAGCAAAGGCTCAGAGAGGCCAGCCAGGAGGTGCAGGAAGACAATCAAGTTGGGAGACCTTAGCAGAACATGGAACTGTATCTGAGCAACCGATTAGAGCAAAACCAGAAGGGCTTTTATTGCCAAATCGATAAAGAGAGCGATATAAAGTGAAGTTGCAGATGGGAAAGTGATACATGCTTTCACATCTACATAATTCACCACTAATGTATGATTCATATAAATGCTTTATTGTGGATAAATCCAGTGTTGCACTGTGAAGAAGCAATGCATCTGTAGGTTATCTAATAGGGTACCTGGCACTGAACAGGGAAATCTTTTACTGGATTTTACATCTTATACTGATGTTACATATGGAATGAAACTTTGGTTTGGCAGCATCCTATTTCTAATTGTGATTTAGTTTGACTGAACCAAATTTATAGCATGTACGATACAAATGGTGTCTTAACCATGTTGAACTTATGCTTTAACGCTTAAATGGCTGTCTACACTGTGTTTTACAAATACAAAAAGGTACACATGTTGGGTATAGTCCCTGTTATTTTGTTTTTTCTCTCCTAAAATTTACTGAGTGCCCATTTATATTTTTAACCAACATAACTTAAAAGAATGTAGCAGTTCTGCCTAAATTCCTCTTTGTATTAAAAACTTCAATACAGCTTTATTTGGGGAAAAAAAAAAACTTTAAAAAAGGAAGCCATAAAACCGGTTACACCTGGAAGCATTATGAAAACATGGTAGTTCACCAGTGAAAGTTCAATTGTGGTTTACAATGCTAGAAGAAGTTGTATTATAAACATTATATTTATATACATATAAAATGTAAATTAATCTTATATCTAAAATACCCATCTTTAAAAGTATGGTTATTTTACAGCAACACATCTTAAGGGAGCTGGGTAAGACTGAAAAATTATGTAAGAATATTTATCTTTCTTTTTGATGGATTTTGAACTGGGTTGTGGAAACCAGCGGTAGCTAAAAGTTGCAGCCATATGAATTCCTAGGTAATAACAAAGGTCAGCAGGATTTAGCCCTTCTTATTCTGTTATTTTACCTTCCATTATCTATCTTTAAATGTACCATTGCTGGAGCACTTGAGTTCTCCACAAAGCAGATTCAATTCAGTGGAATTAGAACGCAAAGTACAAACGGCACCATAGAAAATATGAGTCTGGCAAAATGGATGTGAAATCACTAGATAACAGAAAAAGTGCACTGTGTATAAATAGAGGAGTTGTTGCCGAACTATTGCTGTTACCAATCTTTCTAATGAATTTGGAAAAGCAGAGGATTACACACAGTAATTAACTCAGTGGAAATCTCAGGTTTGGGCTTCAATTTCTTGCCAAAAACACGATCTGGGAAACTCGTGATACAGTCTTTTCTACATGCAAGTAAAACTACCACAGTCTTTTTAAATACTCAGTAACATCTCTTTGCTTCATGATCAATACTTCATAGCAATTTGTCTCTTCAAAGTGCAATGTAAGTGCTATGAATTCAATATTATGTTAGACTAAAGTTTAATAGGCTACGAATTATATTAATTTAAGAGAATGCCACCAAGTCAAAAAGTACATTAAAGTAAGTCCTTTTATTTGTGTTATTGATTAGAACATTCTGCATTTTCTTTGAAGGCTCACTGCTATGCCTGTTTAGATGGGTCCTGCCTATTTTAACATAAGACTAACACCAATCCTAAAACACCTTATTTCTTTTACTCTTTCTCTGCCTGAGCTGAGACAGGGTTAGTATACTTCATGCCAACACTACAGTATAAACAAGTCCCTGTATCTTTAAAGGGGCAAAGGCTCATAACTTAATAACCTGCACAGACCTTAATTCTTTGTATTGAATATATATTAACAAACTGTCTGTCACAGCAGCCTTTTTTTAAAAAATTTTGCTCGTTTAATTATGGGCGTATCTCCCTATACTAGATAATTTTCCTATCTGCTCTCATTGCACCTGCAATACGTACAGTAAAGGTTATATTTGGTAATTAAATTTGGTAAATATTGCAGTGTTCAAACTGCATGTTATGTATAAGTTTCCTGAGATGGTGTTGCATGTGTCAGGGAGAAAAGGCAGCAATAGCACATCTCCCCTTAGGACGAGACATAAAGGCTGCCTGGATCATGGCCAAGCAGCTTTGACGCACACACCACAGGTATATATTCTCAGTGCACCAGGCTGCCTAGGCTCAAAAGCAGTCTAAGCAAAAGGAAGACTTTATTTCTAGGCTCTGCAACAAAGCTAACAAGCAATATACCAATCCAGAGCCAGAAAGCATAGAGAAAATGATGTTTTTGAGAAAACACAGCTACTCCAGGGGAAAGATGAATGTGGGTGACATGCTCTGGAAAAAACCCCCAGACTTGTCCAGATCCCAAAACATGCTGACTGAGCTTTCTTAAGGATGTAAACTGAATCTGTTGCCTTTCTGCATCCAATCCAAAGAGGGCCACCACACTAAGATTACATGAGACAAAATGTGTGTAAGTTGCTTGCTAAAGAAAATAATTTCTAAGCGGCACTTTATACAATTTGCTAACAATTTTCAACTTGCTTTCAGAAGGCTTTTTATCCCTCCTTATTATGACTACCACGACAATGGGAGGTTGTCCCAGGAGATACAGACCATCTGATTCCGGTCATGAATGCTATGAAATTCCACACCTATCCATGAAAGGGACGAAGGCATAATGCTCAAAAGCACGTACTTATTTGCTCTTCCAAATCATATGCCACTGCTCCACCTTATTTCATAAAATCATTGCATACCATATGGAATTAAAACAGCATCTGGAAATTGACCCAGAATACCAAATTTCCATATAATCCTCAGCCATATCTTTCCTATGCATACACATACCTTGGATATCTTCCAAATTATTATATTATTTTATGTCCCTTTTTATGTATAGCAGGCTGTAGAAGATTATCAGTAGCATTTCAACTTTGCATTTAAATCCCCATCTGAAAGATTTACTCTGATAACCTTATTAATAGTATTGAAAGCAGCACCTGTGTATCTGTGTGTTTCTAATATTGCAGATAATGCTGAAGACCCTTACATGCATTTTGCAATTCTGCAGCAGCTTCCAGCAGAATCTTAAACACTTGGCACACACACATGTACATAGAGAGTGCCTGATTAATATTCTCAGTCCTTTATAATGATTCGTTTTGGGCAAACAGGACTTCTACAGCCTTTTCAACTTCCCAAGTAGACATATAAATGAACCCTGATGTACAAGCTCTTCTTTCTTGTTAGATAGAACCAGAAAGAAAAAGCAGAGAAAGGGATAGGGTTGGACATACCATTTTATTATGCTGGAATTCCTTACGAGAGGAACTCTGATACCATGATCTTCTCCAAATTGTCTTCTGCAGCATGTGAAATGGCAATGAGCAGTGAATGATACTACACTTGCATTATTTACAACTCTTTAAAAGGCAGATTTAAATTATTCTTTTAGTTACTATGGTAATCTGGGAGACCTTTGCAGCCTCCAGCTTTTCTAAGTAAGGAATGAATTGTTGCTTCAAAGCACTTTCAATATTGCTACAGAAGATTATTTACAATGCACTTTTTTTCAGTCTTTCCCTTTTATATTCGTTTGGCTGGTAACACATTAGATTGCTGTCACCTGGAGTGGTGACTTCAGTATAATACTTCTGGCTCCAGATCTGTAGACAGCATGGGTTAAAGATGCTCAGACTTCTCTCCTCGTGTGTGATGATGGAAAGCTAGTTTTGCTCCATGTCAGGCCATAAAGGTATTCCTGATTAAAAAAATATGAGGTAGAAATTTGGAATTTATTTCATTATAATGCTATGTAGACTTTTTCATTTTTTTAATGTCTTCATTGAAGGATTTATGTTGGAGGTTTAAGTTACCCTTACAAATGCTCTTCTTCCGTTGAGATTTGTGAAAAGTGTTTCTAACTCCCACCTCTGAACTTCACTGAATAGTACTGAAGTTTGGTAAACTGCTTTAAAATATTACTCTACTGTGCAATTTCAGTGCAACCTGGATGTAAATAAATAGGTTTTTTCAAGGAATTGTACAGTTATGAAAGGTGACAGACTGAGACCCCTGCGATCTCAACTGGCAGAGAAAATGCAATGATGAAGTGTGGTGGAGCTGTCAGTCATTACTGACCTGGATTTGATTTGAGTCACAGATCAAAGGATTAGCTTTAAACTTGATTTATAGTTCATTTTTTCTTCTTTGAATGTCAGTGTATATAATTCATATTCATTTTATCCTGATTAGAAGTTATAATTACGATTAAAAGATGTATTTTTTAATTTTCTTTTGCTACATTTTTACCAAGCTTGCAAAGGTAGAGGAACTTAAACATCCAAGGGATTTGGGTAGGCTTTGCATTCAAATCACTTCCTTTGTTCAGCCTCCTGCTTACACTGCATGAAAAAATTCACAAAAATATGACAACTTGCAAGTTTGTGTAAGCAATCACATTGAGGTGGTAGCCACTACCTCAGAACTTCCAATAGCTTGGGTTGTTTCTCTGACATTTAAATCCATTATCTATGCAGAATCCCAATGTAAGTAAAATTCATGTTGTTAGAATTCATGCTTCTTTCCTGAGGAAGCCATTGAAAAAAAATATTTGGACTTTTCCACCTCATTACAGCCTATTCTTCAATACCAAGCTACTTTTTCTTGCCCTTTCAAGAGAATGGATATGGAATGATGCTGGGTTTAAGTTACATGACTTGCACACATCTTGCTGATCTAAAGGAAATGTTGAATTGAGTGGCCAAATACAATTAGAAAATTAATTCATCTGTGTCTATGTTGATATTTTGGCTTAGAACCTTAAAGAAGTTTTGAATCAAATTCCCCAGTTTTTCATACTTAGTGTGCATTGTTGCATAAAAGGTATGGATTTTGTATGTACAAAAATCTAAACTAAATCTTAAGTCCCACACCAGGTGGTTCCCAAATGTGCACCATCCCCATGAGGAGGTCCAAACCACAATGCCCAAGCAAAACTTCAGACAGTTTCTTGCATGTGTGCCAGAGATTTGGTCCAGAACACCAAAGCAGACCTAGTTTGAGTACTTCAGACCACATTTATTGAAGATGTAGAAGGATCAGCATCTAACAGTAGATCTGTTGACCTGCTCCTAATGCATCAAATTCTGGTTGATGTGCACATAGCGTGAGTTTCTCTGTGAGTGTAGACCTGCTGCAGCTAGAAGGAGGGATGTGTTTGCATGTGTCTTTTTGCAAACCAGTGTGCAAACCCATGCACTGGGACAGACATAGCTGCGTTTGACTGAATCAGAACTACTAAACTTTGCTACAAGATGTGCTGATCATCGCACTAACATTACTTCATGTCTTCCGTGCAGCTCAGAGTGCAAACCAGCTCATACCTGCCCACCAAAGATTGCTTGCTCATCCTCAGGGCACTGCTGTGTGTGTGCTGGGTGTGATTCTCCTTAAGACCAGGAAGATAACCCAAAGACACTGCCCCAAGGCTTGGGATCTGTTCTGGTGCCTCTCAGAGGAATGTTCTAATGATGGCATGCAAAATTATACAATGCTATCAGATTTCAGCCAAATCAGGACCATAGGTCACGTACAACACAGAGATGTCTGGAAAACAGATGCTCCTCATAGCTGTGGTTATCTAAATGTATGTGGTTGATTGATTGCCTTTTTCACGTTCATGGAAAGAAATCATGGGAAAACTTCAGATAAAAGATTAAAAAAATCCTGCCTGCAGTGGGTCCAAGAGGTCCAAAGATGTTTTACAAACACACTGAAAAATGCAGCTCTGAAATGACGGTGAATATTTGACACAGAGTCATCTCTATCAACACATACGATGTTCCCCTTATTGTTGTTGATGAGATATTCAGAATAAAATTCTGAGGCTTATTTTTAAGCCTATTTGTGGATTACTTCGAGCAAGTCAGTTTTACAAAACAATCTTGACAATAAGCACACAGTGTAGCTCTTTATAGCAATATATTCCCTATTCCTCTTTTTATTGATACTTTATAATCTGCCTATCTTATCACATAAAACAAAAACCACTTTCATTACTGAGAACTGGCTTTCGTATGAAATAGCATAACTCAATACTTTTCAGCTAGGTAGGAAAATTAATCCTTATTAAAAAAAAATCTCTTTTCATTTCTCTCTTTTTTTCTTTATTAACCAAAGCAAAGATGAGCAAACTTCATATATGTTCAGTATTTCAGCTAGAAACCCACCCGTGTATTTGAAAAAAACAAACTTCAAACAGGCAAAAGACAGTTCTGTGACACAACTTCGAAGAGCACTTACCAGAAGAACTTGGACCGAAAACTTTATAGTAATTAGTAATGACAGTTCAAGCATACATTTAAGTCCTAAATTCCAATGCTCAACATTAAATGCTTGACCTTCTCTACAGCCAGCATGCAAAAGAGCTTGACTTCCTCTATTTCTGTGTTTGAGTTAGTTTGGGTGCTTGCTTGTACTCATTTCTCCCTTTCTTATCGGACTTAGAAATACCATAAGCCTAATATCTGCAACAGCTTGTTCAAAAAATAGCGTTTTTCCTGCAGAGAAGATTGGATCATCAGACAGTAACACCTGCTACCGTGAGATTTACTCCTATAAAGTACATGAGGGAGAAGTCAAGAAATTATTAATCTCCCTGAAAAGATATATTCTGAGTGCAACCTTAAACCACTTTCTAACATTTCACAGAACTTCATTTTCATAAAATTGTTCTTACTGCTTAAAACATGAAACAAATAAAAGAAAAGGAAGGAAAAGCTTAAGTGAGTAACTCCTGACTGTCCTAGACCAAGACAGGTCATCTTCATTGTTCTAGAGATACTCACTGATGCTGTTGTCACTAGACGAGATTCTAAGTCAATATATCATAGAAGCATAGAATGGTTTGGGTTGGGAGGAACCTTAAAGATCATACAGTTCCAATCCCCCTGCCATGGGCTGGGACAACTTCCACTAGATCCAGTTGCTCAAAGCCTCATCCAGCCTGGCCGTGGACACCTCCAAGGATGGGGTATCCACAGTCAAGCTGGGAAACCTTTTCCACTGCCTCACTACCCTCACAGGAAAAAACCTCTTCCTAACATCTAATCTAAATCTCCCCTCTTTCAGCTTAAAACTGTAACCCCTTGTTCTACCCCTACATTCCTGATAAAAAACTCCCCAGCTTTCCTTTAGGCCCCCTTTTGGTACTGGAAGGCTGCTATAAGGTCTCCCCGCAGCCTTCTCTTCTCTAGGCTGAACAAGCCCAACGTCCTCAGCCTGTCCTCCTATGGGAAGTGTTCCAGCCCTCTGATTAGCTTTATGGCCCTCCTCTGGACTCGTTGTAACAGATCCACATCCTTCCTGTGCTGAGGATTCCAGAACTGAACATAGGACTCTAGGTAAGCTCTTACCTCATTATATGGCTCAGGGCATTTTAAAGAGATGTACAGAGGTAGAAGAGTCATAGATGCCCTTTAAGGAGATGTACAGAAGCAGAAGGAGGTCTGTTCTAGTGCAACTCAATAGTCAAAGCCAAGTTAATTGTGAGTAAAAAGGGGCTTTTATACTGAGCATTTTTCAATGACTTGCTACTCATGTGTAAGCCCTTTCTTGCTGCTTTTGAGAATGAGTCTTAAATAAGCCAAGATAGTCTTGTTGGAGTCAATGTGGACTGGACTCCCCCATGCAGCTCTGCCCACCTGTGCTTAAGAGAGAGGTGCTGAAATTCCAACAGTTGCAAATAATATTCAGATAATCTAGGGAATGGAGAGCTTGTTTTAGGAGAGGAAACTAAAAGGCTTTGGATTACTTAGTCCAGTAGAAGGGTGACTGTGGGGGAATATGATTCATGTTATGGGCTAGTGCTTGTTCCAAGCTGTGTGAATCCTGACCAGCAGGCCAGTACACACTTGTTAGCTGGTTAATAGGCAAGCCAAACAGATCAAAATGATGCTGGAGCTTCTCCAACTGTGCACTGCTGATGTGGCTGCCTACCTAGCAAAACTGTTAGTTCCTTAAGAATCATAAATATTTAATATCTGAACTGTCAAGTCCTCTGACAAATTCAGCTATACCTGAGCCATGGCTTGACAGATACTGAGGCTAGAGCAAACTGAAATGGACCAACTGACAGGCAGAGAGACAGAATCAATATTTCCTATGGAAAGCATCTGTGGACACCTCATTAAAAATGTATAGTGACAGTAAACATATCTTAAACAAGGAAACAATGGTGAGACAGAGAAGTAAGGTAAGAGCAAGAAATATTTGCATGCATTGAGTAAGCCAAGAGAGAAATGAGTTCTTGTGATTTTGATCAGCAGGAGCGGTGTATTACATTTTGAGCTTCTCCATTGAACAAATATAGACTGCAAGCAGGAACACGTACATAAAAGATACAATAAACAGCATACTATATTATTGTGTCAGATTACAACAATCATAATGTAAGGAATTGCACTAAAGGAAAAAAAATCAGCAATGTGGTTAGTGAGTCTGTTTGCAACACAATCTGACTACTATAGACGCTACATTTTAGCATTTAAACACTCATTTTAAGAAGATTAGTTCAACAAGATACCCATGTATAGAAAGAAGTGTTTGTCTCTGAAAACCTCCACCCCTTCACTTCTTAAAGAGCTTAGACCCTTACTTTGGCAATGGAGATTCAGCAGGCATCTAAAATTGAGGTACAAGTCATATATCCAAGGTGTGCTACAGACTAGGAGAAGTCTGGCTGGAAAGCTGCCTGGAGGAGAGGGACCTGGGTGTGTTGGTTGACAGCCGACTGAATATGAGCCAGCAGTGTGCCCAGGTGGCCAAGAAGGCCAGTGGCATCTTGGCTTGTATCAGCAACGGCGTGACCAGCAGGTCCAGGGAGGTTATTCTCCCTCTGTACTCGGCACTGGTAAGACCGCTCCTCGAATCCTGTGTTCAGTTCTGGGCCCCTCACCACAAGAAGGATGTTGAGGCTCTGGAACGAGTCCAGAGAAGAGCAACAAAGCTGGTGAAAGGGCTGGAGAACAGGCCTTGTGAGGAGTGGCTAAGAGAGCTGGGGTTGTTTAGCCTGGAGAAGAGGAGGCTGAGGGGTGACCTCATTGCTCTCTACAACTACCTGAAAGGACGTTGTAGAGAGGAGGGTGCTGGCCTCTTCTTCCAAGTGACAGGGGACAGGACAAGGGGCAATGGCCTCAAGCTCCACCAGGGGAGGTTTAGGCTAGACGTTAGGAAAAAATTCTTTACAGAAAGGGTCATTGGGCACTGGAACAGGCTGCCCAGGGAGGTGGTTGATTCACCTTCCCTGGAGGTGTTTAAGGCACGGGTGGATGAGGTGCTGAGGGATATGGTTTAGTGTTTGATGGGAACGGTTGGACTCGATGATCCGGTGGGTCTCTTCCAACCTGGTTATTCTGTGATTCTGTGATTCTGTGTAAATTGAATAGTGAAGTATGTTCTCAAATCTCTCTCCTTTTTTTTTTTTTTTTAATCAATACCTTATTGATTGCAAGAATGCACTTACTTTTATTATTTTTTCTCATGTACACAACAAACAACAGTGTTTGCCTGTCCCTGGCATCATAAAACATAGATCTCTGCTGTGTATATTCAACATTTCAACATCCCGCTGAAAAATTCAGTCTAGTTAAGGAGTTGGTTTTGAAGGCTGATGAAATGAACAAATAGGTTTAACTTTCAGCTGCTGTTACTTATGAGTTTCTGTAAGAAAGTATTTTTTTTAACTCCTTTAGATGTTGTGAGAGAATTCAGGTCCTTTTCCGTCAGTTATTTACAGGAAGCAAGTCAAAACTCAAAGACTCCACAGACCACCAGACTGGAAGGACTTGTAGTCAAGAATTAAATTCTGTTTGAAAAACCCAACCATTGTTGTCCTTTACTTATGACTTATAATTGGCAAGACTGATTGGTGACACTTTCTGCTAGTGGCTATGTCTCGATTAGCACCAGGTATTGATTGCCGCAGATTGTCTGTAACTTGCAGGCAGATTTTCTCAAGGGAATGAAGGCGATGAGAAATGATAAAAGAAGATTTTGTGTGAGGTAGAGGACATCCTGTACCACTTGCAAGTAGAGGTCTGCCAGGAGGGATGGCTTATTCATCATATGCGTGAGTGGCATGGCTTCTGTGACATACACCCACAGCAGAGAAGAACTGAAAGAAAGAAGAGCTCAAGGGATCCCATGTCACTTGTGGTCAACTACAAGAAGGAGTGCTGCATCATGTCAGTCAACAGGGCTATGTACGCAACACTCCAGGTGGCTGGGAGGCATATTTCTCCAAATCCCTGTGATGGCAGCTTCTCTGCCTGGCCACAGCCAGGGGTAATGCACACAAAAAAGACTGAATTCCAGATGATAGGAGCTCTAGTTCTCCCCAGGAAGCCTATCTAATCTAACAACTGCCTCAGACTGACTCCAGGCCAGTAGCTGGATCTGACCAGGAAGAGTAGTGTGTTGCTGTAAAGAGCCCTTGATCTAGACTACCTTTCAAGATCAGGTGTACCCAGCACCACGATTATGGAGTGTTTTTTCAAGTGAACATGATGTATTTCAAGGAATATAAAGTATTTAATACTTATGGTATCCTAGCACTTTTGTGAGATATTAAAGAGTGCATAGTCTTGCCAAACGGTCTGTATGATCCAATATAATGAAAATCTTTCTTTTCTAACATCTGTAACAATGTCTCCATTTCAGGCATTTGTGACAATGGTTTATACTTGCTGTGTTTTGGATTAGTGGTCCAAGTGATATCCTTTCCAAGTGTTACCAGACAGAGTAATAATAGCTCATCATTGTAGATGGCAGCAGGCATAAACAGTAGGAGATACTAATTATCACCCTTTGGGTTTACAGCAGCAGAAACCACCATTAACAGAAAAAGAAAAAACACTGAGTGCAAGATAACTTCACTATCAAACCTTTATTTGCTACCAAAAGGTGACCTGAAAAGTCAAATAAAGTTGAGATTACACCAAATATGACTTTTTAAAATTAAGTTCAGAGGCAATCCGGAAAAACATTTTTTATCTCCCTATTGGTGACATTTGAAGTTCTGATGTGTAATATGGAGAGAACAAAAGGGAAGATGACCTAGGATATAGCAAGAGAATAGGAAGAGAAAGAAGGAAAGTACTTAACTCAGATTCAGTGTTTGCCTATCTATTAATAACGAGAAGTCCAGAGTAAACTGGGACAATAGAGTAGATGGCACAAAGCATAAAATATGGCTTCCACCGCTGTGAAAACATGAAAAAAAGAAGTAGCCACCTTATCTTTTGCTTGGTGCGACAGTAGGCTGATATCAACTCTTCTTTGCTTTAATTGCATTTTCTTATTTTCAGTATTATATTAAAAATTCTGCTTTTTATGCTACAAATACTTTGGACACCATTGCAGGGAAGGCTTCCACCAGCGTAGTGATTTTTGGTATCAGATAAATTCATAGCAGTTGATGTAGCATTACAGTCATTCCCAATGTAAGTTTCTCTATTTGTATCACGCTTCCCAACTATTAATATTTCTGTGTTTAGATAATTTTTGTCAATGCTTTAGAAAAGGTAATAAGAAGATCACGTTAGCTCTGAAGCCTTCCTCAGAAAGATATGGATTAGGGAATCTTCTCCCAAAAGAAAATGTGATTAAAGCTGATGTTATAAGAATACACTAGCAACATTTGAAAATGATTGGGGTAGAATTGAACTAAAATCATGTAATGTGACTTTACCCTGGAGATCTTTCAATGCCAAATCTGCATCTTGAAATAAACCTGCAATAATTCTGCTTTAGCACTTTCATCTATTTTAGATTTTCTATCTGTAATCCTGAAGTTGAACACAGGTGTTTGATATAAAGGCTGCAAAGAACCCATTCAGGAAAGAGCGTGTATTAAAAGCAAAATCTTCTGTCCCACAGAAGATCTGACACTGATCCAATTGACCCGTTGCAGTATAAACAAATTGCTGGTATACCACATCAGCTTTTCCAAAACTGACCTCTGTGATTTATTGGATTGTGTGTTTGTGATCTCACCCTCTAAGTTTTCAAGGCTAATGGTTCTTCATACGCCTATCACTGGAAGTTTCTAATAGTTTCTGCTATGTATCTGACATTTGATATATACCAATCCAATCCAATTTGATTTTGTATTGCAGCACTCCAGTTCTGCTTTTCAACAATATCTAATACTGGTATTTGGATGAAAGTTCTTGAAATCACCCTTCTGATGGGATTCCAGGAAGGAGAGTTCTGGGGCATGGAGAGGCACACATAGCAAACCCTCTTGCACTGGTGGGCTTCAGGTGAGGTGTTCAGGTGAGGTGTCATCAATCAGTTCATTGATAACAGATACTTCTACACAAAGCTTATCCTAACGAAGGCATAATTTCTCATTTGTAAGGCAGTAAGTCAAAGAGTGCTTAGCAGTTTGAGATGGCATTGCTGCTGTAAGAAGGGCTCTGCAATCTCCTCAACTCTCTGCAGGTCATTCCCACCCCTCCACTACTGCCACCTTTTTCTGGACACAGCTGCTTCTACAGCTACGTGCTCAGTCAGATGGGAGATCAGGTCAGGCCGTGTGTCAGCTTTCAGCCCAGTTTGTTCTCCAGCCTAGTTCATGGCGTAACCGCGCAAATATTTGTGACTATAAAGCAGGCAGTGAGCAGCTGGGGACTAGGGAAAGCTTATTCTGGCTTAAAGAGTTCCTCAAATTACAGACTTGGCTATGAGTCACACACAGTCATGGTTACACAGGATGGTCAAGTCCTGAAAAGACCCCTAGGAACATCGAAGGGACTTATCCTAGTGAGGTAAACAAATAGCATAACATCAGGCTATGCTCAATGTTGCTAGATAATGCACATGTGAAGGGAAACCTGGAATTATTTGGGATTCTTATTCAGGAAGGACACCTGCTTACCACTTGGGACAACTCAAGTGAAAGCCTTTCTTCAATGCACAACTATATTCAGAAAAAAACCCAACATGAGATTGCCTGAGATCAACACAGAAAAAGCACAAAAAAATACTACGCGCTGATTATAGTAAAAGAAAAAAGGTAGCAGAAGAGACAGTGCTATCTGCCAATGAAATGCAATACAAAACAGGTTGTGGCTATTGAGAGGAAAGCAACAAGACTGATTAGTATAGAAAATAACATGCACGGATAGATTGAAACTGTTTGGATTGTTCATTTCACAAAGCAGACAATAAAAGAGAACACAATAATAGTATTTAATGTAAGGAATGGTACAGGAAAGGTAGATATAAGGCTTTGTTGAGACAGCTTTCTTCCCTGACTCAACAGAGACTAGGGAGACATTCAGTGAAATCACAAAGTAGGAAATTAAAAACTGATAGAAAACCCCACACTTTTTTAGCACCACATATAATTAGGAGATGTGGTGCTGATACAGGGGGTAGGGTGAATGGAGTAATTTGAGGTTGGTTACCCCTCAGTGGGAGAATATACTACTTAGCACACAAGGTGAAGTAAAAATCATTAGGTGAGGCAGTTACTACAGAGCAACACTGATTCCCACCAGCCGCTGACCTACACTCACTTGCTCTCTGCCCTGACTTGTTCCAATCCACCTAGTCTAGCTGAAAGATTCGTAATCTGACAAACAGCAAGACTCCCATCTTCTGACCCATGTAAAAGGCTTCAAAGGAACTCAAATACTTCCACTTTATGGGATTAAACATATGCAAGCGTAGAACTGTGTATTTCGTAAAAAAGAATGGTCTATAAAGGGTCTTTTACAGCATACGCAAGACATACATCTCCACAGAAAATGTCTGTTCTGTTTCAGAAGAGACAAACTGTCATGTCTTAAGATTTAGGCCAATTTGATGCACCTTATCCTCAGTTTGGAGCTGAGGTGACAGCTCCTGTTTTCCCACTGTTGGGCAAGCAGCATAGACCAATATATGAAATCATCAAAATAAATCACTTTGGAAACAAGATCTAAAGCTGTATTTGTCAGAATTAAATAAAAAATCTGCACATAAAACACTTCACGGGGGGAAAAAGCAACATTTCAAAGCAGGCTGTTGACAAGTGACATTATCCTGTCACCTGCTAAAGACTAATGACTTGCCAAACACAATTATGCTGGATGCAACTATATTTCACTGGTGGGATTTTGGCTCCCCCAGTCTCTGGCTATCAAAACATGTGTCCATGAGACTGGGACTGAGCATCGCCACACCAGACTTTCCCTAAGGAGGGCTTTGCCCCACGTAAGAGTACACTAGTCCCCAGCCGGTTTCACATGGTCCTTTCCACCTCCACAAATCACACCAAGAGGGCCATAGATCCCTGAGACACTCCCATACGGGGATGGTCAGGAGGAGGGAGGGAAGGGGTGGTCCATGGTGATACCATGGTGGGTGGGGCAGTGGCAGCACATCCCCCACACCTTTTCCGCTGCTGCACTACTGTCCCTGTTGCTGACGGGTCTCCTTTCCCTCATGGTGGGTGGTTGGCCCCAGTGGTGAGGCTGGTGCACAACATGACTCCTCACCAAAGAGGACCAGACTGACCAGTGGACCTCTGCCATCCTGGGGTGCCACAGGCTGTGTGGGAGGGTGCACCTAGGCTCAAGTTGGGGCCAGGCCATGAAGGCATGAAGGCGAAGGCTTCCTTGCCAACAAGCTTGACTTCTGCTCCCTGATACTGTTATCTCTGAGGCTCAGTGTTGAAGAATACTGCAGAAGGCATCAGGAAAATGATGTTGAGGTGTGTGGTTTTCAAGTGAGAATTGTTTTGTGCCCAATAACCCTAAATAAAAATGTAACACTGCATTTACAGTTGAGGTGGAGGAGAGTAAGCCATGTGATTCAGTTGGGGTTCAACATAAAACCAAGGGGGGACTTTATCTCATTATCTTGGAGCTGACAGCCCCTTTGAAAGAAAGGAAAAATGAGTAGTTGCTATTATTTTAGTCACAAATTTACTACTTTTGTTTTGTTTATTTGTTGGCTTGTTTGCTTGTTTTAAGAGGAAGCAGAGAGCAAGAGAAGCACTAACAGCTATGTTGGTTTCTCCCACTTTAAGGTCCTTCTCTGTTCTCTCAGCTCTGCCCATATGTTCTCTAAAATGATTTTCCTCTTTGGTGAGCTGGCTCTACCAGGCCAGCTGTTCTGCTGCCCCCTGCACTGATTCATCCTTCAGTCATGGAAGTCACTCTTCCCCTTGCCCCATCCAGAAATCAAGTATGGTAGCAGCTCCTTTGCTTCATTTTGGAATTACCCACTGCTATCTCCTTATGCAGCATAGCCTCATGTACACTGTTAAACTTCTCTTTTCCTTAGCCCAATTTTTCATATTTAATGATGTTTGAGGTTTATTCTACTACATTATTCTGTGTTTGGTGAGTTGGCTTAGGAAGGTGCATGGTTGCTTAGTCTAGTTATGGTCATATTTTTGCTTTCTTATGATATGATTTAATGATTTATGATTTAATGGTTGGACTCGATGATCCGGTGGGTCTCTTCCAACCTGGTTATTCTATGATTCTATGATTCTATGATTTTCAATATATATATTCTGCCTTCCCACTTCCATTCATGAGGGATACAGCAGCTCTGTGGAAATTTATATATGTGGTATGCAAGGTGATCCCACGCTCTTTTAAGTATCTAAGCATCTTTGTTTTTAATAGGTCTTCAACAGGGCTGTAAACATTTAAGGATCTGTGGTTGGTTATTAGAACAGCCACAGCCAGATTATATTACTTTAATCTGGTAGCAGTTTGTTGACACTGTGAGAACACAAGCAGAAGACAAGACAAGCATTTAGCAAAGTCCTTGCAATTCGATACAGAGCATGGCAACTGTCCACAGAAGGTTAGGACCTATTTGTCGAAGAGCTCACCAAATCATTTTTGACTAGCAAGGTCAAAAACCCTAGGAAAAAAACCAGAAAACAATCTAAATTGACAAGGACATTTTTCTACGGAGATCTAGGGAGCTGTTTGTGCAGAACAAGCATCTGCCTGGAAGGCTGCGGAAGATTGTGCAAGAGTGTGTTCTGGGTTTCATTTTTTTCAGGGCAAAGCTTTGTCAAACTAGGTACCTGTATAGTCCTTATACGTTCTGGGAAAGACAAACCCTTATAAATTATCCTTTATCTTTGCTGTTAAAATTTGCTTTGATCTCTGAATGATGTTTTGATAGAATGATCTCATATTCACAGACTGCTATGGGGAAGAGCTATACCCAGACTGCCAGTATGTTTGGTACACAGGGTGACGAAGAACTGCAGAATTGGGACCTTGAAGTTCTCAGACCTCAAACTTGAGGGGACATACCCAGACAGGAGAAGAGACAGCTCATTTGGTACTAATGGTGCCTGTGCCAAGTTGTCTCAATTTCATGGAAATGTTGGCAGTCATACGGAACAGTATCTCTATATTTAAGAGACAAGAGGGACAGCAAGACAGTAGTAAATCCAAATAACCTATTTGTAAATGTGGAGGTCATCAAATTCAGTTTGTAACAGCTTTTGTTAAGTAGTATTAGCTATACAAAAGTGCTCAGAATTGATGTTATTCTGGACATGTTTTTCTCTGAGGAAATCTGGAGAACATTTTGGCTCCTAACCTTTATGTATATCCTGTCAATGTTTTGAAGGAGAGCTACAATAAGCCAGTGAAGTCAAGCAGAAAATACTGGGAATAAGTGAGAAAGATAAAAAGAAATCCAGTGTTTCTCCACATAGCTAAAATAGACCAACTCTATTCACTAGCTGAAAAAAAGCTGCTTGTTATGTCAGCAGAAGCACAAGGCTCAGAGTGCACCAAGAGAATCAAAGCAGAGACAAATGTTAAACTGCCTAAATTTTTAATGTCAACACAACTAACATTTAATAATCAAGTATGAGACTGACCTAACGAGGCAGGCGAGAACAATATTTCAACTTCAGTGTTTCTCAATAACAGTGCTCGAAGAATGCAACCGAGACTGGAGACAACGAGGTTATTTTTAGAAGCACTAATTTAGGGGAGTGATTACAGATAAAGATGCTTTTTTCAGGTAATGAGTATCTTAACCAACAGTGTAATTCTCAGCATTTTGAGAAAATACTGTGCACCAGAAGTTAGGATCAAAACCTTATATAGGATCACAACTCTGCTAAGCAAGAAGCAAAGATTAACTGTTTTCCTGCTTGAGGAAAGAGAACAAGGATTTTGCTTTGCAATTTTCTATAGCGTGATTAGGAATAAAGTGTCTGGTCCTTTGGACAGGGGAAAAGAAAGAGGGGTGCCAAGAAGTAGGCTAGAAAACTTAAGACAAGACATACGAAGGAAAAGACTATCACTGGCAGCTAGTGAAGGGTGAGGTGGAAGAATTCACCAGGGCCATAGCAAGCCTGTGTCTAGAGGGTGTAGAAAGTTCTTGACCTAGAGCCTTGACTTCCAGTTAATCTAAAGGATACAGCTGTGGCTGGTAGCATAACATGGTGAAGTTCCACACATGGGATTGAGACTCCAACCTTGAGACCACTTTTTGTGGAAAGAAAACTCTGTCTGTAAGATTTATTTGGAGGAAAGCGAACCCAGAAAAACATTGTCACTTGAGCTCCAAAAATAAATTCTATGGAATGAAATATTGTTCTGTGTGACATTTCCTTCTAAACCTTAACTGGATGTATTGAGGTTTCGGTTTCATTGAAGACATAAAAAATAAGAAATGCAACAGTCTATTTTTGAAGAGATATTAAAACTATCTAGATGTGTCTGGCATCCTTGGTTTATTGAACTTAAGATGAGGTTTAAACTAATCCATCAATATTTTGTGATCCTTCATTTACGGCTATTAAGCCCTTTCATGCATTCAGCAGTGGAAACATTATTGATAAAAATTAGGTATTGCAATAAGACTACATGTAACAAATACATTCCTTTGACCCCAATGAATGTGAAATATTGCTGGGTTTTTAGTAATCCACAGTGGGATGCAGAAAAGCATTCCTGCTGGTATGCTAAACTGTTCAGTGATCAATAAAAACTGAGAACACAAGACTGGATAAATAAAACTGTCCATATAATTCATGTATTCCCTTCTCCCAGAGTACTGCATTTCTTCTCTGTACCTCTGAACTTCCATGGTCCCACTGCACTGCTGTAGCTGTTTTACATTTTTATTATCTGCTGTTTTGTTCTGCCTTCTCCCTTGTCATTGTTTTGTAGTGTATGAGGGACAGAGCAGGAGGGAAATAATGTTGTGGATGGCTACAACTCAGGGGGGAAAACCCAAACCCACTAAAAAACCCAAATATATTGGTGACCCATTGCGAGAACAATAAGATGGGAAGACCTTGAGCTGTCAACAGAGTGGTGTTCCCTACATCTACTTATTCTAGCTGTGTCAGTTCCAAAGCACTTTTGACACAAAATCCTAGGTCTGCTAAAACATCATACTATGCAAAATGACATTTGCCAACCAAAATAGTCATGTGCCTTCCCTTTTCCCTTGCTTTTCCACTGATACTCCTTTGCCAGTTGTGTTTTCTCATCTGTTTCCTAATGACTGAGTGAGTGTGCCCCCACTATATGGCAAGTCCACTCCATGAAACAATGTCCTTTAGTGGCACTTTCCTTATGACCTTCAAACAATAGAATCTGGTGAAAATGCGCTGAGTGTCAGACCAGTGTTATCTCCAAGACAGCTAATTTTCAGTGCCCATTTAACCAGGTGGCAATGACCACGCTTTAATGGAAGTGAAATTACCAAGTCCAGTGTAATAGCCCCTCCATGTTCAGCAGTTATCTCAACGCATTTAGTAAATCCCACTGCCTATAAATTAATGCAATTATCAGTGTAAGATGTGCTGTGATACTGATTGGCACCATTTTGACCCACTGGGAAGCAATGATAGCTGATCACTGCATTTAGTGTGCAGTAGCTTTGTGGGAAGAAATATGTTGAATAAAATCCTCTACGAGTAGTACAGATAAATTTGGCTTTGTTTCTATATGCCTAAGACAACCAGGGTGTGTTTTTTTCATTATCTACAGATAATGCCTGTCTCCAGAAGACAGGACCTCAGCCCTAGCTCAGCATAGCCCAAGCAGCAGCTGGCTGGGGAAAAATCCTAGCAGGAGGGTGTTCAATCAGCTGGAGTAAATAGATTGGCAGTCCTGGAGGCAGCAATGGGTTTTCCAAACTTTGCTACTGAAGGTTCTTAAAATTCCAAAAATATCCTAGAACAAATACATTACTTAAACTCTGTTCAAAGCAGTTACTTTGAAAACTCACTTACATATCTCTAAATAAGTATGTATCCTGGATTTAACATTTACTGACCTCTGAAATAAAGGTCACTAAAGAGCTTAAAATACAGTTAATATGCTGTTGAAGTAGTGTGTCAACTCCTGGTACAAGGTCTTCAAAGGTTGAACAGACATATTTAAAGTAATTTTAACAGATTCATGATTGCTAGGAATGTTCTGGGAGCCCTGTGCATGGTGAAAGCTAAAATGTTGCCCTTCTTAGATTTACAGAGTGAAAGGCGACTGAATTCAATCCTTCCTTATGTATGTATTTATTTTTATAATTATGGCATCACAGAAATAGATCTAGGGGGAAGAGAGCTGCTATTTTGAAAAGATTTATAACTCTGGTGAACTGGGAGCTAGGGTAGGGAAACAAGGAACTTTCCTTCAGAGGGATTTCAGTCTGTTAGGACACACTGAATAGATCACAAAAAAAAAAACCCATAACTTCAGAAGATAGAAAATATTTAAGTATTGTACATTAGACAGTACATTACATAGTTCCTTTATCCAATGTCCCATGAAATGAAAAAAACCCAAACATTGTTTGGGTTTTGCTTCTGAACCAATATCTTCACTGAGCATAAACAGTGAGCTACTTTTTAGAGACAGTCATGGCACACATAACTGCATATGCAGTGTGTACAGAAGTACGTAAACAATCCCTATGTCCTCCTCCACAGGCACGTTCTCTCCAGATTTTTTTGTTCTGCTGGATGTGCAACGTGATAGTTGTTGGATGAGAGCTAAGGAGCAAAAAGTTTTGAATTAGATAGTGACAGACCAGATAACAATTTGCTCCAGTGTCGAGCAGAAATATGTTTCTCTGTCACTTACTATAAGGAATGGGTGAAGGAAGATTTGTTCTTCCCTCTGTTTGAAAACCCAACTTTGGTGTACTGAAAAAGAGCATAAGTTTTTCCTGTATCTCCTGCAAATTCTAATTCAACATCTAAGTTACTTCCTGCATATGCCGAACTCTAAAAAGTAGAATGCATTTAAATTAGGTGCTTTCACTCAAAGTTTAGTCACCCATGGTTCCAGTGGGGAAAGTGGAGGGAAACAGCCCTCTAGAGGTGTCTATTTTTACCCTATTAAGATTAATTCCCTTCCGGAGATACCACTGTGGGAAACGTTAAGACTCTGTATTCTCATTCAAGTATTTCTGTTAAATAGCTAAAATGAGAGAGGATGAATTTTCCCCAAAACTCTCAAACAGGAATTCTCTGCAGGCAGAGGACTTACATGCACCTTCCCCAGCATCCAGTTACCATCTGCACCTTCAGGACTCATGAAGTGAACATCATGAGGAAGGGGTGGGCAATAGTGGTATTAAGATGCGTGCTGTTCTGGAATGCTTTTGAGTATTCCTTATTCTCTATGACTAGATCCTCAAAGGCTCCCAGTTTATATTTAAGTGTCTGAAATTCTACCAAATCCTAACTTAAGAGTGAGCGACCCTTGTATATTCTGGCCTATGGACAGTAAGTTCAAGGATATGAAAAGCTTCTGATCTGTTTATGAAAGGCCTTGTTTACAGGCATGTAAATAAATCAGATAAATTTTATGTAGTAAGGAGGATGAATTTTAGTTCTGTTCCCTGTATCAACAGTAAATACCTGCTGTTTGGTATTCTGTGTGCAGATGGTGAATCGCATAGAGTAAGACAGATACAAGGCAGATTAAATTAAGCTGAGGTTCATCTTGCACTGATGGAGCAGCACAAGATGGCAAGAGTGTGACTTAGGTCCATGAAAAGACTTAAAAGAAGTAGAGGAAAGATAATACTTGTAAATCATACCTCAAAAGCACAGTAAGTTTTTTCCTTCTGCATCAACCTGACTTGAAAGTCCAAATGACTTTTCATGAAAGTTAGGCTCCATGAGGAGTCTTGAAAAATGTAGTCTGTACTCTTAAAGCTTTGATAAAGTAATAGAAGCCTTACAGAAATGTACAAGTGCAAAATATTGTCCAACAGTTGCTTAATGTAGCACAGAAATAATTATTTGGAGTATCACCATGGCTTGACTATACAAAAGTGCTTGCCGAGTACTGTAGAAGAATGCTGGGGACTGATGCAGCTCTAACTCAAGCCCAAGAAAAACATTCCACTGTTTTCAGTGAAAACTGGACTGAAGCCTTGATTCTGAGATAACAGAATGGTCTTTCTCACCCATGGTAAAAATGCAGTCTGAGTTCTAGTCAACTTGACTTTATTTATTTATTTTTGTATTTTTTTTTTATTTTTTTTCACTTTGTAGATGCCCTTGCAGACCTTTATCTATTCTAGGAGTCCCATAAGACAAGAATATTCACACTAATTTCATGGAATGGTCTGACGAGGCTCTCTGAGAAGCACTTTATGCCTCTGGCTAAAACCTGAAATACAAATCTACAAGAGAATAGGGAATTAAGTTAAGAGAAATTAAGAAAAAGAAAAAGAAAAAGAAAAAGAAAAAGAAAAAGAAAAAGAAAAAGAAAAAGAAAAAGAAAAGGAAGAAGGAGAAAAAGAAAAGGAAAAAGAAAAAGAAAAAGAAAAAGAAAAAGAAAAAGAAGAAGAAAAAGAAGAAGAAAAAGAAGAAGAAAAAGAAAAAGAAGAAAAAAGAAAAAGAAAAAGAAAAAGAAGGAGAAAAAGAGAAAAAGAGAAAAAGGAAAAGATAAAAGAAAAAGAAAAAGAAAAAGAGAAAAAGAAAAAGAAAAAGAAAAAGAAAAAGAAAAAGAAAAAGAAAAAGAAAAAGAAAAAGAAAAAGAAAAAGAAAAAGAAAAAGAAAAAGAAAAAGAAAAAAGAAGAAGAAAAAAGAGAAAGAAAGAGAAAAAGGAAAAGGAAAAGATAAAAGAGAAAGAGAAAAAGAAAAAGGAAAAGAAAAAGAGAAAAAGAAAAGCATTATATAAGAGTCAAAAACATGGCAACAGCAACAAAACAACATTTACCTCTGAAGCCATGGTCTGTTACATTTTATTCTCTGTAGAGAGAAGGAAGAATTAGATTATACTTCAGTTGAAAAGTATGGAAATAGGGGATTGAAAAGAGATTGATGGCTTTTAATAATCACTTTTCTAGAAGGGGAACAGAAAGTTCATCCTGTATTACACTCAGGAAACTGCTTGCCTAAAGTCACCGTCATTTTAAGAGGAACCTCATTATGTGTTTGTTAATTGAGAAAGAAATCCCGTATATACAAAGCTTAAACAACAACAGAAGTATAATATAGTTGCTGTTTTTAATATCCGTCACAGCAACATCTGAGCCAGACTTTCAAAACATCCGTGGAACATTCTGGTGTTTCTCTTATTTACTCTTAATAGATATTATTAATACCTATCACAAGTTGTTTCAGTCTGGAATTTAGCTGCTCCTACATGCATTTTTTTCACTTTCCACTGTTACATATGCACTATATTAGGATTTAAAAAGTAGAGTAAAAGGAAAAGTAGTTGGATAAAAATGAATGGTGTTTATTTTTCTTTGATTAGATCAAACAGCAAACTGTGAATTTGGGTAGACAAAGAAGCCTGTTATTCCATTTTGAGTGAGATTAACTGCTAAGTAACACTAAAGCTTACACAATGGTCTAGAAAACTGCTATCAGACTAAAAGGATAATAAAATGTTTTGGACAGAAATCCAACAATGGTGAGTAATGAATATCTAGCGATCTATAATTCTGACAAAGGTTTTTTCTTTACGGCTATGTGTTAGAATTACATGCACATACACATGTTCAAAATACTGCCGTACTCAGCATGATTTATGTACTTGATAAAATGTCTCAGAGTAGCACAAAAATAGGATTACAACAGGTGCCTAACAAACAGACACACTACTTTTAAAAATCTGAAGTAGTCCAACTGGAGTGGAAGCCAATGAGAGCATATGATCAACATACTTATTGTGAAAGCAACCAGAATGCCTCAGCATTCTTCAGTCACAACCATCTAAACTAAGTCATGGTAGTGCCAGCTTCAGCTAATCCTGGTTATGGCTCTGTTCTCAGGTGAGAGTAAGAGTAATTCAGGCCAACTTTCTCATATCTCACAACTGCCATTGTTTGCCTTCGTTGTCCATGGTCAGATAAACCTGGGGCTTCCTAAAGCCACAACATAAGTTCATATAACTCTATGTTCAAATTAAAGTACAGGGAAGTCTGCAAATCCTGCCCCTGTTGCCCCAGGCTCCAAGGACACAAGAAAATAAGCCAGTGACATGAAGAAGAAAGTTGATACAAAGTCCAAGGGAAAGAGACGTAATTGCTTTGGTGGAGCTGAAGGACAAATATGACTCCTCCTGCCGGTACAGTGGCATCTTTGAAAGAGGTAGACTGCAATTCTGAATTAAAACTGGACATTCCTTCACAATAATTTTCACTGAGCAAAGCAAAATAACTTTGAATATTGGGATTCAGACACTAGATTTCAATGTGAATGTTCAAGAACCAGATGTTAATTAAGACTGAGGAATTTTAACTCCTCAGAGGGAAATAATTTAACAGAATATTTTTTTTAAAAAAATAATTTGGGTGGTGAGGAAAATCATCAGTATAATATCAAAGTACGGTCAATGGCAGAAAATAGGGGAACAGGATGATCACATGCCTGGTGAGAAAAACATTTTCCCAGAATCTAATTCTAGCATCAGAGTAACTGAGATGCAGCAAAATGGAATTTCTGCTCATGTAAAACTATCATTACCTAAAACTTTTAAGGGACATAGATATCTTGTCTGCCAGCTCTAAGGACAGCATACTGTTTGGTCAATTTGATATCCTGACTTTATGGATGGTGAAAACATTTGCTGATAAACAAGTTGGCTGACCGTGGAGGCACTTTGTAGTGAACACGAACAACTGCGTAGTTTGGGACTGTAGGGGAGAGTCGGACAGGAAGAAAAAATACTAGAACAGACAAGTAGATCCAGAAGTGACACAGAAAAAAAACAGTAATCAAAGGGTTTATGGGAGCAGAGAAAAAGTCTGGGGATGGTGATAGGTAGGTGAAGTACAGGAGACAGAAGGAGAAGTGGCTGTCATGGAAGTACTTTAACCATGGTGTAGTGATTTTACCTTGAAAATAGATTGAGGGTGTTGTGGGAGAAGATTAGGAAACAAGAAGGAAATCAGAAGGAGAGGAATTGAACAAAAAGGGGTAGAGATCTAGAGGTACAACGAGATTGGCAATACACGAAACACTGTTCATACACTCAGAAAGCAAACTGTTGGTTTGGATTTCAGTTGATGTGGTGCTTTGGCTGTGAAAAAAGGTATCAAAATGGAGACCCGTTTAATGATGTAGATGTCTGTGGGAACTGTGATAGCATACTTTTGTCGATTAGCATTTTAATGAGTCATAATAAAATATAATATGCAGATGTAATCTGTGCACAAATGCTTGAGGAAATGAAAGACGAAAAAAACATTGCACAATTTCAGCATGGGGAAGTTATTGCCCAATTCAGATGTAAAACCCATGCAAATAGAGGTGCCTTGGTCCTACTAGGTTAATGTTCAATTTGTTCTATAACCATTTCAAGTATCAAAAAATGCAGGCAATAATATTTCTGATTTGGATATTTAACCTTTATTCCAGTAATTTCTCTGCTGGATGAAATGAAGCCTACAGCTAAAGACCCCTAGTTGAGAATAAAGATCTTCACCTGATTCTGTGATTAGGCAAAGGTCTCCAAATAAATCTGGCAATATTTTCCCTTAAATCAATATTTCCAGAACAAAAAGGTATGTTCCATATACCTTCAAGTCCTAATTTATTGAATATGACCATTCTCAACTCCTGACTTGAGAACAACAGATAGTAAAGCTGAGAATAATTTTTTGCCATTTTTTTTCAGTAAGGAAATGCAAATTTATTGATACCTCAGTGGTGTCTGGATTCTGACCACAGCACAGTTAAAGTTATGTGCTCCTAAGAAGAACAAAAATATCCTGATTAAAATAAGGGAACTTTTAAAATAATATTTTTTTCCCCATCACAGTATCTGATTTGCATGCTTCATGAGAGTAGAAATTGATTTTTAAATCAGTTTACATATAGTTGGAGAAGGTTTTTTTCCTTGCACAATGATATTTAATGTTCCAAACAACAGTATGAGGAGAAGAGAATACAAAGAACTAAATCAGGAAACAGATAGTTTGGTAAAAAGGGAATTTAAGACAAGGAACCATTAAGCACACTCCCCTTACTTCAGAAGTGAGTCCTTTTCAAGGACAAGAGGAAAACAAAATGTACAATTCAGCTCTGTGGCAGTAGGTGTAACATTTTAATAGCTGGCACGCTGCCTGTATCTGATGCAGTCGTTCAAATAGGCAGATGTTGGATTGGATAAACGGGAGGGCATGTAAGGACACAGAGTCTAGCTCCTCACTGCATTTATTATCACAATATCTCGGTGACTGCAGAACGTGAGAAGAAAGTTCTCTGGGTGGTAAGAGAGACTCTATACTGACAACCCAAGGTGGAGACTTCCGCCGTGATTAATGGAACTAAAGTCAGAACTGTACTGTTCTATATCCAACTCAAGTACAGCTTCTAACATTAACTGGTGGAAAAGCCTCTCTCCCCCATATATCAACTCAAATTTAACCACATGATTTATATTCTCACATGGGTAATCTTATGCTACCTCATTCTTTATTAGCAGGTATTTAAAATCCTTCATGCTTTCACTTTTATACAAAAGTGAAATCCTTCTCTTTTTTTCAGACTGAGATGGATGGCTTGAGTGATTAGAGACCCCAGGTCTGTATTTCCATGTTCGATGTCGCTCTGTAGCACCCAGATGGTAAAGCCTGGCAATCAGCAGACAGGTGACAAGAAAACTCACCATTTCAGAGAGGAAAGATGTCAGATTTTCCTTTCTGTTTATAACATTTTAGGGATGACATTAATTTCTGTCTCAATCAGTCTCAATTACTGAGGATATGATTTTTCTTTAAAAAATGGAAGATTCTCTATTTCTGCATGTGATTCTTGGTACAAAGTTGAGTACATTTGAAAAGAAAAGCTATTTTTTAACCAGTGCGTGTTGTTTTAGTCTTTGATGGTAGCACACTACACATATACGCACGATGTCATTGTTACTATAAAACGTCTTGAGAGAAAAGCTCTAACCATATCACCCAGTTTCTAAGGGGAGATGCTCAGACTTGCAGAGCTGCAGAGCGCCTGGGTGAATTACAGTCACAGAGGGTGCGATGCCAGTTGATCAGGTACAAAAAACTAGCTTCTTAGAAAGTATATCCTCAAATATCTGTTGCTGCCATGAACGTCACAGGTGTCCATGAGTCAGCACTGCAGTCCGTCCTATTTTAACGCAGAGACTGAACCAAAAACCTTCCACAAGAAAATAATGCAGCATGCAACCGCAGCTGTAACGGGCACAGGGATCCACCCGCTGGCTCGCAAAATTATTTAAAAAGGAAAGAAAGTGTTTATTTGCCTCTGCAGCCCCGGTTTTGAGCTGTATTTTTTTTTTTCTTTTTTTTTTCAGTGAGTAATGACTGCTCTCTGCTACTTGATAGCCAAGGCTGGCAGTACTATGGCAACCGGGCTGCTGGAAGGGTGGAGGGGAAAAGTCGCTTAGCAACTGGAAGCTTTAGAGAGGCAAGGCTGGTTTAAAGCATAGCAGTTAAAAAAAATAAAAAATCAACAAAATAGGCCACAAAAATCCCCCTCCCAACGAACCTACAGTAGCTACCATCAAAATGATGAGATGATTAAAATATAGATCATAAGAGTTGAGAATTTAGAAGAAAAAAAAGAAAAAAAAAGACATTGCAAAGCCAATTAAAAAAAAAAAAGGAGATAACAGCTTAGGGAAAAACAAGTAGAGACATTTTACACTGATTATCCTAGATGCAAGCTTCATCAATGCAAACAGTAGCCCTAAACCAGTCAGACTATTCCCTGGGAGATTCCAGTACTGTTCCACCAAGCAAAACTCCATAGGCAGCATTTCCCTGGGTCTCGAGCTTTGGTGGGGAGTCCGGAGGGGCTCAGTGGATGCAGCCCTGAGTCCCCACACAGCTCTTTGTCAGGGCTTCCCTGGGCTGCTGGCGCCCAGAGCTGGCAGTGGGGCCACTACTCTTTGGAGAGGTAGAAGGAGCAGTGCCTCTGTAGTCTTGCTCCTGCTTGTTATTATTTATAGCTTCCTCCAGCATGATAAGGACTTTACAGGCAAGGAAAAAAATAATGTGAAAAGTTATCCAATGCACCAATTCAGATTCTTACTAATAATTTTCCAGAGATGTTTTTCCAGTGCTCCAGGCACCCTAACACTTCATTAATAATGCAGTAAAATCCCAACAACATTACATTAATCACTCCAGTGGGAAACCAGCCAGTCAGGCACCTCTTTTTCAGTTCTCCATCCTTAGCCTTCTCTAAGATGTGTCTCAAACAGACGTCTTTGACTGCACGCTTGGAAAGTTGCCCAATTTGAGCTATTTTGGACTTACAAAGGGACAATTTCATCCAAAGACACAGAACCCCCAGAGAGCTGCTGCCCTCCCCTTCTCCAGTGCAATGGGGGTTGGGTGTTTCTGCTGACCATCGCCCAGGCAGGAAAACATGAAAGGAGAGACTACGTTGGTCTAACCTTCCCTTTTAAAGTCTACCTAGAGACCAACAGGGAGCTAACTCACATCTGTAGGTACAAGGAGCTGCAGACTCCTTGCAGAGTGTGGGATCCAGCAACTGAGATACTACATTCTGCGTACGCCACTGGGTTTGGTGCTTGTTTGTGGTTTGGGGTTTTTTTTTGTTTGTGTTGGTTTTTTTAATGCAGAGAAATCAGTTTAATATGGGAAAAGCCTGATCAAGCAAAAATGAAAATAGATGCTGGGAATGTGTCAGTCTGGTCAAATAGCTGCGTGGTCAAGTTGCAGGCAGGTTGGCAGGCAGATCTGGATGGCATATTTTTTTTTCCAGCCAAGCAACCCAACAGGCAGTCAGAACGAAGGCACCGCCTGAGCTCCCTGCTGCTCCTGCGCCCTGGCCAGCCCTGGCATTTGGTCTTGTCCTGGCTGCCTGCCTGTTCCCTCGGATCCCGCAGCTGCCAGCTGCTGATGGGCAGCCAGCTCTCCGGCTGCAGCCTCGCCACCTCTCAGGCTCCAGGGCTCCTGGCTGAACCAGAGTTTTTAGGGCTTATAATGCTATGGGATTTTGCATTCACGTTTACCAGCAGCATTGTCTCGCCAGTAGATAATGCTGACTAAATTGATACTTTACAAAGGCACAAAGGAGTCAGCTTGTGACTGATACACAATACTGGTTAACAAGACACATACAATGGTGGTATTAGTAGGAGGAAAGAAAAGCTCAACTTTCTGTCAGTCATAGGTTCGTTAGAAAGTAAAGAGTTGTTAGCAGGCAGAAAAGCTCTTTACATGCATGAAAATGGTACCAGTTCTGAAAAAAAACAAGAAAGGAAAAATTAATCTTGCTTTAATGCTGATGGAACTAACTCTAACTGTCTTCCTTCAAGTAACCTTTTAAATAGGATTCTGAAATATGTACATTAAAAGAACAAGATTGATGAAAATCCCATTCTATTTTCTTAAAAATGCCCTCAAAGCATCTTAGATACGCTTTGGCCAGAGACTGATACCGCCAACCTGACGCTTCTTGAAGAATGTCATGCATTATTGTAACACTAAAATCCAGTGAAAGCGTCTAGAATTATAAGAACTAAATAATGTGAAAGGTACATTATCTTTTCCTTTTATATTTTCTAATGTTTTTCTAGAGTTCAGGAAGGTCTTACAGTCAGGGGATGTGAGAATATGTTAGATAAAGTGCTTTAAATCCTCCGGTCACACACAGAGAAAAGAGGATAATTGTTGCAGACAGTCTGCTAATTTTTCTTCCATTAATGTTCAGCCATTCTTGGATTTAAAAGTCTGAGAGACATAGCAGCTAGCCCTAATAGCCAGGTGTTTATTTCATTCTATTTTTCTTTCTAGCAGCTTTGTGCTTATTGGATGAACAGTCAGAGCAGCCTGGGAGTTCTTCTCCTTTATTGTTGCATTTTTGCTGTATTGCTATTTTTTGCTGACAAGTTGTACAAACCTTATTGCAGTTCTGTTTGTCTTGGAGCAAAAATGACAAAATGTATCCCACCTCACTCACATAATATTACAACTCGAATAACAGTAGATTTTAACATGGCCCATGGAATAAGATACCACACTTAAGTCTAGGATGTAAGAATTCCGATACAACAGTGAATAAGTACTCACTCACCTCTTTACACTCTCACTCTCCTCTCTACTTGAAAAAAGTCCCAAAAATAGAAAAATTCAGGTATTAAAAACATCAATTTAAGACATATGAATATTATGAAATGCATGGGCATTATCATTTACTGGGTAGCTGGCTGTCAGTGACAGCAACAAGCTACCAGATTAAGCTATATAAGCTATAAGGGTTAGTTTTGCTTGCTTTGGATACCATATACTGCAGCAAATTACGTTTATTTTGGTAAGGACAGGCAGAAGAATTAATATTTTGTTAAATGGTAACTTTTGGGAAAAGATAGTGGTAGGATCTAATTTTCACATACTTCTTACCATTTGTTTCTTTTAAAAATATTCTACATTTTATATGCCCTTAGAGGACAAATAAAAACATAAATATGGAAATATGAATGTAATCCATGCAACCAAAGATTATTGTGACAGATGCAAAAGCAAGCTGAGCTTGCTCAGGCCACCTGTTTTCTTTGCTAAATTTTGAGTGTTTCAACTTGAAAGCTTAAAAGTCTTCACCAGAGATTTCTTGCACCCAAAAATCCTGATCGTTTTCTGCTTCTCGATACAGGGACACTGTATTATTATGATTACCACCCCTGGGAAAGCATATGAAGATAAATGTGTTGCCTGAGTACCATCTAGTGGAGGGAATGCTGGGGAAGAGATATAAATGTACATGCTCTACCACCTCTCCTGGGGCTTTCCTAGTCTCCCTCCCTTAACTGCTCCTCCATTGCCCACCGTGCTGCTGCAGGCACATCCACTGCCTAGCACTTGCTCCAAAAGAAATTGCAGAATTTGCAGAAAGAAAAAGAAATCATCTGAAGTGGGACAGGCAATGCTGGATCTTTGGAGAAAGAAGATGCAAGCCCAATAAGTCTTCATCTTCAAGTTGCGCAGGGACTTTTTCAAGGCTTTCACTCCTGAGTTCCACAGAAGACTACCTAGGACTCAAATGCCTTTTAATAATACAGACCATCAAGATTAAGAACATTTGGAAACTTTACTCTGTTTTCTGAAGAGATTTATAGGCAAACCACACATCAGTGATGCCACCTGTTTCTTATTTGACAGCAACCATCTGGACAGCAAATACTCTGAAGCCCAGAAAGTCATTGCAGTCTGCAATGCAAGATAGAGAGCTGTAATTTAAATGCCCAAATGTCAACCGCAGTATGAAGAATTATATGTGGCCCAAGGGAGGGATGCATAAAATGGAAAGCATGCCTATAGCAATAAGACTTGCATTAGAGGAAACAGTGATTAAATATGTAATGCATGGGCTTGAATGGCCACCTACTCACTGTTTTTCTGTTTGCATCCGCCACTAGACAACAAAGAAAGTCGTTCCAGAGTTGAAACCAACTTAGAATTCAAGCAAGCAAAGCAAAAGTAGCAAAAAGCAGAGCAAATGCACCTTATGACCTCATTCTTTCACACCCCTCGGACAGCAGTGAAGTAAAGAGCCTGTGCACACAGCTCAAAACCAGCTGACTTGTAGCCACTGGCCACTAACCTGACTCTCTTTTCCCCCTAATCATCCTCCTCATTGTCCCATGAGTCTCGTGTTTACCTTCTCCTCATTTCCTTCTACCCATCTCTCAGTTTATTGAGTTCCTAAAGATTAAAATAAAATGAAGAAGTAAAACTAGAAAGAGCAGCTGAAGGGTTAAGGCACTGCAGGGCAGTGCTCTGCACAAATAAGAATAAAATTCATAGACCATAGGGCAGTAAGGCAAGAATAGAGAAAATGCTGGGAATAAAAGTGTATAGTTTACTTTTGGAAGGTAGAATACAGAGCCAGGCAGCATAAAAACAATGCCTTTTAGTGCTGCTTCACCAGCTGGCAATGCTCCCAACTTCAGACTGAGTGCTAATTTTTAAACTATGCAAAATGTCTCCTGGGTGCACAGAGCATATCTGTAAATGAGACCCAGGGGAGGGTGAGCAGGCTTCGCTGGTGGGCACTAAGCGCAAGAGAAGTGCCTCGAGGTAGCAGAGAGGCAAACAAATCAGCAACCCTTTATTTGCATTCTCCTTATAATAGTAGCGGCAACATGGCAACGGTCAAGAGAAGAATTACCAGTGAGAAAAAGAGGAGAGAATCACTGTCAGACAGCAAGGTAGCAGTGCTCGCTATAGTCTTAGGCCACAGCTGTAGCATACATTAGTTATTATTTGTATGAGAGATCCAAGATATTTTGGAATCACACTTGAGTATCCGATGCTTTCATCAGGAGATGGAATAGGTGGTCTTTCCCATGTAATTCTCCCAAACACAGGTATATTAAGTATGACAGTGTAATCTCCCTGGGCGTTGCCTGTGCTTCATCTCACTGAGACAGGCAGCCCTACCTGACACCTGCAGGCCCCCAGAAGACTTTAACTAGGCCTCCACTGCCTTGAGCACCAAGGGAGAGTGTGTCTTCAGCACCCTGCTCCATGCTGGAAGACTTGGAGGGACAAGCCCAAGGCAACATTACTTGTAGTCTCAGTAGTGTATGGAGATGCTAAAAACCTAGCATGGTTATCTAGACCAAAATTCTTGCCACACATACATCTCACACCTAAACTATATGACTTTTACATGAGAACATTCAGCTAGACTCATGCCTTTGCAAACCATGCCCCAAGACCTGCATAGAGAAAAGGCCTAGAGTGGATGGCATGGTAATTCCTGAAACCATGGACCTGGAGGAGATAATGGTCATGGGTATCAATACTACTATCTGTGCAGCCATTTAATATCTCTAAAGCTTAGTCAGCAAGAGGAGGAGGTTGTTCAAGTAAGCACAGGCAAAGGGAAGAGAGGTAAATAGCAGGAAGAGCCCATGTGTCTGCCATGTGATGAGCCCCACGGCACTCCCCCGCTGTGCCTGTAGGCTGCACTGCCAAGTGAATGGAGAGCCTTATGCTGTTTCCTGTGTCTTGCTGGGAAAAGGAGAGGACATTTGAGATCAATAATAGAGTTTTGGCTATGTTTGCTGAGCAACTGTTGTCATGTGCCATGCTGTTTATTGGCAAGGTCTGAGAATGCTACCAAAAGCACTCTGCTCACTGAGAATTGGCTTTAATGGTCTGGAATTGGCCACAGAATGTCCTGTATGAGAAGTTTTCTTCCATGTCCTAACACAAGTCTCTGCATTTGGTAGAAGGAAAACAAAGTGTTCCCAGAGGAGCATGAAAACCCAGGGATCTCTGCCCAGGGTTGCTAAAAAAGGTTTCTGTCCAGTTTTGGCATTTTCCCTGCCTCTGTTCCTCCATCCTGAGAAGGGCACAGTGCCTCTTTTGTCACAGACTGCATCCAACAGACTCCTCAGTCAAGTTTCTTTAGGATCTTGTCCTGCAAATGCCATCCTCTCACTAGAAAATTACCTGGAGCTCTCTTTGTGCTTCAGAGTGAAAGATTGTGTGTTGTACAATGTCTTCTTCTTGTCTAACAGATATTATGGTATATTTAGCATAGCCCACGTTTGGCACTTTCAGGTCGTCATTATCCATCATTCGAAACACTGAGCTTCTGGGGTGAAAAAATGCAGAATGCAGTGGTTGAAATGCGGGCAAAGTTTAGGAGCTTCTTAAGCTCCTTGGACGCTGAAATAGAGTCAACCTCTCAGGCTGAACTGTGAAGAGTCATACAGCACAGTAATACTGCATTATATCACCAGTTCTGGTCAACGGAGGATGGTTTTGTCTGCTGAGCTCCTGTCTCTCACCAATGTCTGGGCACACTTCTGCAAACTAGTTCTCTCCAGGCCACCATGGACAAGATTGCACCAAATGCAACTCCTTTCATCCCACACAATCTTCCAATGCTATTCCAGCAGGTTTTTCACACTCAGATATACCATACATATATGCAGCTTCACGTCACAAAGCCACCACTCTGGCAAGGTGCAACATAGGTTATTTATTACTTCAGATGTCTTGAACTAGGAAAAAAAAAAACCACTCAAAAAGACTGCGTAGGCACCACGTGGGATGAGACAAGTCACAGGGACAAGCACTATGTAGCAGGGATCGGTCTGTGCTTACCACTTGGCCTCAGCACTGAGGATTAGCTCCTGGCTCTCCTCTATTTAGTAGTGTAGCCACAGGGTCTAAGTAACCTTCTCCAGCCCTATCACAGCTAGAGTTGTAATAACATAATCCTATTATTCTTAATATAGCACAAGCTTAGGAAATCATTGTCAAATTCAGCCATCTTCCATAGGTTCACTTTCAGACTCTTTGAAGGATAAGATGTAGTATTTCTGAAAAATAATTTCGTGTTGGTTTAGATCTGTATCCTGCATCAGCAACTACATTCTAGGTCAGGGAGTTCGTATATAGAGGTGTGCTTCTTATTTCTTCCATTTTCTTCTATATTTGAGGAGATTGCAGGCTGCTCTTTTTTTTTCTATCAAGAGAAAGTATGATATGGCATGCATATGGCCATGATATAAATGTTGTATCTGGAATTGCCAGAAAGATCAAATTTATTAGGCATCTGAAGAGCTCTTCAACTGAAACAATAAATCAGACATCATGGGCCCAGTGGTGCTCTCTTTATACTGTAGCAGTCAGAGTGAAATTTAATCATAAAAATAGAGCCAGAAGGGTTTGGCCAAACACTTGTTTACCTTAATGGAGAATTAATAAAATAATAAATAATGATGCCTTGGGAAGATTTAAGATTGATAGCATGAAATGCCCATAATCAATGGCAAAAATCTACTTGGTTAAACGGATGCCATCTGAGTATCCTAGCATTTAGTAACATAAACAGCTTTGAATATATTTCAACTTAGAAGCAAAACTAGAACTAGTAAAGCTTCCAGAAATCATAAAAGAGAATTAAAGAATATGAATTCACAGCTTCAGTCCTCATATTTCACATTTGTAACCTAGATTTTGTTCTATGACTTTACGACAGAAACAAGAAGAAGGACTGCAGTTACAGCAGCCAGAAAGTGTCTTTGTCATTGACAAGGACTGAGGAAAGAAACAGGAGAAAACGGCTACAGGAGGCTCAATGCCAGACTATAACCCAATAAACAGCCGTGATGTGGATCCAGCCTGCTATAGGCTTGCCTAAGGCTGAGTCGTAGAATCATAGCAACATAGAATCAAAGAATGGTTTGGGTTGGAAGGGACCTTAAAAATCATCTAGTTCCACCCACCCCACCACCACCATGAGGAGGGATTACAACTGGACTTTGATTTGTAACATAAAACTGCTGGACTTTGCATTGTAATGTAGAAACTGTTTCTTTCCTCATAGTTGTTTGCATTTGAAATGTGAGCTTCTAGTGACTTGATCCACCCATGAACCAAATCCAGGTTGGTTTGATCTATGTTATGGTAAAACTAGTCTAACCTACATGCCCACTTAAATGTCTGTGCCTACCTTAGGTGAGGTAGTTTAAATTAACTATCCTTAACTCTTTTTAAAGTCCTTTTGCTAAATGGAAATACAGAACAATTCCATTTTGGGGCAGATTTGTTTGGGAAAAAAATAATGAACCAGTAGTATGAAGTATCATTTTCTGAAGAAAATCATATTGGAAGATGGTACTATTTACAGCCTCAGCTAATGCAGAACATGAATTCCAAACACTATTGAAGTGCAGTTGGTTTTCAGAGGAAAGCTGGTAACTGTTTATACAAATCGACCGACAACAAGTAATGGTTTTGTACTTGGCAGAGAGCCAAAGAAATACCACCAGTGTTTGAAACTGCAGGAGTACTGTGCCTATTGCCTATATCAACTGAATTTGATCCAGAACACTGGAGTTGATATAGCTACTCTATGGGGGAGGGGAGAAGGGCTTTGAAATAAAAAGAAGTCAGGAGTCTGAATTTCACTGCTCTCTAGCTGACTGCTTTCCACGAGCATCATGCCTTTCCTCAAATGCACACGAGGGACCCAAATACTGGCAGTGCCTGTAACCTGCCTTCTTCTCGGTGCTTTCCAAATCACTATGCACTTCTTTGCTTTGGGCTGGTAGGGGTTTTGTGGTTAGGCACTAGAGTGCTCTGTATTCCACTGAATAACTAACATAAAATGCTTTAACATTCATTGAAGTTGAACTGGGACCCAGGCTGCTATTATACCATATAATTGCCAAAGAAGCAACTGCCTTCAGTTTTCAAGGACTAAGAGCAAGTTGTAGCATCATGGGTGACATCAAAAGAGCCTGCAATGAAAGTCTGATTTATTGCAACTCAGTGTTGATGGCAAAAATAATCTTCCTGGTTTGCATTGAGCTAGGCTTGGAAGTTCTAAACAAGGTGGACAATCTGTCCTAAAGCCTGCAAGTATTATATATTTTAGGAAGTAAATTATAAAAAGGGTTTTACATGGTATTTTGTGAAAATATTGACTGCTCTAAAACTCTTTGAAAACCCATTGTTGTGTACCCATGCTGAATAAATGACATAGTAACTTATGCACTGAAGATGTAAATATAAGTATTGACACATTAGCTGTGCTATACTACACATATGATAGCAAAATATTAATCTTAGGAAAAACACTCCTTCAAAACTGTAAGCCTTGGGTTTTCATACTTTTTTGGGGTTTTTTCCAATGAATTTGCTAAAATGTCAGTTGGACTCTGCAAAGGGAGAGGGACAGACATCATAATTTCTCTTCTACCAGCTAAAGGATTTTATGGGCACATTGAAAATATGAGATGCTTTGTGAAGAGCTGGCACTTAAGTCTGTTTTAGGAGAATAGAGGAAGTGTGGCTGTTCCTTTTCACGGTGTCTGGATAACTTTCATCAAAGAGGGACTCCATAAACAACCGCCATGCACAGGATTTAGTACATAGAATGCTATTTAAGCAGTTAATTTAAGTGTGAGATAGTACCCTATACATTCAAAGGGGGTTTTTTCTTCCTTAAGCTCTGATTTCCAAAAAGGATCTTTGTCAAAATGTAGTTTATAATGTCTCATACATCATATTTTAATATAATAGTTGAGATGGGTTGTTAGTCTGAAAATTAAGGGGCTCCACCACCATCATCATAAATGCAGCATTACCTTTGAGGTTTGGCAGGCTTTTAAGGTCACCTCTCTTTAAACTGGAAAACGCTTGCTCACATTGAAGTCTTCCTGCCAGGAGGACTCAATTCATTAACTTGCGCTTATATGGATGGCTATTTTACTGTTTCTTTAACTGAACTTCTATGCTGGCTGCCTGCTGTGTCCTGAGTGCTGCGAGCATTTCAGAAAGTAGGTGCATGCTGTGAAGGCAGACCTCTCTGTAAATAATGTTCCAATTAATAAGACGATTATACAGCATTGCAGCACTTTATTGGTGTTCTCTATTACTGCAGCATTGGTCAGAGCACAGTATGTAACAGATCATCAACATTTTTCTACAAGATCTTCTGTCCAGAATCTTAGACTTCAAAATTCATACCATTCTGAAAATTCAATAGTGAAGAAGCAGAAAGACGTGCATTTTATGGTGTTTTTCTATAAAATTGTTTATAGATTATATGAGTAAAATTAAAACAAGAAGAGAGAATTTGGTTTGGATTCTTTTTACATGAAATGCTTTCTACTTTATGGGTTGTAAGAGTAAAAATGGAATGGAAACGTATCTTCGGTTACATTTTAAAATGTTTACTATAACTCTTCAAAGGCATTTTAAACTGAAATTGTATAGGTCATTAATCTGTGCATGAATGGGTCCTTGAATGACTGTAGATTGAAATTGCTACAGTCCAGACACAACCTGTAAAGACAGAATTTACCTGTCCAACACAAAATATCCTGCACTCCCCTGCTGAGCTGCTGAGTTACCCCAGGAGGTGCCTGACCTCTACTGCTGCTTTGCTTTTTAAGTTCACCAGATGCCAAGGTTTGTGCTTCTGGACAAAGAAGGGTTTTCTGTCTGACCTACTTGGTACCTATGCCTTATCTCAGTATAGAAGAGATGCAACAAGAAATGCTTCTGTTTCCCTCCAGGCCCCAACACTGTAAGGGAGCTTCAGACTATCCCTTCCTACGTAATGATGCCCTAAATGGCTATCAAAATTCCACTACAGCTTTCTTTTGGTTTTGTTTTTTTTTTTTTTCTCTCATATGACAGCTTTCTTATCAAAAATTCAGAGAACTAATGGAAGAAGGAGTATGTCCAGGGTGAGGCCTGGAAATAAATGAAAAAAAAGAAGGCAGAAAGAGCAGACCTTACAGTCCAGTGGCAAGAACATGTGCTTGGAAGGTGACAGTCCTCTGTTACTGCATAAAATACAGATACAGTCTTCCATCATGTTCTCCTGCGAGTACATTTCTATATACACATTTAGAAATGTGTATATATAAATACATACAAATTTTTAATCAGTTAAAATGTTATGAGACATCGATAAAGTGTATTTCAGGTGTAATCAACATTAAAATTACTACTGTATGTAATATCAGCATCAGTTTTCCATGCTTCTGTTGCAGTTCATACAGCTGCTATGACCACTTAAATTCTATAAGATGTAGAATGTCTCTTCTGCACACTTGTGCAAATTCTAGTGCATTGGAGGTCTAATACTCAGTTGGGATCCTTCAGCTCTGTGATATTTAATAAATATCAATTTTGCTTGCTTATGTACATGTGTGGTTGTTCATTTTTCAGATTATCAGTTTGGAAATCTTGCTCCTTTCTGTCATTATCAGCTTTCACAGCCTTATTGCATAATATTTATCATAACTTAGATTTTACAGTATATAAAATACAGAATACAAACTTCAGAAACTTTTATAATCTACGTGATGTAATATCCACTGGAGAAATTCCTGTCCTCAGCACCATTTACCTGATAGGATGTATCTGTTCTTTAAGCTGACTGTCAGCCAAATCACGTGAATTTGCGCTATTGTTGTCGAAACATAGGGAGAAAAATAGCTCTTCGTGTGCCTGAATTGACTTTTCAGGAGTGCTCCGAGGCCAGCTACTAAAACCGAGCTGTGATCTTCCTTCTGGATTCACTTGGTCTCCCTTCAGGTACCTGGGTGGGTGTCCACACCTGAGCTGGGTATCTCATCTGGCATTATACCCCAAACTGGCCTTGTTGGTTAGTAAAGGCAGTAGTATTTTAAGATTAAATGGAATTGCTTACTATAGGATGAGGTGACTGCAGCTGACTGACTGCATTGTTCAGCTTTCCATCCCCTGTGAAGGCACTGAGAATTATTTGTTCAGCTGTACTGAGGTGAACCTGCTCCTGTCAGCATTCCTGCTGACCACAGAGCGTGGGCACACTAGAATGCCACCTTGTCATTTGTGTGTATTTATGAATTATTTTTTTTTTATAGTGGATCAGTGTGGTGAAATCTTGAGGAGAAAGGGAGAGCTCTACATTACTGCTGATACAAGAAGCCAGGGAAGTGGAGGAACTAGCAAGCCAGTCTTTTCCTGTGTTGCAGAGAAGCTTTTTTCTACCAGCTGTACTGAAAGTCGCTGAAGGTCAACGTGTTTCAATACCTGGGTGCCGAGCTCAGGGTATCTATGCTACAACACATTCAGGCTGCATTATGCTTACCTGCAACTTCATAGCGATAGTTTAGCCTTAATAGGGGATTTATATAATTTATGTGTTTTAGAGATGCTAGTTCGTGATCCCAGCACAGCATGGATAAGATTATAAGCAAAAGTAGAAGCCATTTTCATTGTCTGGGCAGAACAGGAGTGCTAAGCACAACACAGGTCATCTGCTTTGAGTGTCCCTTTTATCCCCCAGCTCTGGCAGGGCTGTCGTCAGTGCAGCGCAAAGACCTCAGGTAGCACTTAATGTCTTTGCTCACTTTAATCAGGCTGACTCAAGTGCAAAATAATGTCACATTTGAGAAGACCTGTAGGGGACCTACAAGAAATCTGGGGAGGGACTTTTTACATGGGCAGGTTGGAAGGGGGAAGATTTAGATTAGACATAAGAAGAAATTCTTCATGATGAGGGTTGTGACACATTGGAACAGACAGCCCATGGAAGGTGAGGATGCTCCCTCCTTAGAAGTGCTCAAAGCCAGGTTTGATGGGGCTCTGAACAGCCTGGTCTAGTGGGAAGCGTCCCTGCCCATGGCAGGGGGGTTGGAACTGGATGATCTCTATGGTCCCTTCCAACCCAACCCATTCTATGATTCTATGATTCTGAACTGGACTAGTTGAAACATTACTTTGTGAGGCTACACATGAAGATCTGTAACCAGATCATGGGAACAGCTAATTTGAGACTAAGAGAAAATGTGGGCCATTTACAGGTTGTTGGCAATGAGTTTAATCTACCCATGCCTGCAAATTATAAATAAAGGTTTTCATTACACTTTCTGGGAGTGCAAGATGTTCCTGAGGTTGGGTGCCCAACATAATGCAAAAGAGGTGCACTGGTTTCAGTAGGGCCTGAACAAGAGGAAAGGTGATTGTGAGGAGGAGAAACAGAGGAAGCCTGATACAGAAGGAGATACAAATAGACCTCAACAATGTGATCTTTCTCCACTGGAAACATTTCTTCTTCTAATATATCACCTCTTCTCATTGCTCTTCGTGTAAAATAGCTAGAGCAGGTAGGAAATGAAAGTCTGTAGAGGAAGCCAGGTTTCCCATTCCTGGGGGGTGTGGGAAGGTGTGGAGTCACCTGGGTTGGGAGAATTTTCACATGTGTATGGCCATTGGGAAGAGGAGGAGGAGGAGGAGGCATGCCTAGGAGCTAGGTTGTCCTGCAGATCATCAGAAAAGATTAATTTCCTTGCTGTAGAATTTAGGTGAAAAAAATGTTGTAACAGCTAAAGAACGTTGGGGAAGGATGGATGAGTGAGGCAGCTTCCATCACTCAGCTCCTGACCACCAGGAACCTGCAGGAAGCAATGACGTCTCTGTCCTTGCCACAAGAAAAACCCTGCTGTCTTGCAGAGAGGGTGCTAATGTCTAGTGACTAATGAGGTTTATCGCTGGCAGCAGGGCTTAAACACTATTTTGGGTGCCAACCATCACATCACACAGTAATTTTACAGAGGGGTGTCACGCACGGATACCAATGCCTGTTATGGAGGTTGATGTGGCTGGCAGAGATGAGCAGAGTGGCTATTTTTGTGCTGTTCTTATTACACAGCTGAACAGCTGGCTCTCCACTCTGACAGCCACTAAGGAAAGTCCAGCATGGCTTAAGAGCAAGAGAGCATTGGACAAGAGAAATACTGTATGAGATACTGTGATGCCCCCATCATGTTTTCAAGATCCTTCTTTTGGTAGTGTATGAAAGAAGGAATAGGAGCAGAATAAATAGTAAGAGAATTGAGACTTGATATATCTACATGTATGTATTTTAAATAATTTATTGTTAGGCTTTTTTCAGGCACCTTGATTTGGGTTTGTGTTTGATACAACTTTTTCATTTCAGTGTTATAGTATTATTCTGGAAGGACTTACTATGACATCTATAAATCCATACAAGCTTGTTAAAGGAAATCCCAGTTTTCTGATGAGCTTTGTGGGGAGAGATGGTTATATTAGGTCACTTGTGTGATTACTCTCCAGTGCTTTCCTTTGCTCAGCCTTTACTGTAAGCCAAAGACCTTTGCCAAGAAAGCAGGCCAAAATGAGGGTGAAGACTGATTACAGGGAAGTTATTTATAACAACCATAAAATTAAGTCTTATCAAGTGACAGCATTATCCCGTGGTAATAGACAAATTCTTCTTTGTTTGGAAAAACTAATTTGTATATAAAAAATTCAGGCTGACAACTGAAGCATGACGGTTAATATGCACATGATGACGACTTGTTTCCCAAGGTTTAGAGCATTTATTGCAGCTCTCTAGGCTCAGATAAACTATTTACATGCTCAACCAATGGCCCAAAATGTAAGATGTTTGCAAACCTCATAATGTTTTCAGCAGCTCCATTTCAGGCTGTTGAAAACCGTTAGCAATGCACCATGATAACTGGTTAAAAGAAAAACATACTATTCAAACAAATCTCCATTACTCTGTCTTCTTTATTTTTATACTTCTTTTATTGCTACTATGAGGATTTGTTTGGTTTTTTCTCCCTTTTCTGCATCTCCCCATTAGCAAGAGGTAGGAAATGACTGCCTAAATGTATTTTTTCATTATTTGAATTGTACACAAGTTTAGCACTGTGCACAGAACATAGAAATGGCACATAGTGATGCTGGTTTTGTTTGCAATTAAGGGATGCAGAGTTGTAATGTAAGTTTGGCTGCAGCTCCTGCAAATGTCACATTGGTATCTTATGTCTGCTTCTTGCTCACAGGCAAATAACCTTCACCTGGGCCAAATAAACTGCAATTATTTTGGCCCGTACATTAACAGCAAATAAATGTCAAAATGGAAGAGTAGGAAGTTTATTAGACTGAGATCCAAATAATGAAATGAAGCTCTTAATATTTAAACTGTAAATGAAAACAAAATGACAGGAAAATACTGAGCATGCTGCCAAAATTATTATTATTTTTTTAAGGCAAGAGCAACCCTTTCCCTGCATACCCTGCGGCAACACCCTCCCTGAGGTCCCCACTACCTCCTCCCAACATGATGAGGAATCATAGAATCATAGAATAACCAGGTTGGAAGAGACCCACCGGATCATCGAGTCCAACCATTCCATCAAACACTAAACCATGCCCCTTAGCACCTCGTGAGGCTTTCTCACTGTAAAAATCAGCCAGACCCCACAGGAAGGTTGATCAAGTTGGTGTTGGGCAGCCAGCCTCTGCTGCAATGAGAGGAGACAAGAGTTCAGCTGGGTATAGAGAGAGGAACTCAACAGGACAAGAGGAGACGTGGTTACTGGGGGCAGCAAGGAAAAATGCCAGTGGGGTATAAGGGAAAAAAAAGTCTTCCTCAGAAAGGTGGATAAGCATTGAAGCTGTTTGCTCCATCCCTGGAGATGTCCAAAATTAGCGGGTGTTCATTATTCTGGTTTTCTGTACAAAGTGAGGGACGCTAGCATCACTCAGTCATTTAATTAGCACTCGTATCTACCTGCATTAGGTGTACAGGTGTTGTTTAAAAGTACTGTACCCTGTAGCAGCATGACACTGGCAAATCTTTCTGGTATAAGGCTGGCCTTAGCCACTCATGCCTGTGCAAGTCAGTCTATGAAGGTCAGGATATTCTGTAAACTGCATAGGATCCATGATGCCTTTTAGCTCCTGCCAAGTCACTTGCTCGTGACTGCAGGAAGAAACAAATTTGTGCTCTTGGCAGCCATATGGCTTTTGCTATAACACAGTATTTAATCACATGCTAAGCATAACATTTGACACAAGTTTTCTGCTTCCACTCTGTCTTCTTGGTAGCTCTTTTGCAGTTCTCTTCCCAGTCTTAACACTAATTTTCATGCTTATCTCACTTCAGGAAATCTTTAGCATTGCACTAACTCTACGTTTTGATTTTCCTCTGTTAAACTTCAGATTGAGTTTTTAAGAGAGAAGTTATTGGTGTAATACTAGCAGCTCCAAGTTACATTTTTAGTAGTTCCTATTAAAAGAAGAAAAAAAACCCCTAGACTGGATCAGAACAGTTTGCTAGCACAACCACCCAGTGACAAAAATTTGCAGTGCTTTCTTTGTAGCCTAGAATTTTGTGAACAAGGTTAGTAATTAAAAACAGCCAAGGATATCTTTTTGGAAAACACTCTTTTTACCTTGAAAATATTACAGTATGAGCAGCCCACTGGAAACTTTTTTAAACCATGGCACACATAGTTCACACAGTATAAGAAAGGCATTAAACTATAATGTCAGGAACATCAGTTTCATTGAAAGATATGGAGCTGGTCGACAATGTAATCAGTGAAAGCACTGATTAGAAATATCCAACTGTCAGCATTAGAAGATCGTATACTCCTTAAAAGGCAGCAAATGACCAAAGAGTGTTCCAGGTATAGTTAATTCCATTCTAGCTGCACATTTGTAATGTTTTCTTGACTTTCATTGAAAAATCCAGCCTTGATCTCTGCTGAAAGGCATGCCTAATTTATCTGGATTTTATATGCACTGGTGGAGTTCACAGTCATGAGGCATATAGGTCAGGTGAAGAGTGAAGTCAGAATCCTGAATTTTAGGAAATCAAGCTTCCGGCTCTTCAAGGAGTTAGTCAATAGGACACCCCTGGGAAACTGCCCTCAGGGAAAGGGAGAAGAACAGAGCCTGCAAATCTTCAAGGATGCTTTCCATGGAACACAAGGGCTCTCGATCCCCAGGTATAAGAAACTGGAAAAGGGAGGTGAGACATGGGCATGGCCAATTTGAGACAATGGAAGCTGGAAAGTGTTAGGTTTGTGGTTGGACTTCATGGTCTTAAAGGTCTTTTCCAACCTAAATGATTGTGTGATTCTGTTTCTGAAGTTTATGTAGAATTGTTAGATGAGCTTTGAGCAGGGGAAAAAACCTCTTCTGACATAAATAGATAAATATATGCACATGTATCCTATATACAAATTTTACTGATTTTTCTAAACAACTATTTAGGCAAAGAGAATAGGGAAAAATACTGAAATTTGTCCAGAATACAGCCAAAAAGAGGGGTTTTGGCACTGTGGTGTATATTGTCTTACTTCATAGCGATGATCCTTTACATATTTTGTTTTGTATGGACTAGCCATGCATTGCCCCAAAGGCCCCAGTGCTTATATGCATGTGACTTACTGTATAGCTTACTTCTCCTTCATCAATCATGCAAAGTACAGAGTAGACTGTTGTAGGTAAGGCAAAAATAAGAGTCAACGCTCATGTTCATACTAGTAGAAGCACTAATAGTTGCAAAGAGACAGGGCAAAAATGTATTTTCCAGCAATTATTTTGGTATCCATATTTAATTTTCTGGATTTTTTCCCTTTGAGCTCCTAGCAATGAGTGACATTGTGGGAATTATTATTGTTCGATTTGGATAATGTTTTTTTCAAGAAAACAGCTTACATGACAATAATGTTTGGGGTTTTTTTCCCCCAAACCAATACAAATATTCCTCTGGGGTTTTTTTAATCTGAAATCAGGGCTGGGGTGGAATGGGAAGGTATGATCATAAGCACTGAGAGCAAGTCTCTGCCACCTCCTGATCTGGTGGCCAGCAGCGTACAGTGCTCACTTGGGAAGCTGGGAAACTGAGTTTAACTTCTGGTACTGCCACCAGAGTTATAAACACAAACATCCCGCTTCTGAGAACCCTCCTTGTTACAAAATGCAGAGAATGGAGCAGGGGGAATGCCCTCAAATCCTCTTTTTGATGACACTAGAACTTGAGTGGCTGGTCATCCAGTAGAGCAGGGAGGAGAGGCAATCACCTTGTCTCCAGGTGAGCAGCCAGCCCTCCCCTGTGAGCAACTATACATCTTCCCTGCTTTCCCAAAGACCTTTTAACAACATGGACCTGTGCTGCAGGAGAGACTGGCAACCAGCCAGCCTTAGAAATATTGCTCAGGGAACAGAGGCAGGCGAATATAACTCTTCCTCAGGGCAGGCACTTGCACTCTCCCTGAGCTATTGGGTAAAAGGTAGCAGGAGCGAGCTAGCTTTTAGGAGACTTTTGGTAATGCAGGATAGCAGTTTATTTCTTTTGCTTGTATTGGTGATCAAAAATTCAGTTTATTATTCTATGTTACTACATACTTAATGCTTTTTTTTTTAATTTACTTGCTGTGCATACACTCTAGATGTGAAAAGTGAAAGAGGATTAAGATGTGTTTCAGTATCTTATTTGTTAGGGTTTTTTCAAAAAAAAACCCAAAACCCTGTGTGAGATTTGAAGGGAAACTGCCACAATTATTGCCAAGAATATAGTCCATTAAGTGCTTATATAGCACCATATGGTGCCTGAACTCTTCTCTAAGTGCCGTAAGTGGCATGGAAACCATTTCCTACAGAGAAATTTGTCTGTCCAAGGAAATTATCCTGTTACGAAGTTTCTAAAATGCATTTTATTAGAGTTGTTTTGGTGATGTTTGGTGAGTTCTCTGTCTTCATTGCTGAAGTCACAGAGCAGAGTACCTGTACCGGGATAATTCTTACTGTAATAGCATGGCAGATACTCATGGCAAAATGAGGCTTCAATGAGTTAATTGTAGGGTCTTTTCACAGCCTACAGGAACCCTCCTCCTGGGGTGAGGTTTAACTTCACAGGGGAGGGCTCACAGTGTCCCATCTCCTCTCACGTTGTGTCATGATCCTTACCTGAGTGGTTCAGCTGCCTAGCACTTGAGGATGAGCTTTAGTGAAGCATCCTGAGGGTAGGATAGTCACTCTTACCATGAGCTGCTGTTGAGTGGACAGTCATTGTAAGCAGGAGGTGGCACAGATGAGCTATTTGCTGTAGTCTTTGCTACTGAGGGGATATTTTATGTTCTGTATTAATATCCTAAAAGTGAGCACACAAAGCTCAGGGATATTGCCCTTGAGCAGGGTAAATACGTGTGTAACTACTGCGTGGTGTTTATAGAGGCATTACAGTCTGTGTTGAGAAATACAGAAAAGAACACCCTTGTATGATGATTTATAGTCACGAAGTTTATTCAAAATATGTCTACAAAGCTAGTTTTCCTATCCTACCAAACTTCTGCTCCCTGTAAAGAAAAATGTGAGGCCAGCATAAGTCTCCCATATCATTTTTTCGCTTGACAGTCATGTGGCTGTGCAATGAGCTGATAATCAAAGGCTTTGCTTCAGAGCAGCCATAATTTTTCTGATGCTTCCATAAAACCATACAAACCTTTCAGAAATAATTCATGCTTGAGCCTATGCCTTGAAAGGAGGGTTGTGTGTATTCTGTTTTTTTTAAGCATGAAGACGTTACCACCTAGCGGTAATGCTTCAGAGCACAGCAAAGCTGGTGTCAATTCTTGCATCAAAAATCAGGTATCCTGAGTTTCTATTCTTGATATGGCAAACATAATAAAAAACAAGAACAAAGGGAAGAATCATTTTAATTGTCAATGCAAAGGGGCAGCAGAAAACTGGGTGCATGTGTGTAGTGGGTAACCTACCTGATGAGATGAATGGTGAGACCTTGTGACTGTAGCGCTGAGGGCAACAAGGGATTCTGTGCCTCAAATTAAGGTAAAACTCTTGTCTCCTTGTTTTGAGAAACCCGAGTTATTCAGAGTCACTGCAGGCTGATGTTCACTGTGTATTGCCCATGACAGCATCCTCTTTTCAAATTATCCTTTTCAGCCGAATAAAATTTCCAAAGAATGTAAATGACTGGATCCATGAGGTTTCCCTAGCCCCTTTGGTTTAATTAGACTTGTACAGCTGCCAATGATTTATCTTCTCCTGACATACTACTATTGTCTTGCATAATCTCCTTTGTGGATGCAACTTGCTGTTATGAAAGAAGCCATAAATTTATTTCCTCTGGAGAAATTCATGAACTGCCAGACTGACATGCATCCCTGTCACTGTCTTCACTAGGGTTATTAATAATGCTGGTAATTTGATAAACCTCAGATTTTTCAGAGTTTCTTCTAAAACCAAGCACTTAATGCTTGACTGATACCTCTTGTTGGAGTTAAAATGGGGAGGATTCAGAAAGAAAGGAGTCTGTGTATTAGTAAAATGTCTTGCCTTCTGCATCTTACTCAAATGATGTCCCAGTTGTGCAATTCCTGCATCATGTCTCGGTTTTGAAATCACATATCCTCAGCAGGCATTAATAATAAATATAATTTGTGTCTCTTTTTGTAAACACCTTCTGGTCTTGTGTAGTGAAATTGAGCTTCTAGGGATCCAGACAAAACCAGAAGCATTTATGTAGTTGTTATATCAAAACAGTGGATTTCTTTCCTCAAACAAAAATTATCCTATGTGAAAAGTCCACAAAATTGTCACTGTTTGAAAGAGTGCCTGCTTTCGATAGGAGACTACCAGCGAGAATTACAGCAGAAGTCAGAAATTACTGTGATTTTTCTCCAAGAAATTCTCCTTCAGCCTCTCAGTACCCAGATTTACTGTTAAGTTCCCAGTGGTTTATGTTGGGCAGTTTTGTGTAACTTAGCAGTCTCTCAACACAGATTTCAAAGACTGAGCTAAAAATAGGAAATGGTACACTCCTCTCCTGCCTCCCCGATGTTTTGTTAAGGATTCAAAATACAGCATCTTGTCTGGAAAAGAGAAGGCTCCAGGGACACTTTATTGCAGCCTTTCAATAATTAAAGGGACCTTATAAGAAAGTTGAAGAGAAGCTTTTTACCAGGATCTGTAGTGACAGTACAACAAGGGGCAACAATTTCAAACTGGAAGAGGGCAGGTTTAGATTGGTCATAAGAAAAATTCTTTACAGTAAGGGTGGTGACACATTGGAACACGTTGCCCAAAGAAGCTGTGGCTGCCACATCCCTGAAAGTGTTCAAAGTCAGGTTGGATGGGGCTTTGAGCAATTTGACCTAGTGGAAGGTGCCCCTGCCCATGGCAGAAGGGTTGGAACTAAATGATCTTTTAAGTCCTCTTCCAACTCAAACCTTTCTGTGAGTCTATAAAAGCTATGTTTTTCTATATAGACATACTTTTATCTGAAAATAAAGTTTTCAGTGAGTAACAATTATGACCAGCAGTCACTCTCCACCTCCCCAACCCCCAGAAGGCTCCAACCTTCCTCTGAGAAACTAGTCTCTGTATGTTAGGCAAGAGTGACATCTACTGTCTATCACCACCGGCAGCCCCTGAGCTGTTGCATCACTGTTCCACTTCGACATCCCCGGATTGTTAAGGACACGGGTGGAGGCAGAGTCCACACATTTCTCCCCCTCAGGTCTTCAGTCCATATTGTCAGTTAAAATGAATGAGAATCAGTATCTTAATAAATATTAGTGAATCACCCAAACGTCTCGTTCACAAAAAACCAAAGCTAGGATACTAGTACTAAAGCTAGGATGTATACAAACAAAGCAGTACCACCAGCAACTCAAAACCCAGTATATCAAGAAAGTGAGAGCTCTCAGGAACCAGGCATACAAAACCAGCCAGCTGAATCCTCCTTCATTTTGAGGAGGATTATAGCCTAGAGGGAGTGAGAATTCAGGCTGTGAAATCAAACTCAAATCAAATATGCTATTTGAATGGTGAAACTTTCTGATATTGAAAGCAGATTGTGATCTATTCCATGAATGCAGATCTCAGATTTTACCCACCAAGACTTGTGTGTGATCCTAGCCTTGTTCCACAGTGAAAAACCACCATACAGTCCTGAGGGAAAGCATTCCTGCTAAACACAAGCTTGACAATTCATTTATCAGAAATATTTTTCAGGCCTCAAGTCAAATGAGTATTTTCAGGATAGAAATTTCTATTTTAATTCAGGCTGCTTTCTGCATGAGGATGCTGGAGGTAACCAAGCATGCATATATACACATAACCATATATGTCCAAATACTAAGTTAGGAAAAGAAATGTGAAGGACTGCACTGTCTTTAGGACTAATAAAATATAAGATAGGAAGACTAAGCTATTTCAGCTAATAACTTCAGTTCTGCAGTCTTCAATATTCCTGGGAAACAGTGATTGGGCAGACTGGTTTACCTGGCTCATAAACAGGACCAACTATCTGTGGAAAGGGATTGGGCAAGATCTAGGGTAGTTTTGCTATGCCACAATTTGTCTTTCCTGAAGCAGTAGGATACTTAAATACTTCTTGCTCTTGCAATGTTGCATCTTTGATTTTACCCTTGACTTCTACAGCTTGCAGACTTCAGAGTATCACAAGACCTTAGAGTCAAGAAGCTTGGAATGGAAATCAAGATGTCTCTAGTATAATTGGCTGTTCAGAGCAGGGTCAGCTTTAATTTCAGGCCAGGTTTCTTGGGGCTGTGTCCAGCTGGGACTTGAAGATCTCCAGGGACGGCACTTACACAGCCTCATTGGGTGGTCTGCTCTACTGCCCAGCTGTCTTTACATTGTATTCTCTCATCATGCTCCCCAAACTCTTCTTCCCACAGTATTTGACTGCACATTTTTTTTTATTTAAGAGCCAAAAAAAAGCAGCAGTGGAGGAAATACAGGAAAACCAGCCCTTTGCAAACACCGGCTGATCATTGGTCAGCTGACCATGCAAAGGGAATAAGAGACAAACACCAGCAGACTGGCTCAGGTGCTACTTTGGATTAAGAAATGTTTGACAGGATGTGACCAACACACGTAGATCTATCATCATCTGCTCTTCCACTGTGCCTGCTTAGTGTTTGGTAACTGCCTTCTGTGCTGCACAAGGATGTCATAGGCAAGAGTTTTATTCCTGTCTTGTAGTGAAAGATCATAAGAATAAAGGTGCTTTATGGCAATACTTGCTTTTTGTCTGAGCTTGTCTTGACAGCATGGGATTTTATGGGGTTAGTGAGACTCATCTTCCTCCCTTCCCAGCCAGATTCATGCTTTACTTCCCTGCCTCTCTATTGGCCACCACTGCCTCCCTTTTGCCTTTCCACATTCATGCTGGTCTTGTTTTGCCTAAACAGGACCTCTGCAGCTAAAGAAAAGCAGCAGGGTTAGTCCTCACACTGCAAGCCCGGTAAAGGGAAGACAAAGGAGGAAATTACTCTAGAAGGGGTCAGACAAACTGCAGAAAGATCCATCAGTAACAACTATCCTTGCCAGAACACGCAGCCTGAAAGATAAGAGAAACTTTCAACAAAGTGTAGTGCAAGGAAGGAAGGAGGATTTTCTCAATGTTATGCCGGAGGCAGACAAAAAAAAAGGTCAAACTCTTGAAAGCTGATGAGAAATCAGAGAATAAACAATGAAGCATGAACTTCTAGTTAAGACACAGACTATGGACCCCTAAGCATATATATTATATACATATATTATATATATGTTAACCTGTCCCTCAAATATATGTTCTGTAGTAATTGCCTAGTTTGCCATAGCACTATAATCCCACTGAATTGTATGGCAAGTGCCACAAATAAAACATATGAAAGACTATGTAACAATTATGTCTCCTGTTGTACAATGTCCCATGGATATTTTTGTCATTCTTCAATTTTTTTTTTTGTTTCATTCCAATAAACAGTTGTAATACATGTGGGAAAATAAGTTGG